>NC_134702.1:146451534-146767784 GCF_043290135.1 Rhipicephalus microplus | reverse complement strand
TTGGACTTAAGGTTTAAAAGCATCGCGAATACGCCAGAGTAAAACACAAAAGATGCTTCAGATGGATCGAACACTTTACCGCTTGGTACGCATGTACTAAAACCAGAAAACACACTTTCAAAATACGTATTAAAATACTCAGCCGCCGCTTTCTGGTCAGTAACAATCACACCCACAATTCCTGTTTCAGTCACGGGTTTCTTTTTGTCGGCAATATAATTCCAGAATTTACTTGGGTCATTCTTTATAAAATTGCGCAGCAGTGCAATAAAGTAGCAATCTTTAGACGAGCGTACGGCCCATGCGACGCTGACCTTGAGGGTTGAAAGAGCACTAGTCTGCGCTTGCTTTGTGCGTAATCGCTTTATTTTTCGTTTTAAATGAATAATATCGTGCGTAATGTAAGAAGTTTGTGAACCTTGTTACGTTTATTCGGAATAAAGTTGTCTATGCAATGGTGACACAATTCTTTGATTTGGTTCTACATTGTTCCACCATCTTCAGCATCAAATACAGCAAAACACGATTCTATGTAGTCTATCACAGATAATTCGTCTGCTCGTGAGTAATCTTTGAAACAACGAACTGATGATTTTTAATCGCTCGGGCATCTGGAAGGGGAACGGATACACTAACCTTGTTGTGATCCGACAGGCCCTGTTCCACGGAAACAGTGTGCTGCTCTAGTTCACGGCTTATAAATAGCAAATCATGAATAGAACTACAGGACCCATGCACATGGGTTGGCTCTTTCACAACTTTAATCAGGCTATCAGTAAGCTAGATTGATTTGTCGGGTTTAACCAGTAAGCTTAACGTCGAACAAAGCCTTCGTTTTACTTTTGTTCAAGGGCCCCGTCGTAAAGCGTTTCCAGTCAACAGAAGGTAGGTTGAAATCGCCAGCCAATAAAATTTTCTGGTTAAGAAACTGGGAAATATGTTCACGTAATTTTGCTATGCATTCATATGTAGCCTCAGGGGGTCTATATACGGCATATTAAATAAAGCTATGGCTCCAGTACACAGTCTGATGCATGCACACACTAGTTCATCGACACTCGCGATAATTGTAGCCTGTATTGCGTCTTTCACAAGGACGGCTATTCCACCACCCCTTTCGTCTAGCGGCTAAGGTACTCGGCTGCTGACCCGCAGGTCGCGGGATCGAATCCCGGCAGCGGCGGCTGCATTTCCGATGGAGGTGGAAATGTTGTAGGCCCGTGTGCACAGATTTCGATGCACGTTAAAGAACCCGAGGTGGTCGGAATTTCCGGAGCCTTCCACTACGGCGTCTCTCATAATCATTTGGTCGTCTTGGGACGTTAAACCCCACATACCATACCATCCATAACCCCTTGTAGCTCTGCCTTTCCTAAACACTTTATACGAAGGCAGAAATACGTAATCGTCAGGTATTTCAGGGCCGAACCATGTTTCAGACACAATCGCTACTTGACAGTCGTATTCAAGTAAGGCCATTTTCATGAGTTTAGTCTTATTGCTTAAACTTTGGGCATTCACATTAAGCAATCAGAGACATTTTCGTTCTGGGCGCTTCGTGCGAATATTGGAACGCTTACTTTTTGTTGACCGAATCCACGAAGAAACTGTAGAATGTCCTCTTAAGTCTTGATAAGTGACTGGGCTTATCATCTGGTTATCGGACTATTGCTGCTTCCGTCATTTTTTAGTGGTATTCTTTCTCCCTGTTCACAGTCGCAGACGTACTTGTCTCAAGCTTTTTTCTGATGTCTCGTATTCTTGGGGAAAATTCTTCACCAATAGCCAATGTTGCGTTTTTAAGTTTAGATCCTTCTCCAGTATTTAAGCTTTGTCTCACCAATGAAGCAACCTCAAAATTACAGGCCTAAAATTGCTGGATTCCGGTCTACCTATGCGATGACTGCGCTCTTCGTTGACAAGTTCTAGCTCCATGATGTCACCTAAAATGCCTTTGTTAATGACGTTTTCAAAAGTTTTGTTGTGTTTATTTACCGTCTCAGGAAGACCGTAAACACTTAAATTGGATCACCGACTATGATTTTTAGGTGCTCACTTTTTGTTTTCAGGACAGATATTGTTTGTGTCTAATTCAAAAATAGGTTCTGACAGGCATTTACCTTTTTTTCGAGCCCAGATAAGGTATCTAGCTTTTTTTCAACCTCTGACAGTCGCTTCTGCTTAATTTCTTTAACATCGACCGCAATGCGTTCCATAATTGAACAATTTGTTCCAGGTCAGGGCCCGGGTTCATCTCATGATCATTACAGAGTAACAATAACTTTTTAAGTACAATTTCAGCGTGGTACAACAAACAGTAAAACCATGGGTATGGCTGCACCAGCAAAAATGGATTGTCAGAATGGACACATTTACCATATTGTTTTCTCACCTGGAGAAAAAGCACAAATGAATTACGGACGCTCCTCGTGCTGGTACAGCCACCGTGCCCAATGGTTGAGATGGCCGCTGGATGTGAACTTATAGGTGAACAGCATGGTGCTGCTGTTTGCCAGTCATTCACGGCGCAAGCAGTCGCTTGGTCATGACGCAGGCTCTCCCAGGGCGCCGATACTCACAGATCAGGCACGCGCCAGATAGGAGCATCGCAGGCATGCGCAGATGTCGTTTTGCAGCTCACTGAGCCCCCCACATGAACTGGCGGCAGAAGGTTGATGATCTGGAGAAGAAAAATGAATGGATTACGGACGGTCTTCATGCTGGTACAGCCACCATGCCCAATAGTCGAGATGGCCGCTGGGCGTGAGCGTATAGATAAGCTGCATGGTGCTGCCGCCTGCCAGTTATCCAGGGCGCAAGCAGTCACTGGGCCACGACGCAGATTGTCCCAGGGCATCGATACTCGCAGATAAGGCACGCGCAATATAGGAGCATCGCAGGAATGCGCAGATGTCGTTTCGCAGCTCACTGAGCACCCCGCACGAACTGGCGGCAGAAGGTTGATGATCTGGAGAAGAAACACGAATGTATTACGGATGGTCCTCATGCTGGTACAGCCACCGGGCCCAATTAATATGATGTGAGAAGAACAGGTGCTATCTGTGGTCATTGGCTTCTAGTCATGATCCTAGCGAAGGACGCCGCAAGCAAAATAGCAGCGGTCATGGCGTCATTCATAATTCAACCGCCGGACGCCTTCAAATTTTTGTCGACGAACGAGTGGCCGAAGTGAAATCAGCGTTTTGAACATTTCCGAACCTCTTCAGGCTTGTGCGTGAAGCCCGAGCAGCATCAAATAGACGCCTTACTCTATATTAAGGGTGAGAAAGCCGAGAAAATCTACGCCGCCTTCGCTTTATCCGAAGAGAACTCCGAGAAATTCAACGCCGTCGTGGACCAGTTCTATAAGTATTTCATTCCGCGACTCAACTTAATCTTCGAAAGAGCCAGATTCAACACTAGGCTGCAACAAGTTGGTTAGCAGGCCAAAGATTTCGTCACTGCGCTTCGCACGCTTTCGAACGATTGCGAGTTCGGTGCTCTTCGAGAGGAGTTCATGTGCGACCACCTCCTGGTTGGGATGAAAGACTAGCAGCTATCCGCCAGGTTGCAGCTCGACGCAGGGCTCCCACTACAAAAGGCGTTAGATTCCGTTCGCCAGATCGAAGGTGTCCGTCAGCGACTAGCGGAGCTTCACCAGGAAGCGCCATCTCTGAACAATGTTGCATCTTGGGCGCAGGCCAGTCAACGTGCTTTAATAGAAGGCAAAGGCTGCAGTTATCTAAATCGGGGCTGCAAGTCATCTTCACCCCAGGTGTAAACAGAGAGCAGAAACCGTGCAGTTGGTGTGGTCAATAGCGTCACTCTCGCACTCTCTGCCCAGAATACTTGGAAGTCTGCAGCAATCGCCGAAGAACGGTCTTTATGCCTCCGTATGCATGTCGCCAGCCTCAATTGGTCAAAACCAAGCACGGAACTTTAGAAGCAGGACTTCTTGAAGCAGTCAAGGCGACGAATACTGGAAACTGGGAAGCAACAGTGTTGGTCCAAGGCCAGGAGGTAGACTTCAATATTGACACTATTGCTGACGAAACCATCCGGCCGACGCACGTATTCCAGACGCTCAAGGACAGGCCATTTCTATCAGCTCCTCCTCGTCAGCTGCATCGCCCAGAAGTAAAGCTTCTTCCAGCAGCAAGAGCGGCACAACTACAGCTTATCTACTGCAACCATGCAGCTACTCAGGATATATACGTCCTAGATCAGATCTGCACTCCGCTGCTAGGCAAGCAAGCCATCAAAAAGCTACAGATGCCAACCTTCGTAAGCACTGTTACCGACAAAGTGTACCCGAAAGAAGAATTTCAAGCGGTGTTCCAAGGACTCGGCATGCAATGTCAACTATGAATCGGAACAAGAGTAAACAATAAAATACCACTAATAGGCTCCAAATTTCCTGAGAGGCCTTCGCAACGCATTGAGATGGATTTAGTTCATTTCAAAAACCAGTGGTGCTTTATAGCTACCAACTGATATTCAAGATACCCCGAACTAATTCGACTTGAGAAGCTCACTTCCGCAGCCATGATCAACCACTGCAAGTCAATTTCTGCGCACCACGAAATTCCCGAGAAAGTGTTTTCCGACATTGACTTGCAGTTTTTGTCGACTAAATTCTCACTCTTCGCCCAAGACTATGGTTTCAAGCACATTACATCTAGCGCTCACTATCTTCAGAGAAATGGACTTGCAAAGGCTGCAGTCAAAATCATCAAGACATCCATGACGGAGACCAAGGACCTTCGCTTGGCATTCCTAGCTTACAGTTCGACTCCTTAGAAGAATGTATATAGCTCTGCCAAACTGCTCATGAGTCGTCGGCTGAGATCCAGGCTTTCTCTGTGTGCCACCAAGCTGACACCCCAATTGCCAGATCAAGACAGCCTTTGGAATTTTTGGGAAAGATACAGACAACGTCAAAGAAAAGACTTGAAAAGACGTCACGTAGTCCGCGACCTGCCTGAACTTTTTTATGCATGGTGATGCCATGTGGGTGACAGACCTCAACAGCAAAGGGACATTACAAGCCCCAGCCGCTGAGCGTCGATCTTATTGGGTCAACACCGACACTGGTGATGTGCGTAGAGCCCGGATGGAGCTAGGCCCATATTCCTGGAGTGAACACAATGCAGATAGTGTCAGTACCAGGGATGCTCGCTCGAATTGCCAGGACACTTCCCACGGGCATATCAGAAGTAGCATGTGCGTGAACCAGCCTGCTGCAGTGAACGTCGCTCAATTCCATTGGGAGTTGTTGTAGATGCTGCCATAAAGGACAAGCCAGGAGAAGCCGATGGCCGCGTGTGCCCTAGGTGCGCGTGGTGCGTGGCAGGGCTGCTACACTAAAATGCGGTTCTAGAAAACCTGTGTCCACTTAACCCAGCCTCTTCCCTTTTCGCTCGTCCCTGACGACTTCAACAGGAAGCAACTTTCAACAATAGCATGATGGCCCACTTACTCCTTGAAAACCTCGAAAACTTTCTAATGAAGCTGCGGAAAGAGTGACAGGTTTCAAAGAGGGTTGCTGAGCAGACATGTGATCACAACTGCGAAGGAGAACGAACCGTCAGCACTGCGGTCTAGGTAGAGTGAATTGTCGAGCCTGTCAATATGAGGATTCGCTCAGACCAGTGTAACAGAGTCCATGTATAGGGTGGATTTCGTGCTGAACATCTGATTTGTTTTGACTACAAATACGACCCCTAAAACACTATTTCTTTTTTCAGACGTCAACCATTGCCGCATTTCTGTTTCTGTTAAGAATAAACACAGACCGTTCGAGCAAAGTTCCCTTGCGCTGCGGCCAAACCAAATCAAAACATGCTCAAGCTACGACAACTTTAGTCGCTGGCCAGTGTCAATATGATCTCGTGCATCCAATGTGCTCCGATATGGCTAAATGAAAGCTTGAGAACAAGAAGCGATGCATTAAATAGCACAAAATCGGAGCACTTCACCCGTACCAACGTAAGCTGGCAAAACATTACTTCGCTCTTTATGCCTTGTTGTGGACGAATTTATTAGGCTTTCAGCACTTCACCCTAGAGCAATTACTATACATCCCTGGAAGCTTCAGCCGCCACACATACTTGCTATTTCTTAAGGGAAACGTGAACAACGTGGTGTTACACGTGCAACGATGTCAATAACCACGCCGGTCGTCTGCTTACTCTTCCGAGAGTGATGAGCAACTTTGACAAATATAGCGCTTCCGTCGGTGCGTAATGGACAACTGTAAAGCTGCGTAAACACTCTAATACCAGGTGGGTATCCCCACAGCGCAAATAGTTTAAACTGCTCACTCCTTCCGCCAAGCGAGTGCCGCCCGTAAACAGATTTGATTGATATGTGAGGTTTATTGTTACAAACCACCATATGATTATGAGAGACGTCGTAGTGGAAAGCTTCGGAAGTTTCCGACCACCTGAAATTTTTGAACGTGCAACCAAACCTGAGCACATCGGCCTACAACGTTTCCGCCTCCATTGAAATGCCCGAAAACAGAGGCAGCAAACAATGGGTCGTTGGGTTGGTATAGACGCGATTGTGAATAGAGTGGTGACTGGGTGGTCGGTGCCATCGCATTCCGCTTGAAATTTTTCTTTCCCAATCTGTCTCAGCATAGAGTGTCTTGATCTGTCTTCCTCGGTGATTGGCGTTTGGAAAACTGTAGAGAGTAAGTGGTTTTAGGCTTGTTAGTCACTCTGATATCATTTTTCATTTCCTGGCAATAGTTGCTCTGACGCATCAGACACATGAGTGTGTTGTGTTTCTCTTGCGGTGTTGATTCATGGGTGGGACAAAAAATTTCTTGGCGAGCGTTGCTGTGTTTCCACAATAAGAATTTTCGGTAGCTGTTCTTGGTTTGTTCACTAAATAGCATTTTAATTTTATTCGTTGAAGTGCGCACTCCACAATACTTGTACTTGTGCCTCTACGCTCTCAAGTTATATGCCGACTGAATGAATTCCACGGAGGGCGGCGCGGTTTTGCTTTCCTGCCTGGTGCGTGGATAACAACACTGAGCATCAGCTCTCATCTGTTGTTATCGGCATTCTGAACGATGCTGCGAAATAATCATTTTCAGTCTACAGCACAAAAAAACCTGCAAGATGTTTTTCAAGCAGCAATGCAATGCATCACAAACAATCTTACTGCCTTAAAAGATTATTGGCAAAAAATATTTAAAATGCTTGGTGTACGAGGGCCGTTTCAAAGGTGTGTCGCACGTTGCGATTGCATTATCTATTTTCTTGTCTCCATAAAAGTGCTTCAAGCAAAGACGGGAAGAATGACACAGAAAAAATGCGTCACGCGCATCTCGTGCCTTTGTGCACTTTTCTTTTCTTCAAATACACGGATAGTGAGCAAGTAGAAGTGGTTTGTACTTGCAGGTGTTTCACGTTGTTCTGTCACATGTATGCTTTACGTTCATACAGTTTGAAGCCTTTTTTGTCTCACATCCACGCTCCCTCTCTTCCAGGCCCTGCCACTAAGGCGCTTAGCTCCCACAGCACAGTTGCTTTTCCCGTCACGGGCATCGGTAAAATACAAAGGCAAATGGTGTCTCTACGCAAGTAGTGCATTGTTCTGTATACAAATATATTTATTATAATACAGCTGCCACAATTTCAATTGATGTTTGCCAGCTCCAACACCATTTATGTGGACGCACCCACGTGGACTATTGGCGGTACGATTTCATTCCAACGGCTAACTTACATGATGAGCGATTATACAAACCTTTGTGGTAGCTGTGGTAGTTAACGATGAACGTATTCTGTGAAAAGAGAATGGTAGCAAGAAGAGCGTCGCTGATTGAATGCACAGCTTGGACTAAGGATAGGCTTTCTCTACAACCCCCTAGCTTTATCTACAACCCTGTAGTCTGTCCGCAATTTTATCATTGTGACCGTAAGCAGCGAACGCAGTGTTAAAGACAGGTGAGGCGGGCGAGGATCGCACAGCTATTTTATATATATTGCGGAGTGCTCGACCGTTGATAAACTTGTGTTTAGATTACCTAAAAAAACACAGCTTTGCCGGAAAGGGGATGCAATGAGCGCGATCCCAACAAGTTTGATGGTCACGCGCAGGATGGCAAGGAAATCAACACGTGCCCCACGTTTCTCACACGCAAAAAACGCAAAAAAATTACTCACAGGAACAGAAGAACGCAAAGACACGTCCAAGTTTTTTTATTGAAAGAGAAAGCAAACGAAGGAAGTTCTGTTGCCTTTACTGGGCGATGGCTGCCGCTTTCCACTTGATTGTTACAAATAATGAAAAACAGAAGAGCATATATACATATATACACTCCAACAGAGGTGAGAGCAAAAGTTATTGTATGGGCAGAACAAACACGTAGTCACGACGCCCACTTTTAACTATAGTTCGTTCAGTAGTGGTGCCAAATCTCGATTTTCTTGAAGACATGTTGCAGCACCTACATTGCTTTGCGATTTGTTTTAAACAGCCAAGGGCCCAGTATTTTATTCAATCTTAAGGGTCGCCCGGAATTCGACTTATGGAGTTCCTGTTCAATTCGCCTTCGGTGTGTGTCGTGTTTCAGACAGTGGAGAAAGGTGTCTTTGTCGTCGTGGCCGCATGAAGAATGTTACACGCTGAATAGGAAGTGCTTTGTGTAAGCAGTTCCGAGTCTTAGGTAATGTATGAGTGCGTCGATACACCCCGGAGAGTCATGGTCTAATTAGCATTTAATATTAGAAACAACAGCATATAGGATCGATGCATTTGTTTTGTCAGTGAACCAGGTAGGAGAGCATAATTCACGTTTTGTTGTTCTCAGAATTCTATTTTCATAATATTGAAATATAGGAATGAGGCACGTTTGCATCGAATGATGAGCTATTTTCGCCACCTCACAGCCATTTCATTTTCCTTGATTGCACAGTGACAAAGAAGCCACTGTAATGCTACTCGATGATTCGACTTTGTAGCTTCTGAAAGCTCTTTTAGCATAACGTGTACTATACGCACATCAACGCGTCTTGAAGTGGCATTTTTCACACAAGCGAGTACCGCCAGAGAGTCTGTAATCACCACCCATTTTCTGGCTGTCCTTGACAGTTTATACAGCTTATGGCTAACTAAATCGCTACCAGCTCCAAAGTTGTTGAAGAGGAGAGAAGGCCCAAATGACATGCATATTCTTCACAAAATGGTGAAATGGTGATGTCACGGTCTCTTTGGCGATGGAGCTGTGAGTGTGCACGTGAGTGTAGCCTTGGTACCTGCCAAACAGATGATGTGATGCCAACTTCTGTGCGGCAACAATTGGGACTTCATGTTTGCTGCGAAGTCCTTCTATTTACGTTTAAATAGTTTGTAGCTCAAGTAGCCATGGCAGGTAGTTTTGGTCTAGCGGCCAATATGTCGACACAGGATTCCAGGAAATGTTTTGATGGTACACGTAGTGTATTTGCGCTCCGGCAATGTTTGCAATGTTTGATATGAGCGGATGCGAAAGGTTTTGCGCGACTAGACGAAAGAGGTGCCAACGGGTCTCCACATTTGCAATTACTATAAAGTTGGATTTCCTTGCCTATGCCAGTGTCAGAGAGCTTGATGTTGCCTGTGGAGCCCCCCGACATATTGCGTAAGCTTCGTGCTTGTAACAGCTGAAGTCGATGCAGAGATGTCTGTGAGATGTTGTAGAGAACTGACGCAGAGTAGGCAATTTTTGTCGCATTAGTGCACAATGAACGTGATTTAGGGGCGCTGAAGTCCATTTTCTCGCGGCAAAGTGACGTATCACGTTTATGGTGCAGTTCACCTAAAGTCATAGATATACTGCCTCGATATACGTTCGCTGTCTAACATAACACCAAGGAAGTGATGCTTTTGTGCGATTTCAATTGTCTTGCCATCCACAAAAATTTTAAACTTTTTCACTGTCTTGCTTCTCAACCACAGAACCACTGATTTTGCGTGAGAAATCTGAATGTTTCACTCTTTTAGGTAATCTTTTATGACGTTTAGTACTTGCTTAACCCGACGTTTGACCACTACCAGTAAATTGTGGGACGTCCATATGCATATGTGGTCGGCGTGGATATGTTCAAGGCAGCACTTCTGGAAGACCTGCCATCAGCATTGAAAAGAAGCGGAAGAACGCTTCCTTGGGGTACACCTCTTAATATGTTGAAGCGATTTCTGTCTCCGTTATTGGTAGAAGTGTAGATTTGCCTGTTAGGAAGGAAGTTGGCGAGCCATTAGGATGTGACCATGAACCCTAGTGACGTAGGGCCGTACAGCAAGGAAAGGTGGCTCACAGAGTCAAACGCCTTTGTTATATCAATGAACGCCACAACAGCTATGTTTCTACAACTCGTCTCATGTTCTACAATTGTAACGTGGTCGAAAAAGCAGTTCATAGTGCATCGCCGTCGTCTGAAGCCAGCCATCTGTTCTGAAAGAAAGTTGTTAGCTTCAATTCACCAATGCAGCCTTCTTTCAAATATTTTTCCATGACTTCAGATACACAGCTACTGAGGCTGATTAGTTGAAATGAGTCAAGCGAAAGCGGTGATTTACTGAACCTCAGCAGTGGGGCGATTCTCGTGACCTGCAAACACATTGGAATGAATGCCTTCGTCCATTGTTATTATATATCCGTAGAAGAAGTGGCATGCCGTTAGGGCCTGCATTTTTCAGAACACTGTACGACCCGTAGTCGAGACCTGTTGCTGTCATTACGTGGGTTAGTGACAGAGCAGTACGCAACTGTATTATGGAATACATTTTGTCCAGTTTGGCATGTGATGAAGCATAAGTATCTTAGATTTGCTGCTCTACAGAATTGGGCGGAGTGGTAGTGTTGTGAACCGATTGCCCAGTTCCAGTCAGAATTGTGCAAAACGCATTAGCAACATAACGTTCGGATAGTCCAAAAGATATGGCCAATGCTCCTAATGGGTTTCACTGGGATATTAGATGACTTGAAGCAGTGATTGTTTGTCAGATGTTCAGAACTGGAGTGAATGGGTCAATGAGTTGCAGCTACCATGCCATTTTTTCTGTCCTATCTTTTACATGTGTTGGTTACATTTGGAAGTGTGTGGCTTGATTCTCCTTGTAGTTTTCTAGCTTCTCATAGCGGCGATAACAACGTTCTGCTCGTATTCCATTTACTCGTCGGCGCTCATAGTCTGCATATAAAGTGGAGTGGCCTAATGTGACGGTTGTAAACCTTGTCGCACCGGAGTAACTGCTATTATTGCAGGGCATAAATGTATCCAGTTCATTACCTCTCACCAAGTCACGTCCAGTAAGTTCACGAAATAGTTTCTAGTTAAATAGCTTTGAGGTTAGTGTTGTCTTTGAACTTGCATTATTGGGTGTTACACCCCTGCAGCGGTGTGTGCGCGAGCAGGTATTTGGTGTGTAGCGACACTACAGACCCGAGCTAACGGTTGGCTTAAACCTTTCCCGCGCCTAGCCGTGCGTGGCTCAGCCATGTCTGGGAAAAAGGGGATCCTGGGGGTTGAGTCGACGCAAGGTGATCGGACCTTTGAGGCCCACGCGGCAGAGGCAACACACTTCTTTGGCCCCAGCTTCACGTATTCAGCACCCCTGGGCTGACCATCCGAGGCGAAATTGGCAGTCGCGTTTCCTATCTCTCTTCCCTCCAACTTCGTCTAAACTCTCACTTTTAGACTTTTAGTCTGTCTTGTCTGCTTTTCCTTGCTGTGTACTTCCACTTTTTCTGGTGGCGATGTATCTAGTGCCTAAGAGAAGACAATGGATACATAGGTACCATTGGTGCCGAAAGATTGACGTGGATCTCTGGAGTGCGCCAAGAAAACAAAAAAGTAGATAACTGGGCCTGGTGAGAGCCCTGCACTAGAATTCTAACTCCCCGCCTAAACAGCCACTCGCTTTTCGTACACAAAGCACTACTTGACGTTCACCATACACACTCTAAATATACAATGGAACGTCAGAGGTCTTCTCAGAAACCTTGACGACGTTCAAGAACGGTTACACGAACACTCACCAAAAGTGATGTGTATACAAGAAGCACACCTAAATTCAAAACACACCAACTTTGTTTGTAAATACGTTATTTTTCGAAAAAACTATGATGATTCCATGACATAATCTTGAGGTGTTGCCATTATAGTGAATCAAAGGATTGCATGCACACACTAGCAAGTCCAATCATCTCTCGAGGCAGTGGCTGTGCGAGCGGTGCTTTTCATCATGATGATCACAATTTGTACTCTTTACGTACCTGCGAGCTATCAGCTACAAAAACATAACTTCTAGTCCATAATAGACGAACTTCCAGACCCTTATGTACTCCTTGGAGACTTGATTGCGCAGAGCAGGCTATGGGGTTACTCTCGTTACGACGCGCGATGTCAACTAACTAAACAGTTCCTTCTCTCGTCGAGTCATGTCTTCTCAATTGAAAAGAACCAACCTATTATAGTCTCGCTATTAATACCTACTCCTTCATAGACCTAAGCATATTATCACCGTCTCTTGTACCTCTACTTCAGGAGAAAGTCATCAGTATTCCATACGGAGGTGACCACTTCTCTGTAGTTTTGAGCACACCTAAAGCAACTGTCCACCAAGCATTTCAAAATGGCTCATAAGTAGAGCCGACTGAGAATAGTTTTATACCCTTGCTCGTTTAGGTTGGATTGGCATATTAACTTTGAGCATCGATGCTGCTGCCAACTACTTAACAGCGTTTTTATGTTGATGCTACAACAAAACGCGTCCCACAAACAAATGGACACCCTGGAAAATTACGTGTGCCGTGGTGGAACTCTGAATGCCGAAACGCGCGCAAACAGTAAAACAGTGCATGACGATTCCTTCGAAACTCACCGACAGCCAAATATTTTGCCAGCTTTAAGAAAATGAAGTCTTCAGGCAGGAGAACGCGTCAGTAGGTCAGAAGAGAAAGCTGGCAGAAGATTTCATCAGGAATCGAATAATATGTACAGCAGGCTGAAGTCTGGAACATGTTTGGTAGGGTAGGAGGAAGACAAGCACACACACTCGTAAACACACGGGGGGATACCTTGGAAGATCAGGCGAACTTCCTCGGTGCACACTTCGAACGAGTGTCCAGCTTGTCACACTGCACTGACGCTTTCCAAAAATACACAACAACAATAGAAAGGCAGAAACTCGAACAAAAATGTACTAGATACGAGGCATATAACCAAACTTTCAATTTAGCTGAGCTCCAAACATCTCCGAACTCCTGCAGTAATTCTGCCCCAGATTCTCACTATGCGGAGTGTGAAATGTTAAAACGTACCACTCAAAACACAAATAACCTTACTTTGTACAATGCTATCTGGTTCTCTGGTGCTCTTCATATTTCTTGGAAAGAAGCTACTGTTATTCTCGTTTTGAAACAAGGCAATGACTCTTCTTCAGTTTAGAGTTATAGGCCTATTGCACCTACAAGCTGCCTGTGCAAGTTTTATGAAAAAAATGATAAAGTGTGGACTTGTACATTTCCTTGAAACAAACAGTTTGCTCGGCCAATTTCAGTGCGGCTTTCGAGAAGGTAGATCCACCACCGACCACCTTGCTTATATCGAGGCACAGATCAAAAGCTCTTTCGTTCATAAGCAATACTTTCTCTCTGTGTTCCTCGATATCAAAAAGACATATGATGCAACATGGCGCTTTGGAATATTAAGAGACATGTCCCCCCTTGGCGTGCGTTGCAGACTGTTTAGGTCGAAAGTTACTTGCCAAACCAGATTTTTTTTATTTTAGAGTGGCCAGCGTTCTTTCCGAAACATTTGTCCTAAAAGCAGACCAAAGTGGTGCCGCAAGGTGGTTTACTTAGTTGCGCACTTTTTTATCAAAAGGAATTCTTTGCACACTTCCATCTCTCGCAATATGTTTTATTGTACACAGGTCGACGACGTATGTGCACCATATGTGAGCCATATACATATGATGCCATATACCATATGTACCATATATCGGCCATATGTGAGCAGTAGGTTAAGCTTGGTTCGAACAAAATTTTAAATTGGGCAGAAGAAAACAGGTTCCGACTGAATGCGCAGAAGAGGATGTATAGCCTGTTCTCTAGAAAGAGAGGCATTTATTTTGAACCTGATATTTAACTGCAGAGGCATTGTCTTTCTTTTGATACCGAACACAAATCCTTGAGCCTAATTTTTTACAACAAGCTTATTTTTATACCACACAACAAGTATATAAAATAAAATAAGTGCATAAAAGCCATGAATGTTCTAAAGATTTGTCACGCTCTACGTGAGGAAATGACAAGAAGTGTCTTATGAATTTAAACAAAAGCTTCATGCGCACCTGCCTAGACTATGGGGCAATGGCATATCAGTCAGCGACACCTACTGCGCTTAAAATGCATGATCCTGTTCATTATCTAGACATCTGCCTTTCTACGGGTGTTTTTTGCACTAGGCCCATGGAGAGCCTGTATGTGAAATCAAACGAATGGTCACTCTACCTACAGGGATGTTACAAGTCTTTTAAATATTATCTTAATATGAACGCAAACAAGGATCACCCATCACATTCGACAAATATTGACATGTCAATAATGCTGTGTTTGAAAAACGGCCTTCTATGAGACAACCCTACTCACTCCGTGTGAAAGGCCTAGCAATGGACACCGGTGTGCCACTTGAACATCTTTGATGGCCCCCGCTGCATGTATGCCACCACGGCTATGGCAAGCGATAGATTGCGACGTGTCTTTCTTAAAGGTTTCAAAGCACGTGCCCATTGCAGATATGCAGGCAAATTTCTTGAAACTACAGCACAAATAGATGCGCCCTGAGTTCTTAACAGATGCCCCAAAGTCCAACACTTCTGTGTCGTACGAAGCCATCGCCCCATCCTTTTCGTAAGCCGGCGTGCTGCGTTCTGAAACAAGCATTTTCACTAGCGAAGCTTATGCGATGCTTGCGGCCGTTAAACATACTAAAAAAATAAAAATACAAAAGGATATGATACACAATCATTCCCGAACCGTAGTAAAAGCTCTGTAAACTCTTAAAAAGCACCACAAAAAACCCTCCTTGTCTCACTTTACTCACTTTTAGGCGCAGTTTACTCATCCAAACAGCATATTGTTGTGTGTTGGGTGCCAGGGCACCGCGGGATACAAAGAAATGTCTTGGTGGGCGAACTAGCTGGATCCGCCCACAAACACACTTCCACCAATACATTGATACCAATTCCCCCACTTGATTTTAGGCCTTCTCTTAAACGAAAGCGCAGGGCTTATTGGCAGAGCACAAGGGACGCACTCATATGTAATGAATCGTATGTTATCAAGCTGCAACTTTGTAATTGGCCACCAGTATCAAAATCACGCCACGCAGAAGTAATATTTACAAGGCTAGGAACAGGACATACACACACAACACATTGATTTCTTTTGTCTGGGGGCGATCCACCATCAGGTGATAGATGTGGAGAAGCACTCACAGTACTTCACCCTCAAATACTGTGTAAAGAATTTGAAACGCTGAGAACACAACAGATTCTATTACCCCACGGACAACAGATCGACCACTTCACCCTGCAATGTTCGTTCGTGGTGAGCCACGTAATTTTCACACACAAATCGTTGTTGGCTTTTTGAGAGACGTCCGTACCTGCCACGTATATACCCGGTCATTCCGTAGAACGGCCTTTCCGGAGAGGTCTCTGTTACAGTGGCTACACTGAACGAAGCACTTGCCTGGCGGCCCTTGAACGGAAGAGTGTGAATGATCGAAGCACTTGTGCTAATGCCTTAGATGTTCACCAAGGTTTTTACTATCAAAAACTTTCATCACCTATTGACACTACACATATTTCGTGACATGGTCATAATTTTATTACTTCTATTTTTCACCCGCCTTACTGTGAGGAATTTCAAGGCCCCTACACAACCGCTTATTACAATGATTGTCCACAGGGCGATGGAATGGCCCTTGTGCCCTAAAACACCTAACATGATCATCATCATTATAATCTTGGGTGTTGTATGAGAAGTATGTTGTGGTCACTTCCTCGTGTTTCGAAGTCTGTACACCAGTTCATATATTTTGCAATGTCAAGAGAGGCTATGGCAAAATCTAGACAGCTGGCATAATTATAAAATCTTGTTAATTATAACCAGTTCTTACTTTGCTGTGTCTGAAAAGTGCGCTCTTTTTGCAAACGGAGACTGCGAAACGATTGCAGTAAGCTTTCTGCATCCGGTAACTACAACAAAATCGTTCCAATGTAAGCTTATGAAGATGCGAGACATAACATGCTCCCAACTGCAATATAAGGATAAGCGAGTGTGCGTTAAAGAACTTCACGACCACCCACTTCTCTCCGTGAGGCGAAGTACGCTTGCGAGATGAGGGCGCGCGCCACCACTAAAGCCCCTAGATGTTGGAAAGTAGCGACGCTCCTTTATCCACGCCGGCACTCTCTCGGCGCGCCGGCAACCTCCTCTTTTTTCACCCCCTCTTTCGCGGAGCCCGTGCATCCCAAGCGCTGAATGGCTGCGGCGGGCGATACCGCCCAGTCAGATGACCCTGACGTCACGAAAACCGCGCGCAAGCAAACTTCGCGCGCTTTTCGTCAATCACGCACGCCATGAACCCTCCAGGCGCCACGCCAGCCCTGCCGCTCTGAACGTGTGTTTTTTTTTTTTGCGTAGAATCGTGAGCTTCGTTTTTCGTGGCAATGCCTGGCTGTTGCGCGTATCAGTGCAGCAGCAGGTCAGAGAAAGGAGTAAGATTATTTTACATCCCCCGAGGAGATAGGAATGCCGTGCGCAGAAAGCAGTGGATCCACAACATCGGGAAAAAGACTTCGCCCCTTCTAAACACGTCGTTCTTTGCGAGGTTAGTGTTACCGATTTCGTTAAATCTCTAGATAAAGTCGTACGAAGATTTTGATGCTCTTTGCATCGCTGGACTCTCCGTTCAGTTTAATAGCGAGCACATATAAATATGGATATAGCTGGGTCTGAATGAGTCGCTGAGCTTTTTTTGTAATTCTCTGTGCTTTGAGATAGTTTCCTTGTGTTTTAGCGCGTGCGTTAGTTTTCTTAATGTATGTAATTTGTAAATTAACGTGTGTAATTCCTACGCATGTGTGTGTGTGTGTGTGTGCGTGCGGGTGTGCGTTTATGTGTGTGCATGTGTGCGCCTGCGTGTATGCGTGTGTGTATGTATGCGACTGCATATGCGCGCTTATGTGTGTGTGTATGTGTGCGCCTGTGTGTTCGCGCGTTTCTGTACGTCTGTATTCGCGCGTTTGTATGTGCTTGTGCGGACGTGTGTGCGTGCGTTTGTCTATGTATTCGCGCCGGTGCGTGTGTGTGTGTGTGTGTGTGTGTGTGTGTAAGCGTGCGCCTGCGTGTGCTGTGTTCTGCGTGTGCTGTGCTGCGTGTTGCGCATGTCTGCATTCGGGCGTGTGTATGTACGTATGCGCACGTATGTGTGTGCGTGTACGTGTGGGCGCACGTATGTGTGTGCATGTGTGCGCCTGCGTGTTCGCGCTTTTCTGTACGTCTGTATTCGCGCGTGCGTATGTGCGTGTGCAGACGTGTGTGCGTGCGTTTGTCTGTGTATTCGCGCCGGTGTATGTGTGTGCGTGCTCCTGCGTGAGCTGTGTTCTGCGTGTGTTGTGCTGCATGTGCTCCGTGTTGCGCGTCTGCGTTCGCGCGTGTGCATGTACGTATGCGCACGTATGTGTGTGCGTGTACGTGTGCGCCTCCATGTGTGTGCGTTTGTGCTTGTGTGTATGTATGTGCGTGCGAGTGTATATCTGTGTGCGAGCGCTCGTGCGTTCGTGTGTGCTTGCGTGCTTGTGTGTTCGTGAACCTTGGGCTGGATACTTGTGAAGTCAGGAACTCGTTTACTGTTGTTGCGTGCTGTCTGTATCTTTACAAAATTTCAATACGGTTATAGTATTTTGTTGTTGTTTACGTACACTTCATGTTTCGAAGGCTTGGACCCTAATATATAAGTAGGTAAATGACGTTTTGTTTTTGTTACATGTGTAATAAAAATGTGCATGCTTGCACCGTTTTTTACTCCAAGAGTGAAAACGAATTCGAATGGGAGAGATGTGTTTGAGATGTGTTTGTTACTATGCGTATACTCATATATCACGGTCATGTTTCAGCTCCATTTCACCAATGATCAGTTTGAGCCGAAAGTATTGGAAGGCCATGGACTGAAAAAATTGAAGCCCAACGCAATTCCTACTTTGTTCTCGCATCGGCCGCCGCCAAAAGAACAAAAACCCCCGTCAAAGAGGTTGGAAATTCGCAAGAAATGCTCAAAAAAACGTAAGGCGCTCTTCAGTGACGTTCCCTTATTAAATATAGCATTCTAATGCGTATCTTAACTACATAATGGAACACAAGTGACGGAGAAATACTGTTGTTCGAAATCAGACTATCACACTGAATGGTGAATAAAGAATACACACACGGCGCTGAAATGCGGAAAATATTGTAGTTTTTTGCCATATACCTAAGCACGATGATTCGATCTCAATCCAACTTTTATAATTATGTCAAAGTGTAGCAGAAAAGTCATTGTAGTTTTGAATTCCTGTTACATAAAGCCACGTAAACTATGGAGGGCCGCTCGACGCCGAAGCGCCGAAAGTATTTCATAAAAAGCACGAGTTCTGTTGCGAGTGTCCATCTCGTGATTTGACCTTTCTTTGAATTACGTGATTCAGCGGGTTTGTAATACATGTGGGCGTATTCTGGTTGTATAACAATAGGTGAGGAATCCGTACTGGAGCATACCACAAGCAAACAATGAGCGTTTGCTGAAAATCAGTGTAGCTCCCCAGCATCGGCAGACTCTGCTGGCTCCGCTTCTTTTGCAGAGGTAGCAAAGCCCGAAATTGACGAAGGTTGCGAAAACGAAGTTAACCAGCTGGTGGAATCTCCTTTTGAAATCGTCCACGACAACTCCTGTAAGAGTCGCCTGAATGATTTGTGTGGAATGCCACCGTAATTTTGTTTCTCAAAAATATTTCCACCTGTCCTTTTCATGTGCAGCCCATGACAGATTTAGCCCTGAGGTCAGCAGCAACGCAACTCAAGATATTGCAGCAGTTGATAATGGTAAACCAAACGTTGCTTTTTTGATTTTGGGGTCTAAGCATTGACATTTCACCATCCAAACAGGCATCCCTGAAACTACATGTCAACCGGCGATGAACGCAACCAGTACTGCACGACCTGTGCTTTACACTTGTGAGAGACGAGCTGTTGAACACTTAGACTTATCCTAATTTGTAACACGTGATATTGAGGGCTTACGTCTGAATTGATTTCAGCGTGCCAAGAAGCAATCCAGGGACGAATTGAGGAGCTCGAACGTCTACAGGAAGCTACCGCGAGGAAACTGGCGCTCGCTAGGAAGAGGTATCTAAAAGTGAAGAAGAAAAGGAAGAAATCAAGAAAAGGCTCAAAGGACTTTTTAATGATGACCAAATGAGGTCGATGGAACGACTGTCCGCGCAGGGAGCGCGATGGGAAGCAGGCACACTCGTCAAATCGCTGCAGCTGCGCCTGGCGTGCGGTTCCCGAGGATACAGACTCCTTAGGGAGTTCGGATATCCACTCCCGTCGGACCGTACACTTCAGCGCCACATTCAGCACGTCAAGTTTCAACCTGGATTACTGAGAGATATACTGGAGCCTCTAAGGGCGAAGGTATGGCTTGGGTAAAACGCTTGCATTACCAAATTTTCTGTGTCCGCAAATAGTAGCAAACACAAATACTGGATACTTGAACCTGTGGTTACGTCTGGAACTTCTCGGGGGAAAATGATTTTGGCCCATTGCTATAACTTGACACATGTCTTTCTAATCTACTAAAACTTCTTTAAATGACTTGTTTTTTCTTCGTCTGGTAATTCTATTGTGCAGGTCAACCTTATGCAACCTGAAGAACGCCATGCTTCGTTGATGATCGATGAGATGCAGATTACACCAGGGCTCGTATATGACCATTCCTGCTGTAATGTGATGGGAGCTCCTACGTTACCACTGGCCGACGGATCGCTCCCAGACGACTGTCTTGCTACCCACGGCTTAGTTTTTATGCTCGGGGGATTCTCATCTAGGTGGAAGCAGACAGTTGGTTGTCATTTAACTGGAAATTCGTTTGACGCGAACAGCCTAAGAAGCGAATTGATTAACATAATAACGGCTTGTGAGTCGCTCGGATTAAAAACTCATGTGCTAGTATCCGATATGTGTGGCGGAAATCTGGCATTATGGCGACTGTTCGATATTTGTGCAGGAAAGTATAGCCGGCCATTGACTAGCTGTGTTCACCCTTGTGATCAGTCAAGGCGACTGTGGTTTATGCCAGATGTGCCTCACCTTTTGAAGAGCCTTAGAAATCACCTCACAAGAGGCCAGGCTATTTACCTTCCCGATGACATCGTGAAAAAGCATCAACTGCCTACAAAGTGTGTTGATCTTCGTTATGTGAAAGAACTTATTGAAAACGATGAAAAAAGTGAGATCAAGCTTGCTCCTCACCTTAACTCGTCTTGTGTTGAGCCAAAACATTATGACAAAATGAAAGTGAAATTCGCATACAGTCTATTTCATAACGATACATCTGCTGGCTTGCACATGTAAGTTGAAAATGGTAAGATTAGCAAGGACGCACTGACTACGGCTTGGTTCATTTCGACCGTTTTTCGGTGGTTTAGGCTAATGACATCAAGGACTAGTAAACTGGCGTTTAGCCATTCAGTGCAAGCAGCTTATGGTGAAGCTGTTAAGTTCCTTACTGAAATTGTTGACCTATTCTCAAAGATTTCTATAGGGGCTCCGACAAATGCACCTCGGAAGCCAATACAGACCGGCATCACTGTCGCCACATTGACTGCATTAGATCTTCAGTCTACGATGCTTGACAAGTATAACTTCAGCTATTTCTTATTGAGCAGACTCAGCCAAGACCCACTTGAGAACTTGTTTTCAACCCTGCGCTCGAAAAACCCCATTCCGAGATTGTATGAATTCAAGTGCAGTCTGAGAAGTGCTACGTTAGCACAGTTCTTAAGGCCGAGCAAGAACGCCAGTTATTCGGATGATGGAGCGTTTATGCTGTTATCCCTTGAAGACCAGCCGAACAATGAGGGTCAGGAGCAAGTGCAACTTCCAGATGACCTACTCGATCTAACAAGTGAAGCAGATCAGTCGATAGAATACTTGGCAGGGTATGTTGTATCCAAACTGCTGAAACGGCTGCACTGTGAAAACTGCCGCGCCGCACTCGTCAGCGATAAGGCACCAGCAAAATTAATCTCACTGAAGAACTTCTCAGAGTCGGGCCTTGCGCTGGTTAACCCTTCGCCTGCTGTCGTGGAGATTGTCAAGGTGACGGAAAACTTATTCAGAAGCAACAGAGAGGCACTCATAAAAAACACTGTGACCGCTGTAGAACTTCAGGCTGCAGTTCCTAGAAGCATTTCCAATGAGACTTGTTTCCATGCATGCCATGAAATCATTAAAGATATTGTAGGCGTCTATGCCAAACTGCGAATTCACATTCTTGTCAGAAACGAGGCATCAAATATAGTCCCCGCTACAAACGGCAAGTGTGCAAGCAAAAGCGTTGGCATGCACGTCGCTGCGGCAAACATACGCTGACAATTGTGCCCGCCTGCAGCAGATGCGATTTATTTCGTCGTTGTGTGTGTAGCGCTAGAATAACGACGTTTGTAGCATGCGCAGTACCTCTGAACAATATATATGTAGGTAGACCTTTACTGTATGAGAGCTGTCTTGCTGTTCATGTAAACCATGTAGAGATATCTTGAGCGTAAATAGCATGCACCTTGGCTTCGAAATTCTTACAACAAGCGGTTCTTCATTGTTGCGCAAAAATAAACGTGTTGCTACTGAAATTTCTTTTCTTCTTCAGCTAACTGCACAGTGAGCCTACATGCGTTTTCTTGGTTCACTGGACACAGTGAATTTACGGCAAGTAAAACTACCTTCCTATTGCAATCATAGTTACATATTCTTCAAAATTTAGTTAATATGATAAACTGTGTTCAAGAAATTAACGACAAACAACTTCTCAGTCGAGGAGAAATACTTCGTACCAAGAGTAGTACATTTTTAGAACCACATACCAGTCCGGTCCGGAACCTTCCGCGCCGCCTTGATTATTTTGTAGTTCAATGCCATCAGTTATGAAACACCGGTAGCATTTTTCATTGAATTATTCTTTTGAATAAAGTCAAACGATTATACTCCTTCGACCTTCGTGCATATAGAAGAACATATGTTGGTTAGGCTAAAGTAAAACATCTCACAGGGTTCCTTAAGCGTTCATTTAGGACGACTCGAAGGCGAAAACGATCTTCTTTTTCCTCTCAGCCATTGTATTTAGGTGTATTGATGCTGCCCCGCCACCCTTCCAAAGCTTTCTGTGCCTATCGTGATTTTGCACTACCTCCAAGTTTGGAGGCACCCCGCCTGGTTTTGCATTGCCTCCGTGATCGGTACACCTTTGACCTAAAGCCCCTAGACCAAGTTACAACGCGATGTGATGACGTCATCATGTGACGCTACGTGACGTCATGATGACGTCACAAGGACGTCACGTAGCGTCACATGATGACGTCATCACATCGCGTCGTAGCTTTGTCAAAGATGTACCGATCACGGAGGCAATGCAAAACCAGGTGGGGTGCCTCAGGACGTCACAAATTTTGGCGATCTGTGACGTGTTTGGTGACGTCACCAGATGATGACCTTTTTCATCACTATATTTAGTCACCGACGCCACGGGACGCGAGACGCCTTCGACGCGGGTCGCCGACGGTCAATTTCCGCGTTTGATGAGGCAGCTAAGGCTTGCGTCTTAATAAGTCAATTAACAACCACTCAATGATATCTTGGCAGCAGCCGCAAAGTAAATAGCCATACGCACGGAAGCAAAGTTACGTATCTGGTATATGTATGTATTATGCGTGTATGCTCATATAAAGAAAGAGCCACGTACGCGCTTTTCGTAATGGCTCTCTTCTGATAAACTTTACATCCTGAATTCTATGAGTTAATTATAGCGTAACATAGTCTTAGAAGCTTCCATCTGAGCGGTGGGTTTTGCTTTTTTTTTAACAGACTGAGGTAAGTCCCAAAGTTAATGGAATGCAATATCTCGTCGTTTCATCGTGACGGAAGCCAGGCACGCACGTTGACTTCTATGCTTGCTTTTCGCCAACACAACATGAATTTTACAAAGCGACACTGCAGCACTTATCAAGTTCTCGTCTATACAATGTGCTGTCTACATTACATGCGCTTAATACACATCCGCGTTACAGACAGCCGAAGCGGCGACGGAGAGGTAAACTGCTAAGCTGCCAGCTGGTATGCTCATTTTTTCGAAGCGCTTCCGCTCGTATTTATCGAATCGTCTTAAAAAATGTCTGCCATAATGTTCTATGGGAAGCCTACTTTCTTCACGACTCTTTCTTAAGGGACATATTCTCGTATAATGCTTCAAGGAGCCAATTAAACAAACGCGCGCATTGAATCTAATGCAGCTGCAGCGAGCCAGTGGAGGGTTCAGCGTGCCGTGCGTAGCCGTGCGCACCGCGCCGGCCGGGAGAGGGGAGAAATCCGAGGAGAATTGAGGAGGAAAACGCGCGCGCGGAGGAGAGTGTCGCTACTTTCTAGATCTAGGGGCTTTAGCCACCACACGATTTTTGCGCCATCTTGCTGGTAATGCTGAAAACACGATAGTTATCATCCCGAAATGCCTTTCACCAGCGGTATGAAGAAGATATAAATAGCTTGCCGTCTGCGCGTTGAAGGTTGTGCTTTTCGTTGGCTCAGTGACTAATGCTTCGCACTCACGATGCAGAGGTTCTATGTTCGATTCCATGCGCTGGAGTCTTTTTCTGTGTTTTTTTCATTCTTGCGTTTTCTTTATACTATATATATATATATATATATATATATATATATATATATATATATATATATATATATATATATATATATATACGTGTGCATAAACGGTGAACTACGGCTGCCATGTTGAGCCGAAAATGTCCACATAATTGCTATTGCAATAAAATACCGCAAATGGGACGCAAACGTTTAGTAAGTTGATCACAGATGACGTGTTCGTGATGCATTCGTTCACTTTACCGTTCCAGACAGAACCACCATCGCTCTGATCACCAAACAGCATCATGAGTGGAAAGATTGAGATATAACACTTGAGTGAGATATCACACGCTTGCGTAGCCCACGCACACACACACACACAAACTTTGCTACACAGCTTCGCAACCCATGGAAAAAGATAAATTTATAAGGCCCGTGTCATTACGATACAGGGTGACGTGCGTACTGGAAGTTTTTCGCTTCTACTTTTTGACAAGAAGCCTGATTGTCTAAATAGAAATTGATATTACAGGCATTGCGATGGGTTTCTGAGTTCGATGTTATTAGACAACCACTGTCAGGGATGACAATGAAAATAGCAGACGAAGACGAAGCAAAAATGACATGCATAAAATTAGTGCAGGAAAAGATATTGGAAGACAGAAATGAAGTGCGTGCGGGCACGCGAGAAATAAAAGACAGGCGCGTTCAAAGGAGGACGTTCACCAGGATATGGATAATATGGAAGATAGTCAAGGCAGCCTGGGTCCTGCCACAGGACGGCAACGCTTCCAGAGCCACCCAAGTTACCACCTAGTTGAGCAGCCGTCTTCGTGTTCCGATCGTCCAGTTTGCTGGTGGTGCAGCAAGTAATCGGGACAGGTCATCGTCATGCCGCCAAACCTAAACGAGCCCTAGCTGGTGAGCACCCGCCTGCCACGCCAACGACACACGGGCCAAAAGAGCTTGTTGTAACGTGCCTAGAGTATATGCCGTCATCAATTCAACTACTAAAGAAGAAGTTGAGCCGGTAATTTGCGAGTGGACGCCGAAGAGAGGAGGTTAGCGAAGCACGAAGTACTTGGCCGTGCTGGGACTTGGTAATCATTTTGTTTGGGAGATCTAGATTTTCCAAATTTTAAGCATTTTGTTTACGTTGTTTGCATTGTCCGGTTGTATGAAATGAAATGTGTTTTTGTGCCACACCATGTCACATTATTGAGTAGATCCCGCTGACACAGGCAAACCGCGCCGGGCAATCTCAACACCCTGAAAGTCAACAATTTGTGCCGGTGTAGAGTTAATATTGTGTGTATTAAGGTTTGGTTGAAGTATAGCATAGTCCCGTGTTTCTTCTTTCCATTCCCGTATCTGATTTTGCTAGTAGCATGTCATAGTATTCTCGATACCAGCTAGCCCTACATCCCGCCCTATGTGATGCTGTAGCATTTGGTTCCAAAAACTAACAATGATGCTTCTGAAACGCTAGTCTGTTTTTACAGAGGCATGTCGAGCACCAGACAGTGTTTTTTAAGTTCTTAATCACACAAAAGTTTCTCATATACAAGGAAAGTCATACGGATGTGCAAGCAGTGAAATGAATTTTACTCGTGCTTAATGTGGACATCTGGTCAGAAAAAATTGGCCAATCGAATGTTTACCAAGGCAAATAAGTTAGACGCCTTTACTGTGAGAATATCTGGCAGCTAGAAAATATATTTATTTTATTTGTGAACGCTGGTGCAAAGCCTGTCAAGGTGCATATAAATAAGCTTCTTCAATATCGTAATACTCGTCGTCAATCAAGGCGCAGACGGTCCAATTTTGTGTATACATCATGCAGGTGCAGTTGCCAGGGCAGTCGTTTTTGTCAGTACACTGCAAAAAATAATGAAAAGAGCATTCCAATGCAAATCATCAAAAATGTGAATGGTACGTACTACTAATTGAAATAAACTTTCTTCCAAAACTAACAGAACGAAGGTATCAGGGCAAAATCCAAATCAAATGATTCATTCTAAACAGTTCCAAAGGCAGGGCCCGACGCAGTCTCAAACATAACTGTATACACCTTAGATACCTCTTTTGCGCCCATGAACTAAAAGTGTATGCGCATATATAGAATATGGGTATATTTTTTACCCTTTCGACATGCAGTTGTCACGTTTTGGAGACAAAAGGAAGTCATACGGGTGCTTTAAACTGTAATATTGGTGGAGAAGTGGTGCGGTCACCTAAAATTTTTTTCGGGTGCTCAATATCATGCGCAGTAAAAATCTTACTCATCTCGCATTACTATTCAGGATGTCTGACTGTGCCAAAAATAGTCGCTCACCAAGGTCAACCCGGCTCGCACGTACTGTTGGTGTTTGTTATCGACCTTACCCTCATCCCTGCATCAGCATAATGACCATTATACACATGCATCTTCGTCCCCATCGCCTCGTTGTGTCATCATCATTGTCTTCGCCTGAGTGCAGGCTCTCTCCGTTCGTTTTCCGAGGTTTTGCCTCGAATAAACGTGGTCCCAATCAAGACTTCATACGTGGTGGAGGTGAAATTTCGGTCCTCTGTCCACAGGCAGCCCATCCAACCACCTGGAGCTTCGTTCAGGCCGCCGCTTGCGCCCACTGTTTGGCAGCATACCGTAAAACAAGCCTGCCAGCACTGAAGCCATTTCCACCCACCACCGCAAGCCACTCCAACCGTTCTCATGCACAACCAGCAGCGTCAACCCACCGCTTCTTGCTGGTCTCCGTGGAGAAGACGTAGAATGCTGGCTTGATGATTACCATCACGTATGTGCCGCTAATCGGTGCGACGAAGTCACCAAACTGCGTCACGTTCTTTTCTATCAGACCGGAGTGCCGAAGACATGCAATTTAAACCACATCATTGACTGACCCGAACGGACGACATTCCAACAGCAGCTCCGACAGGTTTTGGGGCCAATCGGTCCGCAGTCGGGAAGATGACCCTCGATACCCGCCGACAAACCCACGGTGAAACGTACACTTCCTACATCGAGGGTGACTTTGGACTGTGCCAACGTGTTAATTCACTCATGCCGGGATCAGACAATAGTGCACCATATTCTGAAGGGCATAAAATATGTTGCTTCTAATGTCTTCGGTGCACAAAACGCAGCAATGATAGCTGACGTCATCACGAAATACCAGCGTCTTGGCGCGCTGGATTCCGTTCGTCTCCCACCAGACAATGACGACCACCATTCCACGTATTCTGGCCATCTGCGTGACCTCATCTTGGACATTATACGTGAAGAAATGCGGTCTGTGGACTTCACAACTTCTTCACAGCATTCGAAACAGTCTTCTGAAGTGTCCTTGCGTGGTATTAGCAGAAGGAACTTACATGCCTTACCGGCCCTGCACCCGTACAGCTACCCGCTTATCTCCCTATATTAACTTATGCTCAAGTTACTGCCGCGCCCCTTAGCAACGTACATGCAACGTCGCTGCTGCAATCTTACGCGTCGGTTGCTGGCGCTCCCCTGGTGAACTGCCATTAGATGCCGCCTGACACTTCTTCGGCCTGTTCGACTGCACTGTTGCCATATGCTCTGAACGCTTTCTACGCCCCACCCTGGCGCTCGTCCCGCGCCGTCCGATATTACTGCGGCTATCGCGGCCGCATATCTTAATTCTGCCAAAAAAGCCAGCAAGATGAGTGACGGGATTATGACATAAGTAAATGGGATGTGTCTACTGGGGCCTCATACCAAGGTTATCATTATTTGTCACCTCCGCGATGGTCTCTAGCTCCACCCGCATCGCCTGCACCGCGGAACAGCCGCGACACGTAACGCCACTCGCCTTCGCCCTTCCCGCCGTTTCTCTTTTCTACTTTGGCCCGTCTCATTCACCTCTGATATTGGCTCAGAAAACTAAATGTAGCATTTTGTGGAGGAAGAGCAGCATTCGTAATCCGACGTGATATTGCTCTATCAGGCCCATGTAAAATGATATCTGTGGAATTGGAAAGAGTGCGTGTTAATGCTTTGGTGGACACGGGTGCGAGATTTTCTGTTATTCGTGCGGATTTGTGTGAACATCTAAAGAACATAATGACAACTTATGATCGTCCCACGTTAGTTTCTGCCCAGGTTACATCATACGCCCTTTCCCGTTTTGTACTGTGCGTGTTTTCATTGATGGCATCCGCCATAATGTCCAGTTTGCTTCCCTCTTCCGCTCCTCTGACCAGCTAATTTTAGGAGGGGGATTTCCTATGATCTGCTTCCGCGGGAATTTGTGTTGGACAACGCATCGTCCACCTTACCGATGCCAACGACATGCTCGACGACGACACTCAGAAACCACTTCGTGTGGTCGCTGCAAAAGACGGCGAACTGCCGCCACTACAACAGCAAGTTATCAGCATTACTTCCAGCGAAATCCACAACGCTGAAGTATTGATCTTCCCATCACCAATTTGTGTTCGTAAAGGCGTAGTTCTCCTGTCCGGTGTCCCTCGTTTTCGCATTGATTCTGCACTTGTCACCACCGTAAATTCTACACCGGAGAAGATTTTACTTCCATAGCACTACAGCGGCCCGTGTTGCCGACTACGAACCTGTATTTGTCATGCCACTTCAGGCCATTGCATCCAGAGACCCTTCCCTGAGTGCATGCTTCTTCCTCTGCCTTTACCGCCGCCACTAGCAACGACTTTACAACTTCACAGACGCAGCAGCTTCTTCTCCTATTGTTACAGAAACACGCAAATTATTTCAATATTTGATCGTCCAC
The DNA here is from genome assembly GCF_043290135.1 of Rhipicephalus microplus. Lineage (NCBI taxonomy): Eukaryota > Metazoa > Arthropoda > Arachnida > Ixodida > Ixodidae > Rhipicephalus > Rhipicephalus microplus. The sequence goes on along the minus strand of NC_134702.1, from coordinate 146,739,047 downwards.
GCTCGGTCACACTTGAATTCAAATAGTTGGGACATCTGTCGTACAACGCCGAACCTACCGCATGTCTCTAACTGAAACACAAATCACAGAAAAAACGTTGCAGACATGCTAAACCAGGAAGTTATCCATCTTTCATTTTGCCGTAGGTCGTCTCCTATTGTTTTAGTACGTGTACAGAATGGCTAGGTGCGTTTTTGCATTGACTACAGGGCGCTCATTAGGATCATGCACAAGGTCGTCTACCCTATGCTACGTCTTGGCGACGCCCTAGACTCCCTAAAGGGCGTGAAATTTTTTTCAAACTTCTATTTGCGTTCTGGGTGCTGGCTGATTCCCATGCATGTAGACGATAAAAAGAAAACAGAGTTCGCCACCCCCGACGCGCTACACGAATATAATATGACGCTTTTCGGCCTCTGCAACGAGCCCGCGACTTTTGAGCGCATGGTAGAAACAATACTGCGCCACCTGAAATGAAAAAATTGCCTTTGCTACCTGGATGACATTAACAAACTTTTGTCAACGTTTCCTGAGCACATAGAATGATAAGATAAGTTATCACGCGCTTTGCCAACGCGGGTCTCCAAATCTGGACTAAGAAATGCTGTTTCGCCCACAAATCTATCAAGGCCTCAGGACATGCCGTTAACAAAGATTGCAATTCGTCCGACCCTGAGAAGATTGCTGCGAATCCTTGCTTTTTTAGATGACGAGGCAACCTGTATTTCCCGCCGGTGGTGCGAGTCATACTGCAGACGCATTATGGGCTGCCTTTGGGAAGCTTCTCATTCATCCCACACACGACTTCGTCATCAACTCCTACACTTTAAACTGGACAAGGGGGTACTCTACCGCGACATTTCCAATCCTGAAGGTCAGCACTGGGTTCCTGTGCTGTCACGCTCTCATCGACTTCAAGTGCTCGAAGCCTTCTACGATGACTTGACTTTTGGCCATCTTTGTTGTCCTAAAAATTTCAGATCGCAATAAATCTCGATATTACTGGACTTGCCTTCTTTATAGCATGGCATGGTACGACGGTTTCTGCTTTCCATGCCAGCGTGGTAAACTACCGGCATTGTACCTGCCCGACCTCTACAACCAATCCGTACTCTTCAATGCCATTTGAGGTTGTATGAATCGACGTTTACGGGCCTCTCCCCATCACATCTTCTAACAAACGATAGATAGTGACTGCCGTGGACCACTTGACACGCTACACTGAGACATCTTCTGTCATTACTTGTTCTGCGGCACAGGTTGATAAGTTTATTCTTCATGACATAATCCTACGTCAAGGAGCACCTCGTGTACTGCTTACTGACAACGGGAAAGTGTTCCTGTCACCAATGGTAAATGAAGTAAGTACTCCGCGTTTCTGGAAGTGCTCACAAGTCACCTTCAAGCTTCTACAGTCAGACCAACGATATCACCGAAAGATTTCATCGAACCCATGCTCACATAAGTTCCCTTTTACGTCGGTCCCGACAACAAAAACTGTGTGACTCTTCAACCATTGCTGACCTTCGCCAACAACGTGGTCATTCAGCGAACAAATGGCTATTCACTGTTTTAGGTCATGTACGGACGTCTCCCTACTGCCATTCTTTACGTCTTTTTCGTTCACAGACATTTTAATTCAAGTCAGTCTTCTAGCGACGAACACATTTCCCAACTGGCCCAGTCTAGCCAACAGGCTCCCATAAATACTGGAGTGAGACAGCTCGAGTGGATGATCATCTATGACGCCTTCCATTACGTTGTGTCTTTCCGACCTGGTGACGAGGTACTGCTTTTGACCTTCATTCGCACTTCTCGTCTATGTGACAAATTCTAAGCACGCTTCATCAGGCCATATAAAATTTTCTAACAGATTTCACCTATAAATTATTAAGTTACACCACTTGTCGCCTTAAAAACTGCCGTTTTTGCAGCATTGAGGTTGCTCACATTTCTCGCCTCAAACAATTCATGCGACGTTCCTGATCACTTGGACCTTTTGCAGTCAAAATTTCCACTTCACGTGCCTTGCTCACGTATCTTGCTTCAAGTGCCTTGCCAACACGGGTCTCCGAATTAACACTAAAAATGCTGTATCACCCGCAAATCTATCGAGGTCTCAAGACACGCCCTTAGCAAAGATTGAATTTGGTCCGACCCTGACAAGGTTGCTGCGGTTCTTTGATTTCGGCGTCCCAAAAAACCGAAGGAGTTGCGAAGTTTTCTTGGCGTTTGTGGGCGTTTGTTATTCACTTCATCTTCATCCCTGCATTATTATAATCACCATAATCCGGTTGACCCTGTGTCCTCAACGCCTCAATGTGTCATAATAACTGTGTTTGTCTAAGTGCAGGCTCTTCCAGTTCGTTTTTTTTAGTCTCGCCTGGAATAAACGCTGCCACAACCAAGACATCACAGTAAAGAGATTGGGTCGTTCATGTTTGACGGGAGTCTGCCATGCAGTAATAAGAAGGGTGAATCAGCAGTAGTGCTCCGTGGGTTGGTATGGTAGACGTAGGAGTCGAAGGGCAGAATGTCGTAGCAATTGATATGGTTGGCGGCTATTTACATTGAAATAATGTTACCGGGCGTACCTTTGTTCGTTGAGACCATTTGTCTTTCAGTAGTAAACATTATATTTTCGGTGAAAAGCACTGTACTATTTGAAAATGGCTATGACGGCTTCCGACAAGAAGACACGGCCTAAAACGCTTAGCAGTTTTTCGTGTCATTCATAACGCAGCATAAATCGGTGATGGAGGAAGGAGGCAAGATCGTACGCTGTAGCCCCCGGTAGACCAGCACACTCGGTGTATACCGCGAAATAGTCAACAGTGCCCATGAACCTGTGGTTACTAACTGACGTTAGATAAAGTGGCTAATAAAAGCGACGTCAACGCTCTAAAATAGACTGTTCCGGCAAAGTGAACGGTGCACACCAGCTGACGACAGGCGCGTTGAAGCTTTTCGCCACTGAAAATCAAGATAAACTGAACGAGGTTTCCACGTAGTGGCTCATACTTCGACACATGTATCCGTCTCAATTGTGATGTTTTGTTTTGCATATGGCAAAATTCGCACTCATCAGATGAGAGTTGAACGACTCCATTATCTCAGAACAAAAACTGTGAGTATCGCTCATAGGTCTTGGCTGCCATGGGTGGCGTAATTGCGTCGATGAAATACGCCTTCACGAAGGGCGAAATGGCGGGCTTGACGACACATCGTTTGAGTAACTGGTGCGGCTGCCATAGTAAAAGAGAGAGAGAGAGAAAGTTCTTTATTGAAACGCAGAGATTTTCTTCGGCGTGGGTGTGTTGCTGTTCGCTACTCTGCGTGGGGAAGGGGATTTAGGACTGGAAGGCAAGAAGAGACAGGGAAAGAATATTACGAAATAAAATGGGAAAAAGTAAATATACAAACTTTTTTCTGTCTCTTGGGCGGGGACGTGTGCTGGCAGTATGATTTCAGTTTTCAAGGTGCCCCTACAGTTTGTATACAGTTTGACCAATATTGTCTAAATACACGAATAAATTTTCATCGCTTGCCTCTGTTGCGTGAAGCTGGGTAAAGGGCCCAGGACACAATCAACTGATAAAGTTCTTTGAGTTAACAGATGCATGCAGTGTTCATAGAGCGCACCTCATCGGCATAAGCTCGGCACTCAAACAAGATATGTTTTACTGTTTTAAGAAGCCACAGTTAATGCATTACAGACTGTATACTTGACCGAAACGATACCGTAAATTGTTTCCATAATTGTTTCCGTAAATTTTTCTACAGTCGGAGACGGTGGTAGAGAGTTTCCAAATGTCGAGGCATTCGAAATGGGAGCCTAGTCCTTAAATGTGGGTCAACAGAGTGAAATAAAGCATATGGTTGTAACGGGAGGTTCCTTAGTCTCTTCTTTTCTTCGGAAGCAAGCCTTCTAGCTTGCTGGGAAGCATCTGATTTAGTAAAATAGGTTCGTTTGTAATTTTGCTTTTGAAGTCCTTTGCGCACCGCTTCATCTGCTTTTTCTTTAGTCAGTATACCGCAATGGGCCGGTATTCATTGAAATGTGATAGCGTGACCCGCGATAATAGCTAAGTGGTGTAAGTTTGCCATATCAAATAAAATTAGATGATAAGTTGTTTTCTTTAAGAGGCTGAATAGTATTTGTAGAGCTCCTTCAGAGCCGGTGAAGATCACCCATCGGTTCGGCTTTTGGCGCAATATGTAGAAGACTGCTTCTTTTTTCTGTGAAGTTCTGCTGTTGTTGATGATGCCCTGCATTGTAGCCAATAGGATAGACTTTGTCCGGTAGAGAAAACATGGAGGCCATATGACTAGATCTCTGGAGTAGTTGTGGCGTCAGTATATATATGAGAATGCTGAGTGTAATACTGGGCTAAGTAGAATAATATTCTGCAGCATTCGTCTGTGCAATACGTCTTTTCGCTTCTTTGATTCCTAAGCCACACTGTTTGGTATAAAAAGGTGAAAGCGTCCACGGAGGAAATCTTGGAGGCATCAACTTCTCCGGTGTCTAATAGCAGTAAGTTGCTGCATATTCACCGCTTGGCCGAATGCTGAATTGCTGTGGGTGAGATGTATGCAGTACAGAAGATGCTTGTTCCCATGTATGGCATGGCGTAAACGAGTGCGCAATATTTTTTGAGTGCAGATGACATCTAGCATAAGACATCCTGCTTCCGCTACTGTTGCTGAGCCTGAAGAGCTCTGCGGAAGGCTTAGACAGATTTGTAGGCAATTGTTTCTTGCTGCCTCTAAAGTTCTCTTGTTTGTTGGTGATAATCGATGAAGCACTGGTAGGCAATATCAACAGGTTCCTTTATTATACGCTTTTGACTCAAGCAGGATCATTGATCGACACTTGCATCCCCATCATGTTCCCGCCATAATTTTGAAGGGTTGTGATGCTGCAGCTGTTCTCACTCGAAGTTTCTTCACCTGTGGCGACCAGGAAAGACTTCTGTTGATGACTATTCCAAGAAATTGCTGAGAACAAACAAAGGTCAGGGGCCGGCCATTGAGGAGGAGCAGATACTTGGTCATTTTCTTTCTCGTGAATGCGATAACTGTGCTCTTTTCTGGAGAAAAGTGCACACCCCGTGGAGCCATATACGCGGAGAGGTGCTGTAAAGCTTGTTCAAGGCGTTGTTCGGTAACGAAACGCGAGCTTGAAGCACTCCAATACAGATATCGTCAGCGTATATTGTGATGTGCACTCCTCGCTGCATTATCCTTGTTGTATGTATCAGGGTGATGTTGAAAAGAAGTGGATTGAGCACTGCGCCCTGTGGTACGCCATTCTCTACCGCGTAGAAATGTGTGGGACTGTTTGGAGTGCGCATATATATCTTTCGTTCTTTTAAATAGCTCTCAGTTCCTATATACAGTTTTTCTCCAACGCCCAGACTGACCATTGATGCAAGAATGGCATAGCGAAAGACGGAATCAAAAGTTGATTTGATGTCGAGAAAGACAGCTATTGGAATGCGTCCAGCAAACATGTCCTCTTCACGTGAATAGACGAGGCTGATGTCATTATCGATAGCTGATCTGCCGTGACGGATTCCGTTCATATCTTGAGGAAAATTGTTATGGCTTTCTAAAACCAAAGTTATTCGTTTATGAACCAACTGCTCCATAACCTTGCCAACGCAACTCAGCAGGGCAACGTGTAAGAAAAAGGCGTAGCTTTGGGCTGCTACAAAGGTTTCAAAGCGGGCACCGTTTTAGCGAGTTTCCATTCTGCGTGAACCTCGACAGACAGCCATGAAGAAATATAGTATTCTAGGAGTACTAGGCGGGAGGTGTGGGGTAACTTTGCGATGGCTTCTTAGCTTATTTCGTCGTGACCGGGTGATCCGTGCCTGTTTGATTCGCTGATTGCGGTGTTCAGTTTTCCAATTGTGAATAGCAAATCCAGTGCTGGCACTGTCTCTCGTGAGATGTCAGACATGTTGTTTGCGCATGAGCTCCAGGGTATTGAAGTAGATGATAACAGGGTGCAGTATTTTTCTGACAGCTCTTTGAGGGATTTCCGTTCGTGAAGAGAAAGTGCGGTGAAAGGGTGAAGCTGTTGATGTGCTGTTCGCGTGCCTCTAAAGACCCGCCATATTCTGGCTACCGGTTGGTGAACGTCCAGTGTGGAGCAAAAGTCGCGCCATCCATCCCAGCTACGTTTATCCAGGTAACGCTAGATATGACGTTGTGTCCGTCGGCAGGCTCGAAGGTCTTCAAGGCACTTTATGCGCAACACTTTCTTTTCAGCTCACCTGTGAATATCGCACAGTTTCTCAAACTCCTCATCGTTTGACGGAAATCTGTCATTCTTAACTGAAAGAGGTGTGCATGCTTTTAGGCAATGAGACATCGTATTGAGTAATTCTTCGTCTTTGGTGGCAACAGTAAATATTTTGCTAGCGGTGTCTTTGAATGTATCCCAGTCAGTAGATCTTGTAATTAATTTCTTCGATGAAATCTTCACACCAACATCTGATATCAAGATTGGGTAGTGATCACTCCCCCTGTTTCCAACTCGGTGCACCAGTGAAAAGTAGGTGGAACTGAGCTTGTAGCGAAGGTGACGTCGATGCTACTGGTATTCGAAAAACCTCGTAGGTGTGTGATACTGCCATCAGTAAGAAGTTCAATGGAATGTTTTGAGAGTAGCTCTGCGAGCTTGGATCCTCGCGCACAAGTGTTTGAGCTGCCCCAAACTTCATTGTAGGTATTGAAGTATCCACAAATGATGTGTGGGGAAGGTGTTTTTAAAATCAAATTTTCATGTCTTGAAGCATCGAAAGGCTTGCCTGGTTCCAGGTATACTCCCATGATTGTGTATTCTTGTTTGCCGATTGCTGTGATGGTGCACGCATAATCATTGTCGTTGTGGAGTGCAATGTCAATCTCGGAGGCCAAAATATCTCTGCTAATGCCTATAATAAATATGCTGATAAAGCCAAGTCGTTTTGAATGAGGAAAATAATACCTGTTCATTCTGAAATATGGTCCGACTCGTGATTCAGAGATGACGTTGACAGGGAATTGGTGCGGTTGCATTAGCTGCCGGAAATCTGAAAGCTTTGAGCGAAAACTGTGAGGGTTCCACCGGAATATGATGCAAGTGCTAAATGTTTTATGTATTGTCAGTTCAGGTGGCGATGTCGTTGGAGAAGCCATGGTTCCTACTGTGAAGAAATGCGCCTCTGCGGTGCGTAGGACATCGACACAAGCGGCTCCATCACAAGGATCACTTCTACCTCTGAAAGACTTCTTGACGAGGGACTTGCGCGGACAAGGGCTTTGAGGACTGAAAACATAGGAATCATTATGTGTGTTACATCTTGATCGTTGTTTCCGTGTTGCTGTCTCTCGCAGATCTCCTTGTCGTGTTGCGGCGACTGAGACTGGTGACGGTAGTGCTGGCTTGGTGCGTCTTGTGAGGTACGTTGCGATGACTTTGTTGAAGACGACAATCCCATGGATTTCTCATGTTTCATTTCAGTAAAACCTGCGTACGTGTTAGCAGATGTCTTTTGGCTTTGTGGTGGTTGTTCCTGGGAGACGTCTTTTATACTCGTGAATACCACATCAGGGTTGGCGGTGGTTCGTGCCGCCTTGATGGTTTTTCTTGTTCTTGGTCCAACGTGCGTGCAAGTGTTGCAGTCTTCTTTATATGCATCCTCCATATGAGGCCGGGTTCGGGCTATGGCAGTTTGCACATTTGGTTGCGCTCTTGACGTGCATTCCTTGCGCGAGTGAGGCCCAGCTCACACTTTGCAGCGCACCGGGCCTGTGCAGTGTCTCGATGTGTGTCCATGCCTTTGACACTTGTAACACTGTGTAGCTGCCCCAACGTATTCGCCAACTGGGTAACTACAGAAGCCAAGCGTAACTCTTTTAGGTAGTGATGAATCTTTGCTAAATTCCAAAATGACATAGTATGCCATAGTATGAAAGAAACTTGCAGCGTGTCTTGTTCATACTTCTTACTGAGTGCTCAAAATGTATGTTGTAACAGTCCTATTCATGTCTTGCTCTGGGACAATAATTAAATAAAAAAGTAAGTAATTTACGTAAATAAAGCGATTATTTTTTTTTCATGAGGCATTCAGGCACTTCGGCTTGTTATTTCCTGCCTAAGCTTGGGGCTACGTGTCCTCATTGTAGCTGCAATTCTGCACATAAAAATGTTTCAACCTCCACATATGTTCACTTATTATAGCCATTGCTTACAGAAAGCAAAACCGTAATTTTCAATGCTTTAACAAAAATTCAGTATGTCTATTTATTTATTTATTTATTTTGTAGCATTGATATTTGGCACAGGCCGGAACGCCAGCTGAAGAAGAGAAGGAAGAGTGTTGTTGCTGCTCGCGCTCGCTCCGCTTGACAGCTGGTCGGTTCTACCGCTACGTTTTCCACAAAGTAAACGTCTCTTCTGCTCACCACTAAAGGCGTACTATCAAGTGGTGGAGAGTGCTGGGTACCTTTTTCCATCCTGGAACTCCGCAACCGAACTCTACCTTCGCCATCAACAATGTCCATCGACGCTGCACAGCAGACGGCTCCTACATCTCCACCTGTCCACTGTCCCGGCGTCCCGAGAGAGCGAGATCCAGACATCTTCAACGGCACCGATGAGCAGGACGTCGAGGACTGGCTCTCTTCGTTCGAACGAGTAAGCGTCAACAACAGGTGGGACGAAAACGACAAACTGGGCCGCGTCCACTTTTACCTCAGAGGAGTAGCAGAGCTCTGGCTCAACAACCACGAAGCCGAGCTTACCGACTGGGCCACTTTCAAGACCACCTTCGCGGACGTGTTTGGCCGACCGACAGTGCGCAAGCTCCGTGCAGAACAGCGCTTGCGGGATCGCGCCCAACTGTCGGGAGAGGGTTTCACGTCCTACATTGAGGACGTCGTAGGCCTCTGCCGTCGCTTTGATCCTGGCATGTCGGAAACCGCCAAGGTAAAACACATTATGAAGGGCATCGAGGACGATGCCTTCCACATGCTGGTGGCTAAAGACCCGCAAACAGTTTCGGAAGTCATCCAACACTGCCAAAGTTTCGATGAGTTGCGAAAACAGCGCATTTCAACGCGACGGCCTACTTTCGACATGACCAGCACGCCAGCATTGACCGTTGGTGCAATATCTCCAGAACAGACTGTATTGACCCCGCAAATCCAGCAATTTATCCGAGAGGAAGTGGCACGCCAGTTGTCCCTTGCCCCCTTGCTTCCCAGCAATACGCATGGGCTGACCTCGTCACTGCGCCAAACCATCGAAGAGCAAGTCTGCGAGGCCCTTCCCCCCACGTACCAGCCACCACCTGTGTCCGCTCCCCTGACTTACGCTGACGTCGCGCGAAGGCAGGTACATGCGCCGTCAAACGTCGTCGACCCTGCCCACCAAACGAACGCCTTCTACGCAACACGCGTACCGGCAGGCTCGCATGTTCCCATTTACCGCCGTCCTTCAACGCTTCCCAACAACCCTTGGCGTACATCGGATAACAGACCTATCTGTTATTACTGTCGTCAGCCTGGCCATGTTGAGCGGTTCTGTCGCCGGCGCGTCCCTCACTCAGGCATTATTGATGGCACCTATGGCTACGCCCCCACAGAACCACCACAGACGCTGCCGTTCCATGCAGCTTCGGACACTTCTCCGCCGAGCCGCCGCGCCTTCAACCCACGCCGATCGCCTTCCCCGCGCCGACGTTCGCCTTCACCAATGCTTCGGCGTGCACCACCTGCCCAAACGGAAAACTGACCATCGCAGTTCCGGAGGCAAGAACTGCGCCACCGTCGAACTCTACAAGGCCTCGTTCTCTACCGAATAATGAAATAACTGTCTTGATTGAAGGTATCGCCGTTCAAGCATTAATAGATACCGGAGCTGCCGTGTCTGTATTGAGTGAAGCATTGTGTCGCAAGTTAAGAAAAGTTACGATTCCGCTTTCTGGTCTCTCCCTTCGTACGGCAACAGCGCATCACGTGAACCCTTCTATGACGTGCACGGCTCGGTTAATCATCCAGGGCGTTCTGTACGTGGTTGAATTTATCGTGTTTCCACACTGCTCACACGACGTCATATTAGGCTGGGACTTCCTTTCCACACATCATGCCGTTGTTGATTGTGCCCGGGCCGAACTAGAATTGTCATCGCTCTCCGACGACGATTATAATAAGCCTTCTATTTCTCGTGTTGTCGTCGCCGCGGAGACTGATATTCCACCTATGTCTTCTGTTATTGTGCCGATCTCGTGCGACCATGCCGCTTTTTCGGACGTCATGTTCACGCCGTCAGAAGACTTCACTTCTCGAAAAAACGTTCTTCTGCCTTTTGCTCTTCTGACGGTCGAAGCCACTTGCGCAAACATTTATGCCACGAATCTCCTTTCTGTACCAGTCACCCTATTCCGTGGCGAATGCATCGGCCGCCTTGAGGACATCGATTGTGTTTGCACCAGTCAACTGCCCTATCAAGCAAAAAGCCTTGAGATCGCCAGTGTTACTTCCGCTCTCACATCCGCCACCTCTTCCCTCGACGTCTTCCTTCCATCGATTGATCCTGACCTTCCTGTTGACCAACGAACTCAACTCTTGACACTTCTCGACCACTTCCGCTCATCGTTCGACTTCAAACAAACCAGTCTGGGCCGAACATCTGCAATTGTCCATCGTATTGACACTGGCACCCACGCACCATTGCGTCAGCGTCCATACCGGGTCTCCCACGCCGAACGCCAAGTTATAGACGATCAAGTGTCTGATATGCTCAATCGTGGCGTTATACAGCCGTCTAACAGTCCGTGGGCCTCCCCGGTGGTACTGGTCAAAAAGAAGGACGGGAGCATCCGATTCTGTGTGGATTACAGGCGCCTTAACAAGATCACGCGCAAAGATGTTTATCCGCTCCCCAGAATTGACGACGCTCTCGACTGTTTGCAAGGTGCAGAATTCTTTTCTTCGCTGGATCTTCGATCGGGATACTGGCAGGTACCCATGGATGAAGCTGACCGCGCCAAGACTGCGTTTGTAACTCCGGACGGCTTGTACGAGTTTAACGTGATGCCGTTCGGCCTTTGTAACGCCCCAGCCACCTTCGAGCGTCTGATGGACAACATACTTCGAGGCCTTAAATGGCAGACGTGTCTTTGCTATTTGGACGACGTCGTCGTTTTTTCAAAAGACTTCGATACCCATCTTCTGCGCCTCGCAAGTGTCCTGCATTGCCTTACACATGCTGGGCTCCAACTAAATTTGAAAAAGTGCCATTTTGCCGCCCGGAAGCTCACCATCTTAGGGCATGTTGTCAGCAAGGACGGCGTTCTACCTGATCCTGGAAAACTCCGTGCTGTCGCCCAGTTTCCGAAGCCATCGACACTTAAGGAACTCCGGAGCTTTATCGGCTTATGTTCATACTTTCGTCGATTTGTCCGTAATTTTGCATCTGTCATGGCCCCTTTAACACGGCTACTTTCTGACACCGAGGGCATTTCGGCGTGGTCTTCCAATTGCGATAAGGCATTCGCGAAACTACGTCAATTGCTGACATCTCCACCGATTCTCCGTCACTTTGATCCTGATGCCCCTACAGAAATACACACCGACGCAAGTGGAGTCGGACTTGGCGCTATTCTTGCTCAACGCAAGTCTGGATACGACGAGTACGTCGTTTCTTATGCCAGTCGCACTCTTACTAGGGCTGAACAGAATTATTCAGTCACAGAAAAAGAATGTCTAGCCATCGTCTGGGCAATCACAAAATTTCGACCCTACGTCTATGGCCGTCCATTTGACGTCGTGACTGATCACCACGCCCTCTGCTGGTTATCGTCACTAAAAGACCCATCTGGCCGTCTCGCTCGTTGGGCGTTACGCCTCCAAGACTATGATATCCGTGTCGTCTACAGGTCAGGCCGCAAACATTCAGATGCCGACGCTCTCTCCCGCTCTCCACTTCCCCATGAACACGGAAGTACTTCTGTATCCAGCCTCGATGCTGTGGCACTTTCGTACGCGGACATGCCCTATGAACAGCGCCAAGACGCTTGGATAGCCTCTATGATAGAATTACTGTCTCAGCCGTCCCAAGTTACGCCCAATCGTTCACTGCAGCGCACAGCTCGACACTTTACCATCCGCGATGGACTCCTGTACCGTCGCAACTACCTTTCTGACGGCCGCAAGTGGTTGCTTGTGATTCCTCGCCACCTACGTGCCGACATTTGCGACTCTTTTCACGCGGATCCTCAATGCGGCCACGCCGGTGTGATAAAAACGTATGCACGTCTCCGGCTGCGGTACTATTGGCGCGGAATGTACCGCTTTGTCCGACAGTACGTGCGTTCGTGCTCCAAATGTCAACGCCGAAAAAGCCCACCACACATAGCCAATGGACAACTGCAGCCGTTGCCTTGCCCCTCCCGCCCTTTCGACCGCATCGGAATTGACTTGTACGGTCCCCTTCCCTATACGCCTAACGGGAACCGCTGGGTGATTGTCGCCATTGATCACTTGACACGCTATGCTGAAACTGCTGCGCTGCCAGAGGCCACATCACGTGAAGTTGGCTTATTTATCCTTCACAATCTCATTCTACGCCATGGCGCGCCTCGTGAGCTACTCAGTGACCGCGGCCGTACGTTCCTCTCCGAAGCCGTACAAGCCCTTCTTCGCGAATGCAACGTTGTGCATCGGACAACCAGCGCATACCATCCGCAAACGAATGGAATGACCGAACGGTTTAACCGCTCACTGGGCGACATGCTATCCATGTACGTGTCCGCTGATCACACCAACTGGGACCGCATACTGCCCTTTGTAACTTACGCTTACAACAGCGCCACTCAGTCTACGACAAGATTCTCTCCGTTCTTCCTCCTTTACGGGCGCGAACCTTCCTCATTCATGGACACCATTCTCTTGTATCATCCAGACGCTTCGGAATCCACAACTCTATCTGAAGTCGCCACCTATGCAGAAGAATGCAGGCAACTCGCGCGTTCCTTAACCGCACAAGATCAAGCGTACCAGAAGAACCGTCACGACGAAAACCTGTCTTCGCAGTCATACTCGCCTGGCGCCTTGGTATGGCTTCGGGTTCCCTCATCTGTTCCTGGTCTTTCCACCAAGCTACTGCCGAAGTACGAAGGCCCCTACCGAGTCCTACGTCAGGCCTCACCGGTTAACTATATTGTTGAGCCGGTTCAACCATCAACAGACCGACGGCATCGAGGCCGCGAGACTGTTCACGTAGATCGATTGCAGCCGCACTACGACCCACCCGTCGTACCCGTTCCATAGGTCGCCAGGATGGCTCCTTTTCTGAGGGGGAGTGATTTGTAGCATTGATATTTGGCACAGGCCGGAACGCCAGCTGAAGAAGAGAAGGAAGAGTGTTGTTGCTGCTCGCGCTCGCTCCGCTTGACAGCTGGTCGGTTCTACCGCTACGTTTTCCACAAAGTAAACGTCTCTTCTGCTCACCACTAAAGGCGTACTATCAATTTATTTATTTATTTATTTTTACTTACTTCCAGTCTCAATAGGAAATATTGCAGGAGGGCAAACAAAATACGCAAAAAAACATATACAACAAAATACACAATAGATTCACTTGCACTTACATGCGAAAATGCGCAACTACAGATAGGGTAAAACAATACATGAAGAGTATAAAAGCACAACTAATGTGTGACTAATATACACGAAAATAGTGTACTACGTAATCTACCCATAACACTGATATATTCAAAAAACAACCATGAACTGTACAAGCGAGAAAAGAAGCATAGAAAAAAATTATTTCAGCTATGAGTGTCACGAATGTGGTTTTCAAGTAAGGTTAAAAACTATTCAAATCTTTACCATTAGTCAGGCAAGCGGTCAATACAATTTATTCTCTGATTGACTGTGGGAAGAAGGAATGCTTGAAGAAGTTGGTACTAAAACAGTATTCCTGTAATGCTAATAAATATTATGGCGCGACTGTCTGGTTTATGAAGTAGATAGGAATCTAGAGCTGTCAATATTCAGCTGCCTATAAATAAGTTGGAAGAACATTTTTAGGCGTTCGAGTCTAGCGCAAGTTCGTAATGTTCGTAGCCCGGCTATTGCGATCAGTTCAGTGGTTGAGTCGATCAAACTGCATTTATTAGAGGAAAATCTAACTGCTTTTATTTGTACTCCTTCGATCGTTTAATAAGGTTATTTGTTGCCGAGAACTAGGCTAAGTAAGCGTATTCTGATAATGGGCGGATTAAGGTTTTTTAGGCTAAAGGTTTTGTTGGAGGTTGTGCGGAATGTAGTCGTCTTTTTAGGAAAATTATTATTTTTAAGGCTGAAGATTTAAAATAGTTAGCATGCGTCTCCTATCTAAGATTGTTCGAAATCACTAGTCCTATGTACTTATGTTGTTTTAGGGAAGTTAGCGGTGTGTTGTCAATAGTGTAGTCAAAATACGATAGCATTTGTTTGCGCTATTTTTATAACAAAGCTGATTTTGTTACGTTCAGGGTCAACTGCCGTTTCGTGCACCAATTGGATACTGCTAATAGGGCATGGCCAAGGGCAATATGATCTGAAGGAAAGTCAATTTCTTTATAAATGATACAATCACCGGCGAAAAGCTTGATGTTCGTTCCAATTGACTGGGGCAAATCGTTAATAAATATAAGGATAGAATAGGAGCTAAGACACTGCTTTGCGGTACACGGGATGTAACTTTTGATAGTTTTGATGTTTGCTGATTTAATTTTACAAACTTTGTTCGCTCGTTCAGATATGCGCTAATTTATTTTGTGGTTAGTCTTCACCTATTGTCACCTGCAGTTTAACTATTACCTTTTGATGCGAAACCCGGTTGATTAGTTTTGAAAAGTTGAGTGAAATAAGGCGTTGCAAGCTTTGGGACTTGAAAAGTCGGTTTTGAGTCTTACAGACATGCACCAGTATGTTCTGACATTTTTATAGCTTAGTTGTTTTACCAACACTTATCTCTACATGTGCGAATTCATTGTAAAGAGCTGTTAGGAAAATGTTTTCGTGTATGGACTATAAAAATGCAATTTTGCACACGACACCACAGCTTTTTTTCTGGGCCAGACGCTTCGGGGCAGTTCCCGTCACTGATCAAGATGAAGAAAAATGGCTGTTTGGGCTACTTGGTTAAATTTCATTGTAATAAGTGATCACTGCAAACCAATTCACACTTTCAAGGGTGGATTTTTCAATAAATTAGCCTACTTACGTCTATTATTTCTGCCAAATTTATCTGAATGGTCGTAATTTATGCAATTACACCTTTTGTACACCCACTTGTCATTTTGGTGTACTAGAGGTGTATGTTCGCAAATTACACCCAAGGGTGATTCTTTGAATGTTACACCTGTTAGTTATGTATATAGTTTAAAGCATTAATACATATCACATCTCAACTGATGCAATCAAACCGCATGGTGAAGTTCTGCTGAAAAGATCAATGTTTCGTCATTTGTTCTTATTTCACGTTTCATTAGCCAAAATATATCGTGCTCTGCATTATATTTGACATAACCCCCCTATTTATTTTATTTATTTATTTATTTATTTATTTATTTATTTACAATACTGCTAGCCCTTGCGGGCTGTGGCAGGGGTGGGAGGTGAACAGGTGAACAATACACAAACAATGTTAGGCAACAATCAAATCCAGCCGTCGTTGAAAATCCTGTGAGGATCTACATCCTGTAAGTACCTCGGGAGGAAGCGCATTCCAGTCAACACTAGATCGCACCAGAAACGAAAACTTAAATACATCCACCCGCGGTACATAAGCTTGGACAGAAAATGAGTGATTGGTACGAGCCGACACTCGTCCTGGGGGGCGCAGGTATACACTGGGATCCAGCTTGTAGTTCTTATGATACAGGTCATAAATAAATTTTAAGCGAGCTATTTTTCCACGTGTAGCTAACGATTGAAGGTCAGCCCTAGCAAGCAAAAGTGATACAGACTGTGTTCTCATGTAATTTGAATAAATAAACCTCGCGGCCAATCTTGGTACTCGTTCAAGTTTGTTAATTTCAGTTTTAGTATGCGGATCCCAGATAATAGCTGCATACTCCAGCGTTGATCTCAAAATAGTCTTATACGCCAACAATTTAACAGAGGGCGGTGCATTACGGAGTTTCCTTCTCAGAAAACCCAGCTTTCGCTTCGCCAGTCCTGTAATGTTGTCAATATGCTTGTCCCACTTTAAACTGCTGGATATAGTAACACCTAAGTATTTAAACCTATTAGAACTCTTAATTTTTCTATTGTTTATTGTGTTTTTATAGTTAAGGGGGTTTTTTTATTCGAAATGGTCATGCAAACAGTTTTATCAAAATTAATTTTCATGTCCCATTTTTCACACCAGTTGTCAATACATCGAAGAGCATCCTTGAGGAGCATTTGATCAGAAACACTTTTCACATGACAAAACAAGAGACAATCATCTGCATATAACCTTACATCAACAAAAGGAGGCACACCCGTTGCAATATCATTCACATAAATTAAAAAGAGTAGAGGTCCCAACACGCAGCCTTGTGGCAAACCTGAGGATACGCGTAAAAGAGAAGAACGTGCGCCACTTATTTCAACAAACTGCAACCCATTGCGCAAGTACCCTTCAACCCATCTTACAATTGCGGGATAAATACCAAGTATTAACATTTTTTGAATAAGTTTCTGGTGACATACTCTATCAAAGGCCTTAGAGAAATCAATTGCTATGACATCGACTTGTTCTTCAGAGTTTATCGCTGTAGCGAAAGCATGAACAGATTCAAAAAGCTGAGTGACGGTTGAAAGGCCTTTTCTAAAAACGTGTTGCTTAATATAAAACAGATTATTGTTTTCTATATATTAAAATATATATTTTGAAATTATATGTTCTATTACTTTGATGCCGTGCATGTGATAGAAATTGGACGGTAATTACAAACATTATGGCGGTCACCAGCTTTGAAAATGGGCACAACTCTTGCTAATAACCAATCAATCGGAACAGCGGCAGTACACAAAGATAAATTAAAAATTTTAACTAAGAAACTAGAAACCAATCAGAGTAGCGCCTCAAAAATTCGTTGGGAATCATATCCGGACCAGGTGATTTTTTATGATCCAATTCAAGCAGTAATGCCATTACACCCTCTTTAGATACGATAAGAAGATTGGAACTAGTATCATCGAACGTACAGCCTTTTTTTGAATGATCAATACTTGGAGAAAAAACAGTACTGAAGTAATGATTGAGTGCTTCGGCAATCTGAATCGGTTCGCTATAGGAGGTCCCGTCTATAGAAAGCCCAGATATTTTACACTGCGAACTAGACAGGCACCGCCAAAATTTCTGGGGAGAGTTGGATATGTATTCAGACAATATATTAGTTAGAAAATTACTTTTAGATTGCTTGACTTCTCTTCGTACCTGAGCACTAATGTGAGCAATAACAGACGAGTTTCTTGGTATTTTCTGACGGGCGCGACACAGTCGTCGTTTTAGGTGAATGATGCTTCTGGTAATCCATGGGTTAGCTTTTGCAGTTCTCTTTTCTCTTTGGGAAACAAAACGTGACAAACAGTCGTTTACCATCTTCTTAAAGTGTTCCCAGAGGTCATTTACATCATCTGTAGGCCGGATAGCGTCAAAAGGCATTTCTAAGTAATCGAAAATTGAGGTATGAACTGCTGCCTGAAAATTGTACACCTTTACTCTGGTTATTTTTTCTAATTTTTTATTTGGTTTAAGAGTTGCTGCAACCACCTTATGATCCGAGATTCCATCCTCGATACTTATTTCATAATCAAACACTTCCTGTGACAAAAATAGTAAGTCC
The DNA here is from genome assembly GCF_043290135.1 of Rhipicephalus microplus. Classification (NCBI taxonomy): domain Eukaryota; kingdom Metazoa; phylum Arthropoda; class Arachnida; order Ixodida; family Ixodidae; genus Rhipicephalus; species Rhipicephalus microplus. The sequence goes on along the minus strand of NC_134702.1, from coordinate 146,721,162 downwards.
AACAATGTCTCGGTTTGTCCTTGAACTCGAGTGGGCTTGTCAACTACCTGAACCAAATCGTACTTGATCATGATGTCAAGCAGATTTTCTGCAAGAGGCCTGTTAAGCGGCCCAGCAACTCGTGCATTCCAGTCAACACCTGGTAAATTAAAATCGCCTGTGATTATTACTCTGCTTCGTTTGTTTGTCATTGTTAGCAAGTAGTCATCCAATTTCTCAAAAATATGAACTGAAGTTCCAGGGGGCCTATAGAGAACCCCTATAAGTAACGTGATATCTCCCATAAATAATTTGCACCACACGTTCTCACAGTCTTTAATGGGCGACAATAATTCGTACCGAAGAGTTTTCTTAATCAGTAAAGCAACGCCTCCACCTCGGGTTAGTCTGTCATTACGCAGTACATGAAATGAAATGGGAAAAACATCCGTATCTGCAACATCCTCTGTTAGCCAAGTTTCTGTTACAGCCACGAGGTCAGGGTCATAAATTAGTGTCAACGATTCTAGTTCTTCTCTTTTGTTCAAAACGCTTCGTGCATTCACGTTTATCAGCTTTATGTCGCACTGCTTCTTTTGTCAGACCGGGCTGCGTTCTTCGCTTTGAGCGTTCTTAACTTTCACGCGTGTATGGGAACGGGAACCCCACGTATAAGCAGCGTCGTTGATGTAGAGCTTATCTCGAACAAGCCTCACCTTCGCACCATTGCGCCTATCATCAAGAGCAGAGCGCCAAAGGGACTTCCTTTTTTCTAATGTTTCTTTTGAGTAGTCGTCAGAGACTCCGATATTAGTACCTCTCAATTTTTGCAGCTCCTAAATATGGTCATCTTTTCATTGTAGTCATAAAACATTACAATTACTGGTCTGTCCTGTTTGCTTTTCTTTTGACCAATGCGGTGAATTCTTTCTACTGAGGACACTATAGCACCACGGTGCGTTGAAAATATGTTTTTAATACTTTCTCTTCAATGTCCCGTCGTGTTTCCGTATCAGTCTCAGTGACACCAAAAACAAGAAGATTATTTCTTCTAGCCCTGTCTTCCAATTCGATTAACCTTTCTTTCTGTTGTTCAATCGTGCGCTGGAGGCTTTCAACAGCAATGTCAAGGTTATTTATCTTAATAGCATATTCAGACAAAGGTTCCAATTTTTCTTCTATCCGAGTTAGCCTAGCTTGTATTTGAGTTTGTGTCTTTAAGATTGTCTCTAGCATTTCCTCAACAGTTGGTCCGGGATTGTGTTTAATGTCCCCGGAAAGCATTAGCACCAATTTTGACCACAACTATTTACTTTATTCAGAAGATTTCTCACATGTTCACTGACCTAATTCATGGGTTGACATTTTGGGATTCTTATTCAAAAAATTTGCTGCCGCTCATATTCATTCATCACTAATTCTCACAGTGACTTTGGCAAAAGAAATTATGTTGCGCTTAAACATAACAAGAAACAGTTACACACGGTTTTCGACAGGCTATCGTGCGCGCTTTCCGATTTGAAATCACGCTAAGTTTTTCGTACCAGAGGTCCTGTTTTATTCATGATAGGGTTTTCCTTACGCTGAAGTATTTCGCATCAATCCACGAGTCCCTGATTTATTCATTGAGTTATATATAGATCTCTAAATATGCATAATCTGAATTTGACAATTTGACTGTTTGCAGCGTGGAAGCATGAAACGAGGGATGTTTAGAATTAACTCACTAAGCTTACTCTGATGCATGCAGCTGCTACGCACGCATGCCGCGCCGCAGGTCCTGCTTGGCGCACATCCGCTAAGCACGGGTGAACTCGTCCATTGGGACGCACCATTCTATGGGCACTTACTTTTCTTTTTATTTCCTTGATATGAACGCTTGCAAGTCGTATAATACACACATGAACAATCGAAGACGACACTAGCACATTCTATCCGTACCACAATAAGGGAGAGTAGTTGACTAATTACAGCATTGTAATGGACAGTTCTTACTGTGGCGTTACAATGAACCGATAATCTCCCATTCGTATGCTCGAAAGAAGTTTAGGACTTGAAATAAATGCAAGGATCATACATACTTTGTCGGTGAAAAATGCATACCCCAGGTTCTTGCTGAATGGCAGAGTGTTATTTAAAAGAAGCTGACAGCACTGCAAGGGTGTTGCTAGTATTTATGCATGGAGAGGGATAAAAAGAGGAAAGAAGGGGGCCTGACCCATCTATACGTACAACTTTGCCTGTGCTTGCATACGTGTGGATCCGAATCGGGAGCTTTCTTTTTTTTTAAATGGGCCAAATTCTGACCCACAAGTAGCTCAAATGACACTCAAATGGCTCATACATACTTTCATAATTTCTCAAAAACAGTAACAATCAAACATTATTTATAATTACTACTGTTGTGGAAGAACGATAATACCATGTATATGCCAAGGCAGGATTAGTTGAGCTTGGTTCGGTTCTAGTTTGGCTCATTTTGAACCTAAATAAAGCTCCTTAAACGAACATAAAAAAGGGGTGGACTTCTGTGAAATACGAAACAACCTCCTCGCTGCCCTTTCCTAAGTTTTTATTTATATCTGTTATGCACAAGTCATAAATGTACACTCCAAAATAACGAAACAACGCCGCAATGACGCCTCACTCGCGAAAATAAAAATGTGCATCCCAAAAGCTACGCATTTGCCGCCTGCGCACGTCAGTGGCAAAAAAAATTTTAAGCTCCGCTAGCAGATAAATATATTGTCATGCATACAATATATACAGGTGATTTGACATCGCTTGGAAAGTATATCATAAAACGGGGCTCCTATGTATTTAAGTTTTGGTCCGAGGTCTCGGGGCAACTACGCATCGCCATCGTCAACAGAGTGACTTTGAATTGGGTGGTAACATGTCGTGTGCGTGTTTGCTGCAGGCTGACGGCGGTGGATTGTTTTACTTTTCACTTGCTTTCTTTTGAATGTGTACTACTACGGCTCGCACGGTTTACTAGCGCTTACAGTAGATATAGTACGTGTCACTACAATCTCGGCAATCGCGTATGTGTCACAGCAATCTGCGGCGCTGCGGCGGAGTGTGCGTTCTCAATCAACGGCTTTCATTGAAGCTTCTGCACGCCGCAAGCTGAGTGTTTCTGATCAAGCTTTCAACGGAGTGTACGCTGAGAGCTACATGGAGAACGCTTTTCAATATTGTGCTATTGCTGAAAAGATAAGCTTTCGTGCATGCGAACAACGAAGTGCAGAAGTTTGTGCCTGCCTGCCAACTCCCGATTTGCCCGCGATAGTCGTATTTGCAGTAAGCGACCGTTTCTTGGCGCCAGTAGCTTCGAGACCTTCGCTCGCCGTATGCTTATCAGCTGCAATGTTTCAACAGTCGCAGCGTTCGTGAACCTTGCTGTGGCGCACGGTTAAAAAAAACGGTGGGGGGGGGGGTGGAGGGGCTGCCCCACGCGCAGATACACCTTAGGACGCGTGGCAGCGGGTGAAAAAAAAGGAGAGAGGGGTGGTGGAGCATGAGCGAGCCGAGGGGGGTGAAATCAAAGGCGTAACAATAATAAAAAACAAAACACATCAACGGGAAAGGAGGCTGCAGTTGTCAGTTAGCGGGGCTGCAGAGAACAAATGGGGCACGTTTATTACGCGGGAGAAAAAAATCTAGCTTTCAACGACTGGAGTTAGGGGTGCGTTCATAATGCGAGAAAGTACGCTACTTATAGCAATAATTCAAAAATATTTAAAGTTTGTATCAGCACCCCTTTGATGCCTGTGCTTTGCAGCGGTGTGACATGTGTTTTCTTTATAAATTGTGCAGCTAACCAAATAATTTATATGTGCCTTGTTTGGTCAGCAATTCGCGCTTTTTATGCCCTAATAGATTTGTTTATATCTATAATTGTATGTCGTAGATGATCAGGCTATAGAAATATTGATCTGCTTTATTAAGGACTTTAACAGCCACATTCAATTGCATTTATCGTTTTGCATTTTTGCATCATTGTAGTGTGGCACATAAAATATGGTAACATAGAATGTTTTTATATATTTTGGTGTATGGTTTTGGCGCTGTGGTTACATATAAAAGCTTAGCCAATATGTACCAACATACACCAACACAAACTTTTATTTACACTGATAGAGCACACATGATAAATGTGTAGGCATATTTAGCCACTAAAAACACGTTCACGAAAAACAAAATGAGGATGACGACACAGGTGGCTGTGGATAAAAGAAGGCAGACCTGACAGCTTTTGTAAGTTTTATGCGTTTTGTCTGTGCAGATTTTATCCTTACGAATGTAAACAGACTAATCCAACTAATTAGCCCTCCATACATATATTCCTATCTGCAATAAGTTGTGCAATTTCAAAATATTACGTATTTATTGTCTAGCTGTTCAGAGCTAGTTGAGCATCTATTTAACTTACTAGTGATACATTATTTGTTGCATGGCTATGTTTTAATTTAAAAAATTCACTTGCGAAAAAGCGTCTTATGCATGCACTCGAAGAAGAGTATTAGTAGCACGTCTTATTGATTTTTTAAAGTAGGTCAGCCTTACTCGAGGCCTAAAGTAATCATTTACCTGACCAATAAGCAACCTGTGAAAGGTGTTATATAAAATTATCCAGTATACCAAATTCTTGTAACTAGAGAAGAAATTGAGAGGTGAGCTTCCACAAATACACAGTGCTGTGCTTCCAGCAGCAGTTGTCATTGTATACGTGCTGTTGATCTCCCCATATTGGGGCTTGCTCGATGCTTTAAACTAACTTCACGCAATAGATTGTACAACTGTGATGTGTACATGTCTACAAAATGATCCTTCAATGTAAATGATAAGTATTGCTACTTTTCTATCTGAATTGGTTTATATAAATTTTTGTCACCCATCGTAGTGGCCTATTGGTTAGGGTACTCTAGCTAAACGAAAATCTTGGTATAACAGCTGAAATTTGGCGTCCCGGTATATTTCAAACTCCTTGGTAGGTGCATGATTGCAGATAGAAGAACTTTCTCGCCACCACGTACATTTGCAAAGTTTTTCCATTAGCCATGATGTAGACTCAAACACGGCACTTGCATTCGTGGACTAATCAGCACAGATGCTTGTAAATGTAAAAGCGAATAGTGGTAAAGCTGAAGTGGGGAAGCTACAGCTTTTATTATATGATACATCATGATGAAGTTGTGACTCTTCCCAGTATTTTCAAATGCTTAGTTGAATGTTGTGCATGTGTCACATGCAGAATGTTGAAGGGACAGCACACTACGTCTTCTATGATGAACTGGGTGCTGACAATGCAGTGCACTCTTCATCACAACCTGAAAGCAGCTGTTCCAGGATCACGACCTTTCTCAAAAATTTGCAGCGGTGGTGTACGCTACTGATAGGGTGCACCAAATTTCTTGTACAATTTAGGAACATTTCTCTGGTGGCAAAGGCTTCATCTGAAGCTATTTGACCTATATACCTATTTTGTACCCGATATGAGTATCAGTTTGCCATAACAATACCAGCAGTGCGTGTAGAAAACTGTGTACAGATGCATAATGTTAACAGAATTGTATGAGAAAGCGGACATGCTCTGGATGTCTCTAAGTTGAAAGATTGAATCACTAATTGGTCATTCCATGCCAACTATCCCAGCTATTTTAGCGACCATCCCAAAGGTATTTGAAATAAATTGTGCTGATTTACTGCATTGACTACAGTGAAACGATAGAATATTTCCGAGAAAAAAATTTCATCACGTAGTTGCCTTCTGAATTGACCAGAATGTCGTTTCAGTGTTGTTTGCGGAAAATTATTTTGAAAGTACTGCTCCTTGTTTTTATGCAAAATTTTGTGAACATGTTCAGTGAAGGCTCTGGTGTAAAGTGCTTGAAGCTCAGTAATATTAGTGCAAATTCACTGTCATATATGCCTTCAAAACTTTAACAAAGTGTTTGATTGGGCTAGTTGATACTGCATAGCAGATAAACAAAGTGCTTAACAGCGCAAACGACCAGATGGGATAGAAGAGACGAGAACAGAGTGCTGAACTAACAACCAAATTGCGAATCAACTGCAATACATAGGAAACATAATCTGCGCTTAAGCACGCAACATTAGCAGAATTGCACATAGATGCGCCATACGGCGTACCTTATCAAGAACTCGTCATATCCGTGGACCCCAGCTAACTACTTTCACTGCCATGAAGAAAAATTGAGGGTACGCTAACTCAGTAAGCACCAAGTGGTTGAATGTGGAAGGCTTCACTAATCTCGTGCTCGCGCCGATTTTTATTCTGCCTCATGATCAAACACTTGTCACAAATTGACTGACAACAAGACTTATTATAATGGTCCGCTAAGTGGCTGGGAAGGGAGCCTTTTAGAGAGTTAGCGTGCTTTTTCAACCGATGATTTATGCATCAGCCTGTTTGGCCAATGTAACTGAGCCAACAAGTAAATAATATCTTGTTGAGAATCGCTAAAACACATTCATCACGACCCATTGCGTGTTTCTTAGTGTATAATTCTTTCTTAGGTCCTTCGCTGTTGACCCTGCGACATTGCCCAGCGAGCTTCTCGGTTGCGCAGAACACATCTCTTACACCTATTTTTCAAGTGACCTTCTTTAGCCTATGGGAAACTTCGTGTACGTAGGGAATAACAGCCTTGCTAGAATGAGGCTTGTTGAGTTAGCTGCTGCTTTGTCTCTTATCAGGCACTCTTAGTCACGTTAGGAGAGTCTCAGCAATAAAATTAGCAGGCGATTAGGAAAACCTGCTTGTTGAAGGTATTGAGCTTTAATTAAAAAACTGCATTCTATCTGGTAGTGACAAGAGTGAGTTAGAGCTGACTTTAAGCAGAAAAAAGCGACGCTTCACTTGACTAGCTTAGAATGGGCGCATGGAAAAAGAAGGCTCGTCTTTAAGCGTCGTTCGTACCGCCAAGATACATGGTCAACCAAAAAAAAGCGTTTCTAAAGTCTAGACATCGTAGCTTGTCATCTGAAATAAAGACCGGCGTTCTTTGCAATTGTTTGATTTCACGCCGAAAAACGCCAATTATCTCACCGGTGGTTCGCCGAGGGTCAGATTGATCGATGCGGTAAATCACTAAAAAGTTGTGAACATAGCGGAACACTGTAACGGTACTCGTCTGATCAAGGTTCGCCATGAGACTTATATCAGACCGCACGAGTAAAAGGGGCCAAAGAAACCGGGCTAAACGTGAACCAATGCCCACTCCTACACCGGTTAGATATTTGACGCTATTCTGCGTGAAATGAAGCAACTGGAATTAACATCGGAGTTTATTTCTGACGACCACTTACGTTGTCTAGACTTGGAAATGCTTTTTTTTTGTTGACCATGTATATTGGCAGTACAAACCACGCTCAATGAACAGCGTTCTTCTTTTTCTGTTCGCCCATTCTAAGCTAGCCAAGTGAAGCATCCCCTTTTTCCTGCCTAAAGGCAGCTCTAGCTCGCTCTTTTTGGTACAAGCTCACCACCATCAACAAGCAGGCTTTCCTCATCCTCTGCTAACTTCCATTGCCGAGACTATCTTTACGTCACTAAGAGTGCCTGATAAGAGGCAAGGCAACAGCTAACTCAACAAGCCTCATTCTAGCAAGGCTGTTGTTCTTTACGTACACAAAGTTTCCCATAGGCTAAATAAGGTCGCCGGCAAAATAGGTGTAAAAGTTGTGTTCTGCGCACGCGACAATCTCGCTAAGCCATTTCGCATGGTCAACAGCGAAGGACCTAAGGAAGAAGCATGCACTAAGAAACACGCTATGTGCCATGATGAATGTGTTTTAGCGATTCTCTACAAGATATTATTTACTTGTTGCCTCGGTTACATTGGCCAAACAGGGTGATGCATTAATTATCGGTTGAGGGAGCATGCTAACTCTCTACAAGATTCCCTTCCCAGCCACTTGGCGGACCATTGCAATAAGTCTTGTTGTCCGCCGATTCCTGACAACTGTTTGATCATGAGGCGATGTACAAATCGGCGCAATCCTGAGATCAGTGACTCCTTCCACATTTAACAACTTGGTGCGTCCTGTGCTAGCGTAACCTCCATTTTTCTTCACGGCTGTGAAGTTAGTTATTTGGAGTTCACTGATATGACCGGTTGTTGATAAGGTATGCCGCATGGCGCATGTGTGTGTGATTCTGCTTATATGGCCTGGTTATGTGCAGATTCTGTTTCCTATATATTGTAGTTGGTTTACAATAAACCTCGGTTGTTAGTGCAGCGCTCTGTTCTCATCTCTTCTATCCCCTCTTGTCGTTTGAGCTGCTAGCCACTTTCTTCGTCTACCACACCTCCAAGAGCTTAGCCAAAATATGTTGGCATTTTTCTATTGCAACACTTCACTTTGTGTGAATATCTGAGTAGTGAATACTTACTACTCAAAAGGTATCTTTTTGGACCTTTCAAGATGCTAACATTACAACAAAATAATCACAAATTTCGCAGAATCGTCATTTTCGTCTATACTGATACGGGATTTGCACCGTCGAGTGTTTTAATTACAGATAACCTTAAGCCTAAATCGAAAGAAAAATGAACAGAGATTTTTACATGCCGAATGTTATCAATACATTTTTTGTTTTAAGGAAGAAAATAACTTTTGAACTATCTCATTGATGGCAATAAAGAATTTCAAGGTGGCAGCTGTCTTATGACCAAATGGGAAGATGGGCGCCAATGGAAAAAATCAAAAATTACTTTCTTACTTAAGACAAAAAAAGAACTGCAGTAATGAGATTTGCCATATGAAAAGAACTGTTCATTTTCTTTCATTTTGTGTGTAAAGGTTATTTTTAGTAGGACTACCACATTGTGTAAATTGCATCTCAGTATGGGAAAAAACTACGATTTCACGAAACAAGATTTTTTCTCGTAAAACTTAGCTACTAGAGAGGTATCAAATATTTTTTACTCATAATATACCTTCTTTGGAGTAAGTAGTCACGACTCAGATATTCGTACAAAGTGTAGTATATCGCAATAGAAGAATTGCTAATCTTACACATTTTGGATGAATTCTCAGAGGCGTATGTGCCAGTAAAACTGCACCAATACTACTGAGCTTCACACGCCTTACACAATAACCTTTACTAAACATGTAGACCAAGTTTAGTACAGAATGTACTTTCAAAATAAGTTTTTCCACAAACAACACTCAAATGACATTCCGGGAAGTTATGAAAGCAAACACGTGACCAAACAGTTTTTTCTGTCGGAAATATTTTACCGTTTCACTGCTTTTAATGCAATTATTCAGCAGAATACTTTTTTTTTCAAATACATTTGAGATGGTCGCCAGAATGGCTGGGCGTTTGGCATGGAATGAAAATAATAGCATGTCATGAACACATTAGAAGGTGATCTGTTTATTAAGCCCACTATTTACTAAAAGATATGTTGAAAATGCCTCCTCTCTGGTGCTGTAAAAACCCGGCTTTTTTGACAGTTTTAAGCTGGCTGTCCGTGCTATAGTTGTTTACATGTGCAGCAGTGGCATTCATATCTAATAGAACTAGCTGTTGCGATAGTTGGTGCTTGTCTGAAGTAAATATTAGTCGATTTCGCGCCAAAATGACGACCACACAAACGAAGAGAACACATAAACGGAATGGGCGCTCATTCGCAACTGTTTATTCCTTGAATAAACAGGCTGATATAAACCAACTTTTCGTCAACGCATGTCCAACGTACTCGGGCCGTCCCTTACCTAATCACGCTATAGTAAATGATCGCTAGATACCGTGCTTCCGACTAATACAGGATGAGTGAAGTTTCGCAAACGCGATTGATACCCCGTTTTTATGTGGAACGCCTCCAATATTTCACTTGGTGTGAATCCACATGAAGGGACATGCACGCTTGAATGGCTACCGTCGTTATTCTTTAACGTAGAAGCATGTTCCCTCGCTCAATCATTCCCGCAGCGCCCCGTCGTCTTGCTAACATGTCTCTTTCCGCACGATAAGGGTATTTTATAAACCACTTCATTGGCACACTTCGTGAACGGCCACGCATGCTTCTTTTTACAGCCTTCAGCTGCTGAGCACGATTGCCAGTGATGCACCGGCACAACTTTGCTAGTTTGTTAGGGGCAGCGAACTCCAGCACTACAATATGCCGACTCCCCACATTTTTACGGTTGTGTGTAACCTTATGAATATATGGTAGAAACAGCTGCTAGTGAGCACCCGTTCCGTCCGTCTGTTTTCTTCGTTTGTGTGGTCGAGGTTTCGTCGCGAAATCGACAATTCAATTCAGGCATTCATATCTATTCACAGCACATGTTTAATGTTCATAGCATGATATTACATGCGCATTTCGTATTTACATTTGCTTGTTCAAGAGTAAAACAGCTGTGCAAATTGTGTCAATTGAATACAATTTCTTATTTTTGCACAAAACCGTAAAAAATGCCCAACCAGAACCAATATTTTCTCAGTACACTGTAAAACAAATTACGCCCATTTAGGCGTTTTATAATGTCTATAACTCACACCCCTACACCCCACGAAATAGGTGTATCAAGCAGGACTACACCTATACCGTGGGCGGATTTCCGAATTTACACCTTATGGCACAAACATTTTTCTCCGGTGTAAAAGCGAATGTACACCCAAGTGGCCTTAAGGGAGTGAGGGTGTAAAAGTGAATGTACACCCAAGTAATCTTAAGGGCGTAAGGGTGTAATATGGCTGAAACCCTAACACCCTTAAAAAACAAATGTAGTGTAGGGGTGTACCGCTCAAACAGCAAAAAGGTTGTGGAGGTGTTCATGTTGACTAATGCCGCAACACCCATGCGAAAAATACCATATTTCGAGTGTTACCCCTTTCCGGTAAGCCCTTGTCGAAGCTTACCCTTTGGCTCGACCTTTCTTGTGCAGATGTCCTATTGTAGTGGCTCCTGCCACAGTGTGGTAATCCTGGCCCTAGCACAGCTTTTATGGTGCATATATGAACCACGGCATATAAGGCTTTCACATATAACACGTAATCCTAGCTGAATGCAAAGGCGTCACTCAAAATCAGCTGTCCCACATAACGCAACGTTCACAAAGTCATGCCATAGTGCAAAATGAAATCACGCTTTATTTTATTAGACACAGACCACATACCGGCTTTAGAGACAAATTGTACCTTAGTCAAAAGCCTTTTCCAACTGTGCAGAGCAGAATGCCGTTTGCTACAAAAAAGACAGGAAATCAGACGTCAATGGTACGGCATGGAGCTCTAACGACCAATGCATGCATATCAAAGTACAACAAAATAGCCTTTATTTGCACTTAAAAATGAAGAACTAAATTTAACACGCTTCAATGCAGCACAAAAGCACAGTGCAGTGAAGCATACAAACAGCAGGAAGAGTAGTGCAATGCAGCATGGCTTATTTCTCCAATATACTGAAATAATATATCAATGCATACTACAATTACCACATTGATACACCACAGTTTGAATGTGTTGTGGCATGCCTTATGCATATTACGCAAGGCTAGTGGTATTCTAATGAATGTAATGACAAAACAGTTTTGAAATGGCATTTTCATTTCACAATAACCCTTGTGTGTTCAGACATTCAGAACACTGGAAAAACAATAATACAGGAGTGAAAACAATAGCTTAACAGTGTCACTAGATACTAATCATGCAGAATAATTTTTTTAAAGATGTAAAATATCAAGCGCATCACATAATATGTCCCCCTGAAACAATGCAATATCAAAGAACATAAAATGGACACACAAAAGCAGTGTGAAAGAGTAACCACTTACAGCTAGCAGAGGTGAAGCAGCCAAGCTATCATCTGGAGCAATATTTTGGAGCATCATATCTTGCTTTTTCAGGGAGAAAAATTAAATTTGGAGCAGGTTTCAGGAAAAACAATTTCAGCATTTTTTATCTTGAAATTCCAAATATACAGCATTGATTTATATGTGCAGTTTAACGTTCCAAAACCACCATATGATTATGAGAAACGTCGTAGTGGAGGGCTCCGGAAATTTTGACCAACTGGGGTTCTTTACCGTGCACCCAAATCTGAGCACACGGGCCTACAGTGTTTCTGCCTCCATCGGAAGCGCAGCCACCGCAGCCATGAGTCAATCCCAAGACCTGGGGGTCAGCAGCAGAGTACCATAGCCCCTAGACCACCACAGTGGGGCTCCGAATTTACAGTAGTACGACAAATTAGACTGAATCCCACAAAAGGAAAAATATAAGTATAAATTATTTGACATCCGCTAATTCATTAAAAATACACGAGAGCGCAGCTATTTCAATAAAAGCACTCTTGAACTGTCCCACAGTGCAAACAATGCTAACCTCCCTATTTACGAACTCTCCTCGGCTCGAATCTCATCCTTCACTTGAACTAGCTGAGCACAGCGCCACCACTTGTCTAAAAATGACGCTGCGTTTCTCGAGAATCGCTGCAGATTATCCCTGATATTGAGTGACTTGCTCTGCCTAAAGACTGTGCTGGAATATATTTTCACAAATCAAGGTGAAGCATTTAGTGAAGGGACGTTCTAAAATACAGGGGCAAAACTCGCCGTAGCATTTGGCGAGCTTGTCAAACTGTTTGACAGGCGACCCATAAATTCCAGATATTCGTAAAGGAGGAGCTCTAGGGGGTGGCGAAAAGAAAAAAAAAGTGACATACGATTTCCTTTATCGTCGTTTAAGGCTGCAAAAACCTCATAAATCACTCTGAAAGACGGCCAGCACTCATACATACGAATGGCATCCGCATGGCAGAGTAATATAGGGGAAAAATATTTTGTGTCCTGTGACAGCGAGTATTAGTAGCCACTTCCAAATCAAAGAGCACTTTTCCGCGGAGCGAAAGCATAATCTGGCAAAAGCGACTTAAAAAGCGTTGTGGGTGTCAGAGAAAGGGGGGGATAACTTTCTTTTAAACCGTTCTACTCTTTTCTTTTGCTCTGAGGTTGAAATATAGTCAATTAAAAGTTATAATTACGGTTGGCACATCTGTGTTAGATTGGATGATGATGACCCCATCTCAATGGTTTAGTCGCCAAGGTACACAGCTGCATTTATCATGCAGGTGAAAATACTGTAGACCAATTTGCTTACATTTGGGTGCACAGAACCCCAGGCGGCCGAAATTTCTGGAGCGCTCCCCTAAGGCGTCTCATAATCAAATGGTAGCTTTAGGACATTAAACTGCACACATCACTCAATGGGGTGGTAATGTGCAAACTTACGTTGAATAATGAATTTTATGTTTCTTGATAAAATTAACAATACTGAGAAATAATTAAGGCTGGTTGGGCTTTTCAAAATGGTTTTGTGCAAAATTAGGAAATTGTATCCAATAGACACAATTGGCGCGGCTGCTGTTCTCTTGAACATGCAAACATGAATACGAAAATATCATGTAATATTGTGCTACAGACATTAAACATCTGCTGTAAGTAGACATGAATGCCTCAATTGAATAGTCAATTTCGCGACAAAACCACGACCGCACAAAGAAAACACATGGACAGGACGGGTGTTCACTAGCAGCTGTTTGTACCATGTATTCATAATATACCATATATTGATACATACAACCTTAAAAAGGTGGCGAGTCGGCATGAAGTACTGATGGTATTCGTGCCCCCAACAAACTAGCAAATTTGCACCGGTGCATCGCTGAAAATCTTGCTGAGCAGCTGAAAGGCTGTAAAAAGAAGCATGCGTGGCCATTCACGAAGTCTGCCGCTGAGGTGGTTTACAAAATACCCCTATCGTGCAGAAAGAGACATGTTAACCAGTTGACGAGGCGCTGCGTCAATGATCCAGCGAGGGAACACGCCCTTACAGCAAAGAATAACGACGGTGCCCATTCAAGAGCGCTTGTAACTTCATGTGGATTCAAACCAAGAACAATTTTGAAGGGCTTTCACAAAAGAAACGAGGTATCAATTGCGTTAGCAAAACTTCACTCATCATGTATGAGCTGCAAGCACGGTATCTAGCGATCATGTGTCCTATATAGCGTGATTAGGTAAGGGACGGCCCGAGTAGATTGAACAAGCGTTGACAAAAAGTGGGTTTATATCAGCCTGTTTCCTCAAAAAATAAACAATTGCAAATGAGTGTCCATCCCGTTTATGTGTTTTCTTTGTTTGTGTGGTCGTCATTTTGGCGCGAAATGGACTAATATTTAATGAAAACACGCACCAACTATCCCAACACCGAGTTCTACTAGATATTAATGCCGCTGCTGCACACGTAAACAACAATAGCACGTGCAGCCGCCTTAGAACTGTGAAAAAAGCAGCATTATACAGTGCCTCAGGGGAGGCAGTTTCAATATACTTTTCGGTAAATAAAGGGCTTAATAAGCGTACGACCTTTTTCTGTGTTCATGACACGCTGTTAGGGTGATTTCATGCCAAACGGCCAGCCATTTTGGCGACCATCTCAAATGCATTCGAAAAATATTGTGCTGATTAACTGTATTGAAAGCACTGAAACGGTAGATATTTCAAAGAGAAAAAATGTTTGGTCACGTGATTGCCTTCAGAACTTTCTGGAATGTCGTTTGGGTGTTGTTTGTGAAAAAATATATTTTAAAAGTACGTTCTATACCAAACTTGGTCTACATGTTGAGTAAAGGTTCTTGTGTAAGGTGTTTGAAGCTCGCTAATATTATTACAATTATACTGGCACATATGCTTCCAAGAATTTATCTGAAATGTGTTATGTTTGCAATTTATTTATTGCAATACTGCAGTTTGTATGAATATCTGAGTAGTGAATACTTACTCCACGCGAGGTATATTTTGAGAAAAAAAATATTTGAGACCTCTCAAGCTGGTAAACTTTATAAGAAAAATCATAAATTCTACAAAGTCGTAATTTTTGTCCATATTGAGATGCGATTTACGCCATGTGGTGGCTCAACACAAAATTACCTTTATACGTAAATTGAAAGCAAATGAACACTTCTTTTCAGATACCATCATTACATCTTTGTTTTAAGGAAGAAAATATTTTTTTAGCATTCCCATTGGTGCCTATCTTCCCATTGAGTCATACGACTGCTGCCACCTTGAAATTCACTATTTTCAGAAAAGGGAAAGTTCAAAACTTATTTTCTTCCTTAAAACAAAAAAATGTAATGATAACAATTTGTATATAAAAATACCTTATTTTTTCTTTTCGATTTAGGTTTGAAGGTCATATTTATTTGGACCACTCCACAGTGCAAATAGCGTCACAATATAAACGAAATTGACAATTCTGCGAAATTCGTAATTATTCCTCGTAATCTTTAGCAGCTTAAGAGGCCATAAATTATTATTTCCTCAAAATATACCTTTTGTGTAGTTAGTATTAATTAGTCAGACATTCATAGATTGATTGATTTGTGAGGTTTAACGTCCCAAAACCACCATATGATTATGAGAGACGCCGTAGTGGAGGGCTCCGGAAATTTCAACCACCTGGGGTTTTTCAACCTGCGCCCAAATCTGAGCACACGGGCCTGCAACATTTCCGCCTCCATCGCAAATGCAGCCGCTGCAGCCGGGAATCGAACCCGCGACCTGCGGGTCAGCAGCCGAGCACCTTAGCCACAAGACCACCGCAGCGGGGATTAGTCAGACATTCATAGAAAGTGTAGTATTACAATAGAAAAAATGCAAGTATAACACATTTTGGCTAAGTTCTTGAAGGCGTAGTAGACGGAGAAAGTGCTTAACAGCGCAAATGACAAGAAGGAAAGGAAGGGATGAGAACATAGCCCTGAACAAACAACTAAAGTTTATTGCAAACCAACTGCAGTATATAGAAAACAGAATCTGCGCATAACCATCCACCATAAGCAGTATCGCACATACATGCACCATACGGCCTACCTTATCAACAACGGGTCATATAAGTTGACCTCAGATAACTAACTTCGCAGCCGTTAAGAAAAATTGAGGGTGCGCTAACACAGGAAGCACCAAGTTGTTGAATATAGAAAGATTCACTAATCTTGTGCTCGCGCCGATTTTTATATCCCCCGTGATCAAACACTCGTCAAGAATTGGCTGACAACAAGACTTATTCCAATGGTCTGCCAAGTGGCTGGGAAGGAAACCTTTTTAGAGAGTTAGCGTGCTCCCTCAACCGATCATTCATGGATCGCCCTGTTTGGCCAATGTCCACAAGTAAATAATATCTTGTAGAGAATCACTAAAATACATTCAACATAGCAAATAACGTGTTTCTTAGTGCATGCTTCTTTCTTAGGTCCTTCGCTGTTGACCCTGCGACATAGGCCAGCGAGCTTGTCGCATGCGCAGAACGCAACTCCTACACCTATTTATCCTGCGACCTTCTGTAGCCTATGGGAAACTTCATGTACGTAGGGCATAACAGCCTTGCTAGAATGAGGCTTGTTGAGTTAGCTGTTGCTTTGTGGCTTATCAGGCAATCTTAGTTACGTTAGGAGAGTCTCGGCAATAGAAGTTATCAGGGGATTAGAAAAGCCTACTTGTTAAAGGCGGTGAACTTAGAGCGAGAAACTGCACTCTATCTGGCGTTGACAAGAGCCAGTTAGAATTGCCTTCAGGCAGAAAAAGCGATGCTTCACTTTACTAGCTTAGAATGGGTGGACGTAAAAAGAAGGCTTTTTCTTGAGCAAGGTTCGTATCGCCAATATACATGGTCAACTAAAAAAGCATTTCAAGTCTAGGCATCGTAACTTGTCAACATGAATTAAACTCCGACTTTTATTCCAGTTGCTTCATTTCACGCCGTAAAATGTCAAATATCTAACCGGTACAGATGTGTGCATTGGCTCATGTTTAGCACCGGTTCGTTGTGACTTTTTACTCGCGCGGTATGAAGAAAGTCTCATGGCTAACTTTGATCACACGAGTACAGTTAAAGCGTTCGGCTACGTTGACGACTTTTAAGTGTTTTACTGCATCGATCAATCGGACCCTCGGCGAACCACCGATGAGATATTTGACGTTTTCGAGTGGGAAATGAAGAAACTGGAAATAACGTTGAAGTTTATTTCTGATGACAAGCTATGATGTCTAGAATTCGAAATGCTTTTTTTGTTGATCATGTATGTTGGTGGTACGAGTCATGCTCAAGAAAGAACTCCCTTTTCACGTCCGCCCATTCTAAGCTAGTCAAGTGAAGCTTCGCTTTTTCCTGCCTAAAGGCTATTCTAACTGGCCCATGTCACCGCCAGATCAAGTGCAGTTTCTCGCTTCAAGTTCACTGCCTTCAACAAGCAGGCTTTTCTAATTCCGAGCTAACTTCTAATGCCGATACTCTCCTAACGTCCCTAGGAGTGCCTGATAACAGACAAAGCAACAGCTAACTCAACAAGCCTCATTCTAGCAAGGCTGTTATTCCCTACGTACACGAAGTTCCCCAAAGGCTAAAGAAGGTCACTGGCAAAATAGGTGTAAGAGTTGTGTTCTGCGCATGCAATAAACTCGCTAGGCTATGTCGCAGGGTCAACAGCGAAGGACCTAAGAAAGAAGCATGCATTAAGAAACACGCTACGTGCCATGTTGAATGTGTTTTAGTGACACTCTACAAGATATTTTTTTTCACTTTTGGGCATGGTTACATTGGCCAAACATGGCGATGCATGAATGATCGGTTGAGGGAGCACGCTAACTCTCTAAAAGGTTTCCTTCCCAGCCACTTGGCAGACCCTTGTAATAAGTCTTGTTGTCAGCCAATTCTTGACAAGTGTTTGATCACGGGAGATATAAAAATCAGCGCGAGCACGAGATTAGTGAAGGTTTCTATATTCAACAACTTGGTGCTTCCTGTGTTAGCGTACCCTCAATTTTTCTAAACTGCTGCGAAGTTGGTTATCTGGGGTCCACTTATATGACCCGTTGTTGATAAGGTAGGCCGTATGGTGCATGTATGTGCGATACTGCTTATGGTGCATGGTTATGCGCAGATTCTGTTTTCTTTATATTGCAGTTGGTTTGCAATAGACTTTGATTGTTTCTTCAGGGCTCTGTTCTCGTTTCTTCTTTCCCTTCTTGTCGTTTGCGCTGTTAAGCACTTTCTTTGTCTACCATACAGCATCAACGAGTCGTATCAAACACTTTGTTAGTCTTGGAGGCGTATGTGCCAGTGAAATTGCACTAAAATACTGCACTTCAAACACTTTACACATGAACTTGTACTTAACTTATAGACAAAGTTTGGTATAGAAGGAAGGAGCAGTACTTTGAAACTACCTTCCCACAAACCACACTGAAACGACATTCCGAGAAGTTCAGAAGGCAACAACGTGACCAAAAATTTTTTTTCTTTAGAAAATATATTATTGTTTCACTGTTTTCAATGCAGTAAATCAAACAGCTGCTTTCAGGTTGTAATAAATAGTGCACTGCATCGCCAGCACCCAGTCCATCGTAGAAGACGTAGTGTGCTTTCCTTTCAACAATCTGCTTGTAAGAGATGCAGAACATTCAACTAGGCATTTTAAAAATACTGGGAACAATCAGAACCTTATTATGATGTGTCATTTAATAAAAGCTCCTAGTTCCCCACTTTCAGCTTTACCACTATTCATTTTTACGTTTACAAGCATCTGTGCATATTAGTGTGCGAATGCAAGTGCCATGTTTGAGTCTAGACCATGGTGGTGGTGAAAAAGTGCTTCTCTCTTGAATCATCCACATACCAAGAAGTTTGAAATATACTGGCTTGCTTAAATTTCAGCATTTATACCTAGTTTTCTTGCTTAGCTAGAATACCCTAACCAATAGGCCAATACAATGGGTGATACAAAAATTATATAAACCCATTCAGACAGAAAAGTAGCAATATTTATCACTTACTTTGAAGGATCGTTGTGTAGACATGTACAGATCACAGATGTAGAATTTACTGTGTGAAACTAGTGTAAAACATCGAGCAAGCCCCAATCTGAAAGGATCAACAGCACTTACAAAATGACAACGGCTGCTGGAAACTCAGCACTGCGTATTTGTGAAAGCTCACCTCTAAATTTCTTCTCCAGTTACATAAATTTGGTGTACTGGATAATTTTATGTCTTTCACAGGTTGCTTATTGGTCAACAAAATGATTACTTTAGGCCACGAGTAAAACTGACTACTCTCAAAAATAAATAAGACGTGCTAATCTTATTCTTTGAGTGCATGCATAAGCAGCTCATTTGCAGTTGATTTTTTTTCATTCATAAAAACAGCCATTCAACAGATAATGTATCACAAGTAAGTTAAATGTGTGCTCAAATAGCTCTGAACTGTTGGACTATAAATATGTATAATTAAAAAATGCACGACTTATTGGAGAAGTAGCTAACAGGAATATATGCATGGAGGGCTTATTAGTTGGATCAGTGTGTTTACACTCATAAGAATGAAACCTGCACAGACAAAATGCATGAAACAGACAAGAGCTGTTAGGTTTGCCTGCTTTCATTTACAGGCACCTGTGTCGCCATCCTCATTTTGTTTTTCGCGAGCGTGTTCTTTGGTGGCTAACTATGCCTACACCATTATCATCTGTGCTGTATCAGTCTAACTGAAAGTTTTGTGTGGGTATTTGTTGGTACACTTTGCTAAGCTTTCATATGTAACCACAGCGCCAAAACCCTACACCAAAATATACAAAATATTCTATTTTACAATATTCTATGTGCCGCACTACAGCGGTGCAAAAATGCAAAAAGATGTGTGCAATTGAGTGGATGTTCAATTCCTTATTAAAGCAGATCGATATTTCTATATCCTGATTATTTACGATATACTAGTATGAATATAAACAAACCTAACAAGGCATAAAAAGCGCAAATCACTGACCAAACAAGGTACATATAAATTCTTTGGTTAGCTGCCCGATTTTTAACAAAACACATGTCACGCCGCTGCAAAGCGCTGGCATCAAAGGGGTACTGATACAAAGTGTAAGTATTTTTGAATAGTTGCTTTAAATAGCGTATTTACTCGCATTAAAGACGCACCCCTATCTTCAGTGAGAAATCTGGATTTTTTTTATCCCACGTAATAAACGCGCCCCATTTGTCCACTGCAGTCCCGCTGACAACTGGCGCCTCCTTTACCGTTGATCTGCTTCGTTTTATTATTATATATTATTATTATTATTATATTATTATTATTATTATTATTATTATTATTATTATTATTATTATTATTATTATTATTATTATGCCATTTTTTCTGCCCACCTTTCTCGCTCACCCCCCCCCTTTTTTTCTCACCCGCTGCCACATGCCATAAGGTCCATCTGCGCGCGACACATCCCCCCGTTTTCTTTAACCATGCGCCACAGCGAGGTTCACGAACACTGCGACTGTTGAGACATCGCAGCTGATAACCACACAGCGAGCGAAGGTCACGAAGCTGCCGGCGCCAAGAGACGGTCACTTCCTGCCATTACGAGTATCGCGGGCAAATCGGGCGTTGGCAGGCACGCACTTCTGCACTTCGTTGTTCGCATGCACGAAAGCTTACCTTTTCAGCAATAGCACGAAATCCAAAAGCGTTCTCCATGTAGCTCCCAGCGCACACTCCGTTGATTGCTTGATCGGAAACACTCTGCTTGCGACGTGCACAAGCTTTAACGAAAGCCGTTGACAGAGGACGCACACTCCGCCAAACCGAAGTTGTTCTGTACTCGCCGACACGCCACAGATAGCAGTGACACGTACTGTATCTACTGTAAGCGCAATTTAAACTGTGCAAGCCGTATAAGTACGCATCCTGGACAAAGCAAGTGAATAGTAAAATAATAAACCACCGTCAGCCTGCAACAAACACGCACACGACATGTTACCACCCAATTCAAAATCTGCTTGTTGACGATAGCGATGCGCAGTTGCCCCGAGACCTCAAAACCGAAACCGAAATTCATAGCAGTACCGTTTTTTGATATAATTTCCAAGTTATGTCAAGCCTCCAAGATAGAGTGTAATATTTTATGCTTGACAACATATTTATTTGCTAGCAGAGCTTCAAAGTCGTTTTTTTTTGGCCACAGACGTGTGCAGGCGGCAAATGCGTAGCCTTCGTAATGTACAATTCTCTTTTCCCGCGTGAGGCGTTATTGCGGCGTTGTTTCGACATTTTGGAGTCAAAATTTGTTACTCGCGGAACAAAGGTATAAATAAAAAGGTACGGAAGGACGGCAAGGAGGTTTTTTCATATTTGACACATCTCGCACCCTTTTTTATGTTCGTTTGAGCAGCTTTTTTTAATTCAAAATGGGGCAAATTTAAACCCAAAACTAGCTCAACTAACGCTGCCTTGACATATACATGCTATCAACGTTCTTCTAGAACAATAATATATAAATAATGTTTTTATATTACTGTTTTAGAGGAAAAGTGAACGTATGTATGAGCCAATCGAGTGTCATTTGAGCTACTTTCGAGTCAGGATTTGGCCCATTTCGCGAAAAAAAGAAAGCTTGCGATTCGGATCCGCACATATGCAACCACAGGCAAAAATGTACATACAAATGGGTCAGGCCCCCTTTTTTCCTCTTTCTATCCCCTTGCACGCATGAATCATAGCAACACCCTTGCTGTGCTATCACCTTTTTTAAATAACACTCTGCCACTCAGCAAGAACCGGGGGCTATACTTTTTTACCGACAAAGTATGAAGGACGCTTGCTTTTATTTCAAGTCTTTAATTTTGCGTGGGCATAACAATATGCGATTACCAGTGCATTGTAACGCAACAGTAACCACTCTCAATTACAATGCTGCAATTATTCAACTACTCTCCATCTTTGTTGCATGGGTACATTGCGCTAGTGTTGTCGATTATTGTTCACGTGTATATTATATGATGCGCAAGCGTGCATATCAAGGAAATAAAAAAAGAACAGTAAGTGCCCACAGAGTGGTGCGACCCATTCGAAGAGTTCACCCGTGCTTAGCGAATGTGCCTGCGTGTGGAGAGAGTGAACAGTCTTGCATGTGGAGAGAGTGAACAGGACATTTATATGGTGTTCTGCGCAAGAAAGTCGGTGAGTGGTATTCTGGGGGCACGGCGTTTGAGTGCCTCGAGCGTGCAGCGGAGGCGAACGAGCGCATCAAGTCCCGTCACACGTGAGACATGAGCGTCATCTGGCGGTTTTCTTAAAAAACAAAGCTCGTGGCTCGGAGACGGGTGTTCGCCCTCATCTCAGAGGTGATAAGGTGTAGAACGCAAGGCGACGGTAGGTGCCACCACCGCCTCGTCTTAACGAAGCGTCGGAAAGACTCCCCGTTCCGTGCAAGCATTGCCTGATCAGCGCAGCGTGATAAGTGCTACGGCCCTTAAAATTACTAATGTATGCTTTTTCTAGTAAAAGACGCACATGCAGAATATATACGTGTTGTTATGGTTCCGCAGACATGCGCATTGATTGCTTTTTAATTGACGATTGCACAAGCATGAACGCTCAATCTTGAGCAACATTGTTGGGCGCTGCGGATGAGGTCGGCCATTTCAAGTACCAGATGCCGTATACAGTAGACAAACAGACAAATGTGCAGACAGACAGACAGAGAGACAGACAGACAGGAAGACCAAAATTTTTGCGTTGAAGGTCCCCAAAAAAGACTATTGTTTTCAATAAACCAGGACCTCAGGTACGAAATACTTGGTGTGATTGTGTGACTTAGTATGACGAAAAACTTAGTGTGAAAAACTTAGCACGATAGTTTGTCGAAAATTGTGTGTAATCGTTTCGTGTTATGTTTAGGTGCAACATAATCTCTTTTACCGATGTCTCTGTGAGAATTAGGGAAGAATGGACAGGAGGAGCAGCAAAATAATTTTAGTAGGAATCCCCAAAGTTAACACATTAAGTCGTTGAACATGTGAGGAATCTTCTGAATAATGTAAATAGGGGGTGGTTTAATAAATATAATACATAGCACGATATATTTTGGCGAATGAAACGGGAAATAAAAACGAATGCCGGAACATCGATCTTTTCACCAGACTTTTGGCATTTGGTTTGATTGCATCCGTTGAGATGTGATATGTATTGATGCTCTAAACTATATACATATATGATAGGTGTAACTTTAAGGAAACACCCTTGGGTGTAATTCGCGAACATACACGTATAGTACACCTAAAAACGACAAATGGGTGTACAGAAGGTGGAACTGCAGAAATTACACCCGTGCGGATAAGTTTGGCAGAAATAATAGGGGTAAGATAGGTGATAAATTGAAAAATCCACCCTTAAGGGTGTGAAATGGTTTGCAGTGTATTGTTAAATTTACCGAGAATATGCAATCCAGTATCCATTTTAAGTTTGAGCATGTGTGCAGTTTAACACCCTAAAACCACCATTTGATTATGGCACGCCTTAGTAGTAGGCTCTGGAAATTTCGACCACTTGGGGTTCTTGTGCACCCAAATCTAAGCAAACGACCCTACAACATTTTCGCGTCCATCAAAAATGCAGCCGAGTTTCTTGGTCATTAGACCACGGTGGCGGGACCATCATCATCCAATCTAACAAAGATGCGCCAACCGTAATTCTGACTTTTAATTCACCTACCTTCAAGGCAAAAGAAAAGAAAAAAAGTAGACAGGTTAAAAAAAAAAGTTTCACGCCCCTTTCCAAGACGTGCATAACACTTTTAAGTCGCTTTTGCCGCAGTACACTTCCGCTCTGCAAAAAAGTGCTTTGTGATTTGGAAGTGGCTACTAATACTCGCTGTCAGAGGACACAAAATGTTTTTCCCCTTTGTTACTCACGCATGCAGATGCCATACAATAAAGAGTACTAATATGAGTGCTGCCCCACTTTTTTATTCGCCACCCCCTCGAGCTCCTTGTTCACAAATCTCTCGAATTTCTGGGTCGTCTGTCAATCAGTTTGGCAAACTCGGCAATTTCTATTGCGAGTTTTAGCATTGTTTGACTGTGGGAAAGTTCAAGAGACAGCTTTTGTTGAAATAGCTGCACTCTTGTGTATTTTGAATAAATTAGCGAATGGTAAATAATTTCTACATATATTTTTGCTTTAGTGTGATTAAGTTTCATTTCTTGTAATACTGTAAATTTGGAGCCCCACTCTGGTGGTCTAGTGGCTGAGGTACTCGGCTGCTGACCCGCAGGTCGCGGGATTGAATCCGAGCAGCGGTGGCCGCATTCCCGATAGAGGCGGAAATATTGTTGGCCCATGTGCTCAGATTTGGGTGCACGTTAAAAAACCCCATGTGGTTGAAATTTTCAAAGTCCTCCTCTACGGCGTCTCTCATAATCGTATGGTTGTTTTGGGACGTTGAACTTCACATATCAATCAATACTGTAAATTCAGAATTCCAGGCTACAAAATGTTGTGTTTGTTTTTCCTGAGACCTGCTTCAAATTATTGATCCAGATCTTATCTTGGTTGTTCTACCTCTGCTAGCTGTAAGTGGTTACTCTTTCACCTTGTTTTTGTGTGTCCATTTTGTGGTCTTTGATGTTGCATTGTTTCAAGGTGACATGCTATTATGTGATGCGCTTAATATATTACATCGTTACATTATGGATTCTTCATGGTTAGCATGTAGTTACACTGTTAAGGCATTGTAGTTTTGCTTATTGTTTTCACTCAAGTATTATTGTTTCTCCAGTATTCAGAATGTCTGAACAAACAAGGGTTGTTGTGAAATGAAATTACCATTTTAAGACTGTTTTGTCAATGTGTTGCTTTTATTATCACTAGCCTTGCATATTCTGCATAAGGCATGCCACAACACATGCAAACTGTGGTATATCAATGTGGCAATTGCAGTATACATTGATAAATTATTTCAGTGTATTGAAGGAATAGGGAATGCTGCAATGTACTCTTCTTGTTGTTTGTGTGCTTACTGCACTGTACTTTTGTGTTACATTGAAGCGTGTTAAAATTAGTTCTTTTTTAAGTGCAAAGAAAGGCTCCTCTGTTGTACTTTGATACACATACCTTGGTCATTAGAGCTTTATGCCATACCATTGACGTCTGATCTCCGGTTTTCTTTTCTAGCAAATGGCATTCTGCGCTGAACACTTGAAAAAACGGTTTTTTATTAAGCTACAGTTTGTCTCTGACTCTGTATGTGCTCTGTGTCTAATAAATTAAAGCGTGATTTCATTTTGCACTATGGGATGACTTTGTGAACGTTGTGTTATAGCACATTTTGAGCGATGCCTACGCATTCAACCAGAAGAACATCTTATATGTGAGAGCCCTATATGCCTTGCTTTATATACGCACCATAAAAGCAGCGCTAGGGCCATAATTTTTAAACTATGGCAGGAATCACTACATCAAATCTGCGCCGAAAAGGTATAGCTAAAGGGTAAGCTTTCCAGTGCCTCCAAGGGGGCCTAATGGAAACGGGTAACACTTGAAATATGGTATTTTTCGCATGAGTGTGGGGGCGTACTTCTGCATAAAGACCGCCATACCCTTATGGCTGTTTGGTTGAATTACACCCGTACACTACTTTTGTTGTTTAAGAGTGTTAGGGTGTAATCGCAACATTCCACATTCACACCCTTAATATGACTTGGTTGTACATTTGCTTTTACACCGTCACTCCCTTGCCCCGCCACGGTGGTCTAGTGGCTAAGGTACTTGGCTGCTGACCCGCCGGTCGCGGGATCAGATCCCTGCTGTGGTGGCTGCATTTCCGATGGAGGCGGAAATGTTGTAGGCCCGTGTGCTCAGATTTGGGTGCACGTTAAAGAACCCCAGGTGGTCGAAATTTCCGGAGCCCTCCACTACGGCGTCTCTCATAATCATATGGTGGTTTTGGGACGTTAAACGGCACATATCAATCAATCAATCAACCTTCACTTCCTTAAGGCCACTTAGGTGTACTATTGCTTTTACACCTCAAAAAAATTTTCGTACCCTAGGGTGGAAATTAGGAAATCCACTCATTGTATAAGTGCAGTCTTGCTTGTTACACCCATTTTGTGGGGTGTAGGGGTGTGAGTTATAGACATTGTATTACAACAATATGGATGTAATTTGATTTAAATTGTTGCAGCGCAAGCAGGAAGTGCTGGAAGATAGAAAACTGAAGGCGAGGAATGGAAGGCAAAAGGTACTACACGTGTTGACCTTGTTGCCTTTCATTCTTCGCCTTCCCTTTGCCTTTTTTCCAGTACTTTCGCGCTTCCACTGCAACCCTTATTGCATTGGAGGTCAAGATGCCTTTTACTAATAACGCATACAGAGTATTATATAATTCCTGCGCACGTCGCATGAAAGGCAACATGTGAAAAAGCTATTTTGACACCATGTTGCTGGTATGTTGCGAAAACATAGCCGTGATATTTAAATTGTGAGCCTGGACGTTGCGATTTTGTCCTGAATGTTACAGGCAACGTTATCATGTCATCAAAACAGAGGAAATTAAGCGTTTTAGGCAACGTCGCTGACTCACATCAGGGTGCTGTCACTCACGCAACGTTGGGATAAAATTCTGCATCACTTGGGCGACTAGGCACGTTGCAAAATAGACGGACGGTTACTGAACCATATTTCAACGTTCTCTCTCTCTCTGTATATATATATATATATATATATATATATATATATATATATACACATATATATATATATATTGTGTCCCCTGTAGCGTTCTGCATAAAGTTGTCTGTATTGGTTGTTGAGGCCTCGACTGCTGCGTTATTTATTGAACTATTTCTGGTCCGGAACTCAAAAATACAATACAGAAGCTTTCGACGTCATATTTTGTTGTATTTTTCAACCGGGTGAAATAAAAGTATAGGATGCATCGACAAAAATGAAACTGCTTTTATGAAATTCAGCCGTTAGGAGTCTCTGAATGGCCTGTTCTTCTGCAAAACATCACTAAAAGTTTTCTTAGCTAACTTCTTTTGTATTGCGTATGCTAGTAAGATGTCACTTTAAAGCAAGGACAGCGTACTTCGCACGTAAATTGATACGTTCAGTGAAAGATAGAAGACAATACAGCACTTACGTTTATGATCTGATATTTCAATTTGTATTTCTCCCACTTTTCCGTATTATTCGGTGCCAACTTTAGGAACCCCGGGTGTGGGCCTTTCCTTGGATCCCTCGGTGGTTTTGTCACTTTGTTCCCACTTTCATCACTTGTTCTCGTCTGAGTGAGGAATAAAAGCTGATGTTGGAGTTATTAAGCGGAGAAAGACTATCGAAATACAAGTAAAATACCTGATTTACAATCCGCTGCTGAGGGGGTTCATTATGCTAAACATTGCCAGTACAATGGCAACAGCTTATGGCGGGTATAAGTTCATGTCATATACCTTTATTTATTTATTGCTACAAACTTTGTTCAGTGGCATATATTAAGAAACGAATTGCTGGCATTTGTCATGACTCTCTTCTAATGTGCAGAAAAAGTACTTCTAATGTAAGTGCCTTAATGTAATTACCTTCTTAATATTTGGTCAATGCCTGACTGAAGAATAATGAAAAACTAGAAGTATACCTAGGCTCATTGTATGTAGAATAAAATAGCAAGGCATACAAGCAAGTCGACGACATATGCACAGGATCTTGCTTGGCACCCATACTCTCAGGCTTGTTCCTGGCAGCTTGAGACAGGACACTACACGAGCAGTTTCAAGGATCCAACATGGTCAAGTGCTTCGGGTATGCAGATGACTAGCTCGTATGCTTAGACCAGCTACAAGACAAAATCAGCGCGACAAGAATAGTCAAGATGTTTGAGGACGCACACGAAGGTTTGCAGTTCACGAATGAAGTACCCGCCGAAAACGCTCTGCGATACTTAAACCTTAAAATAAAACAGGAAAGGAGCCGCATGTGCTACATGTACTGAACGAGAAGAGAAAATGGCATACCTTGCTTCGATTCCGTGCACACAGATGCTATGATAGCGTTAACCTGCTGATACGGCGCTTAAAAGAAAGCGGCTACCAAGATGGCACGCTGGTATTAGTTAGGGAAAACTTTCTAAATGAGATAAAATGAAAGAAAAGTGAAGAAGCCAACAAGCATGACAGAAAGGCGGTAGCAATCCCACACGTTCACAAGGCACCCCATAAAGGGAAGAAGATAGGAGCCAGGCATGAGCTGAATGTTGTGTTTCAGCTACAGTCAAAATGAAAGGAATGTCCTAAAAAGGGAATGACCCTCAGGCGAATAAAAAAATTCCGAAGACGACATGCTAAAAAACACGTTGAGTGTGAAGTAAGCATCGTATGCTCTACACCACAGCATTAGGCAAGGAATACATTGAGAATTCAGGAAGGGTCATCAAGGAGCGGCTCAAAGAGCATCGTTATGCATGTCAGCAGACAGCCATCACAGGTAACCTTTCTATGCACCGCAGCGAGTGTGGGTGCAGTCCGCTGTTTGAAAAAACTACAATTATGACCAAATAAAAATAAGACTACACGCGAAATTCGGGGAGCCTTTCGCATATCGAAAAAATAAAGCCCATGCGTCAGTTCAAGCTCCATTGAAATGATCCTCACGGAAATTGAATTCACCCAAAGCCAGAAAAATCATTTATATGAGCATATTCACATAACCACTCTGAAGTAGCACCAGATCTAGTAATCGTTATCACCGCACGTGTTTGCATCTGAAGACCATATAACAAGATTGCGGAGCCTCACCTTTTTCGCAAATTGACTACTCGATTTAACAAGATTGCAGATATAACAAGATTGCGGAGCCTCACCTTTTTCGCAAATCGCTTCTACTGTCTACTTCTTTTTTGTCTCATTCATGACTTCGTTTTCCGCAGCACTTGTAACGCAATTTTTTCAGTCATTAAAAACCAAGTACCCCAACCCCTCACTTTGCTAGCTTTTCTGTCTATTGCTTTGCACCTTCCTAAGCTTTATACTTCTGGTGGTGCACATGTTTCATAGCCTTTCTTGCCGAACAGCCACCACAATGCCGACTTTACCAAATGGCAGCCATGTAAGGACTGGCTCTAGTCACAGGCAAACACATGCTGAAATTTAAAGTCAATAAGACACATCCCATGGAATATGGATACTAATGCTACTACTGCACAAGGAAACTCGCACTGACACGCGCATGCGTGCTATAGCCCCTCACGTTAACAAGACACGATGTCAAACCAAATGCGCTTTGCGCGACCCACCAAACAGGCTTTTAGATGTCAGGACTCGTCGCTATAGACAGTGCAGCATTGGACGCATTAGGCTACGCACGCAGCATCTTGCAACCTGTAGTTCATTAAACGTTTATTACCCTTCAATCCTCCATCGCCAAGTTGCAAGCGTAAGATCAGTGTTAACTTAGGTTGTAACATGTGGTGTGGGTGTATGCAACACTTTCAGCTATTTTCTTGTTCTTATTGCTTTCTAAAAACGTGTTTCTGCATTAAAAGTTGAGTTTTTTTTCAAGCGTTCATAGCAAATAGATACCGCAACGGGAGAAGTAGCTACTACTCATAAATGCAGTGCCTGCATATTGTAATAAGGTTTTACGCATTTCCGTGAGAGGGGAATTAAAGATAACCTGACACGTTTCTAAAACTGCTTTTTATTAATATAATGAAATTACGACTCTGAGATGAATGTGTCAGAGAGGTGTCCGAGAGCCACAGCTAACACAGTAAATGAGAGACCCACCGTAATTTAACCATTTGGCGATCAGTAAAGCCTTCCGTCATAATCGTTATCACTATCATTATAATACGTCTTGCAGAGGCTATGTTCAGATAAGAACGATGGTACGTCTTTGTCGACCTCTTCAATTTTGCATTCCCAGAACCTCAAAACCACCTTCGGTTTCAGCAAAAATAAAAAAAAATGTCCACTCAGCTGCAACCGCTCTTTTCCGATTTTGCCAAACTAGGTTTAATCTCAGAGAGTGCTATACGCGCAGATGTATACTCACGTTCGTTCCCTAGCAGAGGACTGCGGGGTTGTGGACGACCAGCGGAAGTGAAAGCTCACGTTCTCTCACTTCGACTTTTATAAAATTATTAAAGTTGTTCCCTCTTTGTGCTCTTTCCTTTTTATGAAGCTTGCAAGTACGGTCAGGTTGAAGACACACCGCTTGCACTGCCATGCATCTTCTGTGTTATTAGACCTCCTTGCTACGGAAAGCGATAAATATGCAGTGGTGGATTCTCTACAGCCACGCTCTTCGTGAGGTGTACGTAGACTTGCATTCTTCGGAGGCTTTGAAAGTGATTCTTGCGAAGCCTGTGGCTAAGCATTGCGGCATCCTCAGTGGCTGAAATCCATGTACAAGTTCTTTTTGAAATACGTAAAAAAAGGTGGTTTTGTACTGCTCTTTGAAACCATTTGTTGCTGTTTTGGTTTCTTGGCTAATTAATAACATACACAAAATACAATCACCGTCTGAAATAGTTATTTATTAACTCACTTAAAAATACATTACGTTTCCCAAGGGGAGCATTGATAATGGCAAACTAATGTCCCTTGTTCGCTCCATGTACCATTACTCAGTTTACGTCTTTTATATCCCTTTTCGCGCTTTTTAACTCCGTTCTCACGAAAATATTGTAACATGATTTTAGAGATTAGGTAAGAACATGTGCTTGCGTTTACTGCTAAAGGTACAAAAAAGCCGAAGATAGTTTTTTTTTAAAAGCCTCGCCATGGTGGCACAGTGGCTAAGGTACTCGGCTGCTGACCCGCAGGTCACGGGTGCGAATCCCGGCTGCGGCGGCTGCATTTCCGATGGAGGCGAAAATGTTGTAGGCCCGTGTGCTTAGATTTGGGTGCACGTCAAAGAACCCCACGTGGTCAAAATTTCCGGAGCCCTTCACTACGGCGTCTCTCATAATCATATGGTGGTTTTGTGACGTTAAACCCCACATATAAATCAATCATAGTTTTTAATGGTATTCAAAATATTGCGTTTTCATAGACATATCAACAGTTAAATTTTACTGCTTCACGTTTGACGTCACTGTCAGCAATAAAGTTCTGCGAAGTTGTTCTAGAAAATGGTGTACAAAATTTTTGGAAGTGTAATATTTATAAGTGCAGAGGAGCAAAGTCTCGAATTTGAGCACTGTTAAGCTGTGTGTGAATTGGTTGATTTTCTTGCTATACGAAACAGCGCCAAAACATCAAATAAATGATGGTGTGTCCAAGAAAACTATTTTTTTTATTTCGCCTGAAGGTTTGAGCGCTACAGCTAAAGCAGCTCTTTTTCGGGATCTCTTCAAAATACCAATTAAGCGAAATTCAAAAGATGCGTTTGCAGATCTATTGACAATTCTGAGTTTTTAAAAGGCACGTTTCTTCGCTAAAAGAAAATTGGTTTTGTGATCCTGGAAACTCGGAAAACAAAGTATACATTTTTGTCTCACAAAATTAAAGGGGGTCAGCGGATATGCACGTACGTTATCATCTAAACACAGCCTCTATATTGTGCGTGTGAAGTAAACAGTGCTTTCGGATGAATGCAAATGCAATATGAAAACTGACGCAAATACTGCTGATATATTGACTGTAAAATAAACAAAATGAGCTTCGTACTCGAAATAATGATCCCTTCACGTGTACGTCTACTAATTACGCCTTTGATTGCTTCTATTCTCCGCGCGCTCTTGATAAAAGCACGCTGAAAGTCCCCGAATTACGGTGGTTTATACATAGTACTTTGTGAACGCACTTTGCTATGGTGTTTAACACTTTACCAACAAACCTGAGAATTCCGTTACCAGACACTCTCGTTAGTGCGAGTGGTTTGTGGTGTGGCGGCACTGTAGCCGTCGTTGATAACTCGTTGGCAGCAGGTGAGGAGCGCAGTCGCTCATCAGACTGAGTGATTTGAACTCTATATGGTTAGATCTTGCACTGAGTAAAACAAAATTAAGGCGAGAATCGGGAACATTTTTACAAGGGGTGGTGCACGTACTCTCGACGGGTTTATTCTTATCTCGCAGTATGTGATATAAACTTTTGCCAACAGCTGGGACAAGTGAGAGGGAAAAGCAAACGGTTAAATATCTGCGGTTAATTTAATAATCAACCGCAGATAAGCCTTCCTGAGCGAGTAAAACTAGAGAAAAATTACGCTTTGTTATTTTCTAAGATAGTATTCAAATTTGAGTGTGTAAGATATCTATGCAAAATGTACCGGTGCCAGCGATTTAGGCACTCGCAGATATATGCAACGCTTCTGCACAATTTCTGCAGCGGAACACAACACTGCGTAAGCTTTGATATGCGCTTACAATAGGCGCATGTCTAATACACAAGGAAATGGTGCGTCCGTCTTCGCCTTCATAGGTAACATAAGAACGTAACCCCAAAAAACGAATAAACGAATAAATACATAAACAAATATATCAATTTCCCAGTGTCAGTTACGCTGACGAAGAAGAAGAAGAAGGAGGAGAAGAAGAAGAAGAGGAATAATAATAATAATAAGAAGAAGAAGAAGAAGAAGAAGAAGAAGAAGAAGAAGAAGAAGAAGAAGAAGAAGAGGAAGAAGAAGAAGAAGAACAAGGAGGAGCAGAAGAAGAAGAAGGAGGAGGAGCAGAAGAAGAAGGAGAAGAAGGAGAAGGAGGAGATGAAGGAGAAGGGGAGGAGCAAAAGAAGAAGAAGGAGAAGGAGAAGAAGGAGAAAGAGAATGAGAAGGAGGAGAAGGAGGAAAAAAAGGAGGAGAAGGAGAAGGAGAAGGAGGAGAAGAACGAGGAGGAGAAGGAGAAGAAGAAAGAGGAGGAGGAGGAGGAGAAGGAGAAGAAGAAGGAGGAGAAGAAGAAGAAGGAGGAGGAGGAGAGGAGGAGAAGAAGAAGGAGGAGGAGGAGGAGTAGGAGAGGAGGAGAAGAAGAAGAAGAAGAAGAAGAAGAAGAAGAAGAAGAAGAAGAAGAAGAAGAAGAAGAAGAAGAAGAAGAAGAAGAAGAAGAAGAAGAAGAAGAAGAAGAAGAAAGACCATTGTGGATTACAAATAAATGAATTGGTAGATGCTTTGGCACGAGCTTCACTTGATCGACTAATAATTTCCGTACTTCCCGGGTCAGAATTCTTATCGGGGTTTAGATATAGAGAATTCGCTATTGTTACAGGTAGTTTAGAAAATATCACACAATGAAAAGATTATCAGCACCTCAAATTTCAATGGAAAGCCCAGTAGAGTCCGTCAAAAAAACTTCGAATTATCATCTCCGCATTCTATTGCCTTGGCCTCCCAATAAATCTTTATTTACACAAAGCTGGTCTGACACTTTCCCCCCTTTGTCCGTTTCGCGCAAGAATAAGAAAGTGTTGAACATTATTTTGGCTCATGTCGGAACTATGGGGCATTTAGGAAAAGACTTCTAGGTATTCCATTTGCGAAGGTAGGTTTAAATTTAACCACAGAAAATGTTCTAAATTTTGGTGACTCTGTTTTAGGATGTTGCCACAGAGAAGCATTCTATGCGGTGTGTATTTTATTCAATACTAAATATTTTTCAACATAAAGCCCACGTTAACAGATACTAAAGAAATCGCGGGTCGAGAAGTAATTTTCAAACCTGAATAAATTTGTGGCATACGAAATTAATCGAGTTTGGCAAAACCAGCTGTGTGGTTGGCTCCTAAAATCAAAGTATGTTTGTTTGTTTGTTTGTTTGTTTTCGTTGGCTGATGGCTCTTTATTTATTTATATATTTATTTATTTACAAAATACTGCAGACGCAATTAAAAGCCCCAGCAGGAGGGGCAAAGATCATAACATTGCACACAGGTGTAAACAGCAAGAACAAAAAAGATACATCATATACAAAAGATACAAAAACATAGGTCATGGGTAAACACACTCAAGTGCCTCTACAGAGCAGGTTAACGATTGAGGTAGGCAGTTCCAGCCGTTTATGATTCGAGGAAATAACGAGTATTTGAAAATGTTTGTTCTGGCGAAATACGGTGTCAATGAGTTTGTAGATGCCGGGTTATTCTTGTCGTAAGCGGTTTCAGATACATATCACGGTTTACTGACAGCTTGTTGTTATTTAAAAGAAAAAGAAATTTGAGCCTGTGAATTTCACGAAGTTTTTCAAGTTTAGGTATACTGTTTTCTTTCATAAGGTTTGTGGGGAAATCAGTTTTTCGGTACTTGGAGTAAATGAAACGTACCGCTTTGCGTTGGATTAGTTCGAGAGCCTCAATGTTTCTTTTCGTGTATGGGTTCCAGACGATTGAGACGTATTTCAATGAGATCGTATAACAGTCAAATAAGTTAGTTTTTTTACAGTAGAAGGAGCATGCTTTAGCTTGTGTTGTGTCTCAAAAGACGAAGTTTACGGAAAGACGATGCGCAAATATTAGAGATGTGCTTATTCCAGCTGAGGTCGTTCATTAGAGTAACACCAAGTTTCTTATACTCAACAACCTCAGCTAGTGTCTACGTACCGGATTGATATATAAATAGTAAACTATTTTGTGTTGGTTATTCGCATGAAGACGGTTTCGTCTGTGTTTAACCTCATCTCCCATTGCTCGCACCATGCAAAGATATTTCGGAGGTTAGTGTTTAGCAAGACCTGGTCGTCATAGGAAGTTATTTCCTTAAACAGCTCACAATCATCAGCAAACAGTCTGATCTGAATCGGCGAAGAAACAGTATCAACAATGTCAATAATATAAATTGAAAAAAATAAAGGACCAAGTACACTTTCTTGGGGAACCCCAGAAGTTACAGGGAACGGGTCAGGGCAATTACCGGCAATGCTTACAAACTGAACGCGGTCAGACAAATAATAAGAAATCCAGAAAATTATAAAGTCTGGATGGCCAATCGATTCCAGTTTTTGAATGAGTTTATCATGAGGAACAAGATCGAATGCCATCGTGAAATCTAAGAAGATGACATCAACTTAACCTGCCTTATCTAAAATTTGTGAAAAACCGTGCACAACAGAAATTAACTGAGTTTCTGTGGAAAACCCTTTCCTGAAACCATCCTGAACATCCGAAAGTGTGTGGTTTTCATTTGGAAACGTTATATTAAATTTAGCTATGATATGTTCAAGCACTTCGCAAGACGAAGACGTTATAGAAATTGAGCGATAATTTGGCACCAAATCTTTATATCCTTTTTGTGCACTGGAGCAATGCGCCCCACTTTCCAGTCACGAGGCAAGCGGCCGGAACGGATGGAAGCACGGAAAATGATTGTAAGGAATTCCGATAGTATCTCGGCATATCGTCGTAAAGAAGTGTTGGGAATTTGGTCAGGACCGGTTGAAGTTTTAGTTTTTAAATTCAGGTGCAACGAAACAATACCGGGTAAAGATAAGATATCCGGAACGTCGTCATTACTTCGAGAAAATTGGTGCAGTGGCTTGTTAGAGGCAGAAAAAACGTTATGGAAGTACAAACTGAAATCATTGGCAATAGTTTCCTTGTCGACAATAATTTCTCCTTTATGTGTAGTTTTCTCAACACAATTGGTCATTTTGCTCAAAAAGTTCCAAAATTTTTGTGGGGCAGACGTAATAAAGTGGGGTAGAGTATACTGAAAGTATCTAAACTTAGCTATCCTCACAGCCTCGTTCAGTGTGTCCTGGACAGAAAGAGTAATATTGCGTGGAGCACCCTTGCGTTGAAGCCGCTTTAGTTTCCTTTTCTTGTGCAAGACATCTCGCGTGATACAAGGATTTGATATGTGCGTTTTTTTTACTTTGCTATATAGGGATAAAATTATCTAGACAATGCAGTCATATTTTTTTTAATTCGTTCCACAATACTTCAGGGTCAGTTCCTTGAAAGCTGCTGAGGGAAAGATCAAGTTGGTCCAGAACACTCTCGTCATTTGCACGCGAAAAGTCTTTCACGGTAATTGATTCGGCATGGCGCGTAGTGCAAACAGCCTGCATGAGACAAGAAAAATAAACCATGTAGTGATCAGAAAGGCCAAGGCCGACTGATACAAAAAAAATTCATTCGATCTCGTTATAAAAACCAGTTCAAAGAAGGATGCATTTGCGCCATGCACCCGTGTCGGTTGGGTAACAATTTGATGCATGTTTTGGCTTATCATAATTTAAAAGAGGTACGATGCATGCTCATAGTTTTTTGTGTTCAGAAAAGGAGAGCTCCAATATATTCCTGGCAAGTTGAAATTGCCTGTTAGTATTGCCTTATCATGCCTGCACGTGTTTATGTAATCGTAAAGTGACCGAAAGAAATCGGGCGGTGAAACAAGTGCGCGATAAACTGCAAGAACGGCGAATGATCGTCCCCAAAATGAAATTTTTATAACGACACTTTCGTGGTCTTAAATCTGATGTAGTAGAAAGGTTTTATGTCGTGTCTGACAAGGATAGCAACAACGCCTCCTCTAGAACCTCTATCTCGTCGATATGCCCAATATGACGGCGGAAATACGTCCTCATCGCAAATTTCAGGCCGCAACCAAGTCTCGAATAGGACAACCATATGTGGATTGTAGCCCCAATTCCGCACCTCTAATTTCTGCGCCTTGTTGACAATACTACGAGCCTTCAAGTTCAAAATTCGTAGTTTTTTTATCAACAGGAGTCGCGAGTCAAGAACTGGGTGGGCGGATTTTTTGGCTGGTTATTTTAACCCTCGCGTTCTTTGCATCGTCCCATTGTACGTATCTCGGTCTTACCCGCTCAGGGGTATTGGCCAAGAAAATGTAGGGCAGTTTTTCTGTGATCTTTCTAACTATGTGTAATTAATTCGTATTATAATAAGACTGATGCAAGGAAAACCACATAAAAAGAGAGCAAACGAGAGAAAAACAAAATTTAAAGTTCAAGTTGAGCAATTTTGAGATTTCAGGTGTTGCGATTACCACTCAGCGGCATTTACTTCACTTTGTCATGGGGAGTAATAAATAATTATTTGACTCAAGATTACATTGGTATACGCTTCGTTACCTGAATGTAATCGCAAACGGCATCGAAAGCATTTCTGTGGCAATGTCCTAAATCTGAGGCAACAAAGCCAAGCGCATTTTCCGCCATCAATCTAACCCCTAATTTCAGAAATGGAATAACTAGTAACCTTTTTCAAAGTATAGCTTGGCGGTGACAATACAAAAAATAATGTTCTAGTGATTCCATTTCTCCGGAGAATGCGCAGAGGGGTGATGTTGTCTGACCGGCTCTGTGTAGATACAGGTTCAAGGGGGGGACACGACATCAAAATTTAGTAATTAAAACTTCGAGCTTTCTAGACTTGCTTCAGTGGGGTCACCTTGGAAATTTGAGGTGGTTATTTTTTGTCTATGTAGTTACATTTTTTATCGTATCAATGAAGATTGGTGATTTTTGATATCTCATTGCTGTAGTATGTTCAACATCTGGCAGTATGGATAAAACTAGGCCATCAAGTACGGCTCGTGCTAAAGAATCGACCATTTCATTTAATCTTAATCCACAGATTCCCGGAACCCATAGTAACCTCAGTAGTCTCAACTGCAGGGGTACTAATGTTTTGAATGTCCTTAGCATTCGAGTGTTCTCTGAAGCTGTAGGGTTCACAGGCGGGCTAGTTGGTACAAATTCATAATGGAATAATTGGAAGCGCAAACCAACGGGACACAAGAGGAGGCGCAAGAGCTGTGCTTGTTTGTCTCTCCTCTTGTGTCCCGTTGGTTTGCGCTTCCAGTTATTCTATTATGAATTCTCTGAAGCTGTCACATCTGCAAAAACTGAAAGAGAATCCATCATTAGGACTGCGTTGTTTTGATTTCACTGAAGTTTTCAAAGAGCTCAAATAATCGCCACGAGATGCGCTTCAAAAACTGGAGTAAAATCAGGCAGTCTCACTGAAGAGGACCAGTAAAGCGAATCAGAGGCAATGCCTACACCTGCCTTTTGATTATTTACTGAAGCATATGTGGCTAATATTTTTTAGTTTCTGCATGCTCTAAATAATCTAATAATATGTGTTTTGAAATTTGACAGATTGTAGCATGGCGATTTGTGGGAGATATCATCATACTCAATTATAACCTGACAATTCGAGTCATTAGTCTCAATTACATTTCTAATGCCCACATTTATACTTTTAAGATTCTTTTGTACAAACAATATCTGAGGTGTGTGAAACTGTGGCGAATGAGCAAGAAAAAGGCGTCTAGGTTTTCGATGAAAGCATATTGAGATCTTCTTGCCGGTAAGCCATAAAATTTTTAAAAAGCTTGCACGGTCGAAATTCGATATCGACAAAGTAGTGCAGGCAGGTGCGCTTCCTGGTACAGTACGTCGATAGCAACAAACCTAGGGAGTCCTAGACACATTCGCAGTGCTTCTCGCTCCAAGACAACTAGATGTTTTGTTTTATAAGCAGGGTCACCCGAGCATAGTATACATCCGAATTACATGATTGGGCGCATGTACATCTTGTACAACATTATCCAGGTGTGCCTCCGTAATCCATATTTCCGGTTACTTAGCTTCTGCAGTAGGCCTGAAGCGCGCTGTGCTTTAGTAGTCATATGCTCTATGTGTGGACTCCAGTTAAATTTGTCTTTATAATTGATTCCCAAATATTTTATAGAGTTTATTTGGTGGATGGGTTCCTGTTTATATAAAATTAAAATTGAAATTGGTTCTGCAAGCGGAAACTCCAAGAATGAACTTTTGTTGATATTTAACGATAAAGACATCGACTGCAACCAAATTTCTAACATGTAATTATATCTTTGTAATTTAAGTTGTAGTGAGCAAATATCACAGTCAGCAGCAAAGAATGCGATGTCATCAGCATAATGTAGACAGTAACTTCTTGATCTGTTGGAATTGTGCGTATTAAAACATTAAATAACACTGGAGATAAAACTGCTCTTTTGGGAACTCCGCGCGTTTGTTTAAATCTAGATAAGGAGCATCCATCATTGGCGCAGTACAATTCTCTTGATTTTTAAAATTTTGCCACCGACTCAAAAAAGTATTGTGGGAAATGCAGATAGGTATTACTGTCTACGTTTTTGTTGATTTTTTTTCTCACTATCTGAATCTTTGGTTTCTTTCTTTTTTTAATATACTGTCTTCATTCTACAACTTTTTTTTTCTTTTTTGTTGTGAGCAATAGTGCAGTTATCGTCCCAATGAGACTATATGTTTCCTTGGCCAATTCCCCAGAGTCGGTATGAGCCATAGTTTCTAGGCTACAAACAAACGGAAGAAGAAGAAGAAGAAGAAGAAGAAGAAGAAGAAGAAGAAGAAGAAGAAGAAGAAGAAGAAGAAGAAGAAGAAGAAGAAACAGAAGAGGAAGAAGAAGAA
Source organism: Rhipicephalus microplus (assembly GCF_043290135.1). Classification (NCBI taxonomy): domain Eukaryota; kingdom Metazoa; phylum Arthropoda; class Arachnida; order Ixodida; family Ixodidae; genus Rhipicephalus; species Rhipicephalus microplus. Next base: position 146,681,923 of record NC_134702.1, on the reverse strand, counting down.
GAAGAAGAAGAAGAAGAAGAAGAAGAAGAAGAAGAAGAAGAAGAAGAAGAAGAAGAAGAAGAAGAAGAAGAAGAAGAAGAAGAAGAAGAAGAAGAAGAAGAAGAAGAAGAATAAGAAGAAGAAGAAGAAGAAGAAGAATAAGAAGAAGAAGAAGAAGAAGAAGCATTTTAGTGGCCATCATGGCCGGCATTACGGGTGCGTGCCAGGGCAGAGCCTACACTGGCTCTTTCGACACATATAGCTCTTGTGGAACACATCTTGCGGTCGGTGCTGTATTCTCTGCGTTTCACAGCGCAACAGCGGGGTCTCCAGCCCCCTACATCGCGGTGATGGACGTACAATCTCTGGAGATCCCGCCCTGTACAAGTTCATCCACGGGCATTGCTTCAAGAAAGCGTGGTATTGCATCTAGTGAGAGCGAGGACACCGAGCAGTACTCTGCATCAGACTACGAGTCCTCGGAAGACGGCTTCGAATCTGTGCTCTACCACAAGGCCAAAGGAAGAATCATGAACACATCATCGGCATCAAGTACAGCCACTGTGAGGACAGCGCCTCAGCGATGGTCTCACTCCATTCTGTTTGTGCCGCAGACTGCTACTGCCAATCTACGAATCCTCAACAGGCAAGCACTGTCCTTGTACCTTGAGAACATTGTGCCTAACGAGATTAAGGACATCAGGATTAACACGAGGAAGAATATTTTGGCAATAGACGTAAGGAACCCGAGTGCACTGAACACGCTACAGCATGTGTCGGAGCTGGGAAACATCAAAGTCCGATCCATCATACCAGCGAATGGTGACACCGTAACAGGAGTTATCTATGACATAGACACTGAAATCACCAGTGAAGATTTTCCTGTACTGTTAAAACCAGTCAGTGCAAACAACGTCATTGTGCATGCTGGTCGCCTAAGCAACTCTCGTTGTGTGCGAATAACATTCAAGGGTGACTGCCTTCCCTCTTACGTGAAAGTTGGCCATTTCCGTCACCAGGTTCGCCCATTTATTCCGAAGCCTTTGCAGTGTTTCAAGTGCCAGAGATTGGCCACGTGAAGGGCGTTTGCAGAAATTCCGCAGTGTGCCCCCGATGCGCTGAACACCACTCAGAAGACGACTGTAATGCAACTGCGTTGAAATGCCCCAACTGCCATGGAGCTCACAGTGCTTCCTCCAAGGACAGTTTTCAGATTAAGAAAGAGATTTATATTCTGAGGCAAATGGTGCGAGACAACTCGACTCATAGAGAAGCTGCGCAAAAAGTAAGGCGAAGGCGCCTCACGAAGGACAGTGCAAAATCTGACGAGAAAGTAAGAAACTCTACTGAAATCGACAGGCGCGGCTCCTAGCACGGCAAACATCTGCGCTGAAAGAGAAGATGCTGAGAGATCTCTCTCTCCAAAGGAATGGCCACCCCCTCAGCCTAGAAGATCTGTTGAACCTAAACAGAAGCCGTTTACACGACCTGTTGAGCCTCAACAGAAGCCGCCTCAAGAACAAGCACAAGATGCTGCAACGGCCGGGAAGCCAGATCATCGCGTGATGGTGATGCTAAGATCATTAGCGGATACAATTCGCGTAATGTTAAGCGACATGAATACACCGTCAGTCAAAAGTGCCCTTCAAGTACTGGACGCGCTTAGTCCAGTGCTAGCAGCCCTAGAGTAGACCATGGCTAACTGACCACTGTCTTTCAGGGATGAGGTTTGTAAAGCAGCAATACTGCAGTGGATGGCCAGGGGACTGAGATCGTGCATTGGTGACTTTCGTCGATTTGTGTACGTGAATATGTTTCCCGTAATCGTCATCTGTGAGCCGAACTTATCGAGTGCAATATGACTATCGGGATACGAACCTTTTATGTCGTCTACTGTTACTGAAAGCAGCAAGGTTCTGGTGTACATTCGCCGAGACCTCACTTACATCCTTCAACCTGTACCACCTCATGACGGAAACCAATACGTATGCTTAAGAGTGAAAAAGAGGAGGCTCAACATCACTGTGGTTGGCGCATACCTATCACCATCAAGCCGTTTCGATCAAAAAAAGACTACGAGACGCATTTTTAAAACAATAGGTGAACAACAACAACGACTACGAGACATCATAGCGTTAACTCCTGACCCGTGTGTTATCATTGGAGATTTTAACGCTCATCATACATTATGGGGAAGTCAGAATACCAACATGAAGGGAAGAAACTTGGTGTCTTTTGCCTCCGACAACAAACTTTGGTTACTGAACGATGGCAGTCCTACATTTTTACGTGGCTCCACATACAGTAGCTGTCTCGACTTGGCTTTTGTTTCGCGAAGCCTAGTGAAACATAAGGAATGGTTCACAGATATAGAAACACATGGGAGTGATCACATTCGAACATACGTCAAGATCAGAAGATTTTCGCCTCCTAACGTGCGCGACATGGTTAAAAGAGTGGACTGGAAAAAATTTCAGTTTCGTATGGAAGACCAAAGCCAAGAACACATATCCGATTTTCAAGAGGCCATCAAGAGCACTGTAAAAGAGACTGTGTATACGATCCCATGCCCTGTAAGAATCATTGACATCGACATAGAGCTGGAGCGGCTTCGAGCCTTGCGACGACGAGCTGAAAGAAGGTACCGGCGCACTAAAGACATGGAAGATTTACGGACTGCTAGACGTATGCAGAAGAAGATCAAACGTCGGTTGGACAAGCTAGAATTCCAACGCTGGATTACTTTCTGCGAGTCACTCGACCCTCGTAAGCCTTTATCGCAGATATGGAGGACGGTTAGAGGTTTGTGGTCATACCCCATTCAGAAGTCACCATTCAAGGCCTTATCGATTCACCAAAATTGACCAGATGTGGACGTTGCTGAAGATTTCTGTGGCGGATTATCAGGGCAAACTACAGCACTTAGCAGCTCCCCACTTTCGAGCAGTTGTCCGCCACCACGTGATTCATGTATGGACTTCCCGTTCACCATTCAGGAGCTCAAGGCAGCACTCGCTTCATGCAAACGTACCTCCGCACCAGGACCTGACGGAATCTCCTACAGAGCCCTGTGTCATCTGGGTGAGCGTGCGAGAGTAGCTCTACTTCAGCCATATAATGATTGTTGTCTATAGGGCGCTGTCCCCTTAAGTTGGAAAACTAGTCGTCTAGTACCACTGCTAAAACCTGGAAAATCGCCATTGGAACTCTCCTCCTATCGCCCGATCGCAATGTCTAGTTGCGTGGGTGAAGTGATGTAGAAAATGATTCCCGGCCGACTCGAGTGGTACTTGGAGTATCATGAGATCAACCCAAATGCCATGGCTGGCTTTCGACGTGGTCGATCATCGTTCGGTAGCGTCATCGACCTAATCACGTACGTTGAACACGAGAAAGGTCATAAGCGTCTTTGCGCCTCTCTGTTCCTTGACGTCAAAGGAGCCTATGATAACGTTACACATGAAGCCGTCCTTACCGCACTAGAAGAGATTGGAGTGGGTGGCCGAATGTTTAAGTGGATCCGCAGTTATCTCCAAATGCGATCTTATTTTGTGAGTAGAGAGACCGGGAACACGTCTGCACATTTTAGTTGTCATGGCATCCCTCAGGGTGGGGTACTGAGCCCCGTGCTATTCAATATAACACTAATCGCTCTCCATACGCACCTACCAAACAATATTCATCTATCAACATACGCTGATGACATCTGCATATGGACATCTGCGGTAACTCGCCTGCAGTTACGAGCGAGAATGCAGAGAGCTGCTACTGCAACTGCTTTGTATCTACGCAATCGAGGCCTGGAAATTTCCTCAGGAAAGTGCGCTCTTCTGGCATTTACGCGCTAACCCATGTCAAATTACAGAGTGTCAAATAACGGTCAAAATATACCATATCGTCAATCTCACAAATTTCTGGCTGTCATAGTCGACAGAGACATATCATGGAGCCCTCATGTGTCGTATTTAAAAAAGCGATTGACAGGCATATGCTATCTTTTCAAGTTTCTCGCCGGAAAGACTTGAGGAATGCAGCCTAATGCTATGTTACGACTGTACAGGGTGTTTTTTTGGTTTTTTACGATACAGTCTGCCTGCATTATCAAACGCCAGCAAAACAAGTCGACGCATGATACAAAGCGTTCAGGCACAGGCGCTTCGAATATGTCTAGGTCTGCCTCAGGGTGCCTCAACAATGGCGATTATAGCTATAGCCAAAGAAGACCTCGTGCAGACCCATATTGAAATTGAAGCTTTGAAGACACACATAAGGCATGTGGGCCGGACTCCCCATCATCACCTAGCCTCTCTACCAGCGGATAGATCTCATACTTCCTTTTGTCGAACAATGACTGCACATGGTGACTCTCTATCAACTGGTTTTACGCCCGCGGCGAGACCATCAGTTCCTTCATGGTGCCTCAAACAACCAGTCATCAACCTGACAATACCGGGCATCCAGAAAAAACGAGATTTCTCAATACCAGCGCTCAAGCAGCTGTCTTTACTTCTGCTGTACGAGAAGTACCAAGACTGCACCCACGTCTACACCGACGGCTCCGTCCTGCCAAACAGCTCAACTGCGGTAGTCGTTATTCCAACGCACGCCACAACCATCAAATTCAGGACAGCTCATGCAACCACAACAACGGTAGCAGAGCTTGCAGCGCTTGGCGCTGAGCTGCATTTCATTAACGACCAAAGCACGCAACGGTGGACGATTTTCTGCGACTGCAAGGCGGCACTGCAGTCACTTCTGTCAAATCTACGCCGTGGTCCACACGAGCAGTTGGTATTTGAAACAGCAGAAATGCTACACCATATAACAGAGAAAGGGCACCACGTTATATTTTAGTGGTTGCCCAGCCACGGTGGAATAATCGGTAACGAACAAGCTGATCAAGCTGCCCGTTCTGCCCATACAGAAGACATCGACCAGTCAATACCTCTCTCAAGGACGGACGCTGCTAGGAGGCTCCGCATGCTCGCTCGCCAACGCTTCATAGCTCTTTAAAATGAGCCTCTCTTTACGCATGCAAGATTACGATCCCTTGATCAAACGTTAGGCATACAGCTTCCAAAAAAATTAGACGAGGTGACGCTACTGCTCTGTGCAGACGATGGTTGGGAGTCGCGTTTACCCGTGCGTACGCGTTCCGCATAGGTATGACCGACACCGCCGCCTGTGCACACTGCGGAGATGAAGAAACCATTCGACATATTCTGTGTGACTGCCTGAAATACGACCTGGAAAGACAACAGCTTTTCAATAAACTAAACAGGTTAGATGACCAGCCCCTGTCAGAAGAAAGTATACTGCGCCATCACCATGACTCATCGTCACAGAAGAAAGCCGTGCAAGTGCTACTGGGCTTCTTGCGAACTACTGGCCTGTCGGAACGCCTCTGAGTGGACTGACTTTGTGTGTGCGTGTGTGTCGGTGTTTTTCTTTTATTTATTTTTTTAACTCTCCCTTTCTCTTTCAACCCCCTAGTCCCCAACCACAGTGTAGGGTAGCATACCGGGTACTATCATCTGGTTAACTTGCCTGCCTTCCTTTTTTCTTCTTTCTCTCTCTCGACACATATATCCGAGCACGCAGGTATTCGGGGCGGTGGCGGCGGTGGCGGCGGCGGCGGCGGATGCAGCGGCGGCAGCAGCAGCAGCAGCAGCGCCGCCGCCGCCGCCGTGAAAGCTTGCGTGCTCCAAAAACAAATTCTGTTTCAAGAAGACCAGGAGTCATGACACTCCCACCCTCTCACTGGCTCCGAGCGAAAATAAAATGAGGGAAAAGCAGGGTGGTTGGCCATAAATGGGATCATCTGGTTTGCTACCCTGCACTAAGTGAAAGAAGAATGGGAAACCATTATGGGAACGAAAGCAAAGAGCTAAATAAGCGCGTGAAAAAGAAAAATAGTTAGGTGGAGTGCTATAGCTTATTCAATAGGCCACTACCACGCAAAACGTACAATAAGGCCTTCACAGATTTTCTGCGGTGGCTGCATTTTCGATAGAAGTGAAAATGCTGTAGGTTCGCGAGCTTAGATTTGGGTGCATGTTAAAGTGAACGGAAGGCACGAACTGGACCTTCCTCCTCTCCTGCCATAACCGTGACTTCATGCAAGGTGCACAACACCATCTCCTCTCATCTCGCAACCCCTGAGGCTGCCCAGCAAAAGGTGCCCTCCCTAAGTCGGCGCGTGCCATCGAGCCCATCTCTGCGCCCTCAAGATCCCCACTTCGTTGGTACTCCAAGTTACCGGGCGGCCCCCATCGTCCGCTGACCAGTCGGGAAGAAAGCGATCTTTCTGGCGGCGTTGGGGGACGTTATCGCTGCCTTCCGCTCTGGCGTCGGATCCCTGCCTCCCAGTGAGCACGGGTGAGCTTCAAGCGCTTCATGATTGCGGTTCATACGCGTCCTACCACCGAACTGACGACCTTGCTTCACGTTGAAATGATATTCAAGACTTTTGTTCAGACAAAGCAACTGGACCCGAACATCTTTGTTGGCATGGTCTTTGGAGTGAACCAGGCGATCCTCTTTGAAGGCCTGGCCGACAAAATTACCTCATCAATGACACTCGTTAGTGCAGTGCGCATAGGAAGCTGCCTCACCCTGACATTTTCGGGGACCATGGTTCCCCCTCGCATCCTGCTTCACAGGCAAAGGCGCCCTGTCCTTCTTCGACAGCCTCGGCCCATGCAGTGTTCCCGTTGCAGCCACTTCGAGCACGCAACCACCACCTGTCGTGAGACTAATGGTGTAATGATGTCAGCACTGCGACGTCAAGCACGTCCAGGACAGTGTGCAGCACAAGATTCACGCTGCATAAACTGGCGCGAAAAACGTTCCGCGACCGAGTCGCGCTGCTCGACCTGGCAGCTCCAGTTCAAGGCCACGGTTATCATGGCTTCATCTGAATGCACCGTGACTCACCGCCAAGCCTTGGAACACGTCAGAACCCCTGGGAGAATCGTGACGATCATCAAGGGCCGCTCTTTCCCGTGGCACGACTTTGGAAGTGGCTCTTCGAACTGCATCAAATACGCCTGTCGTACCCACTAACACGACGACGACATCGCCCTAGTTCGCGACTCAGTCGGCCTCTGCCGTCGTCACCTAGCACTCGATGGCGACACAGACACAACGTTGTTCTTCGCATCCACCGGCTGCTGCCACCGTCTCCAAGCGTTCGACGGTGACACCGCTTGCTTCCTCGACGCCGCCGGCTTCTGCCGCCCTCTCAACGGACACAAAGACGCACTACTCTCGGCAATACGTGCTATAATCCCTATGCTCCCACCTCAGAGTGTCCGTTACCCAAAGATAAAAATAACGTGAAATAAAAATGTCGACAATCCCACTTTTTTGTGCAGCAATAGCTTGCGTGGAACCTATTGAAGATAAATAAACAAGAGTATAAAATTAACCCAAAGTGCAAATTGTGTTTTTAAACACCATATAAAATAAAAATGGTCATGGTAACGCATACGGGTCCTAAAACGTTGGGTCAGCGAGCACAAAGAGTGCTCGCATAGACTACTTATTTTAAAATAATGAGACTTCAACGGAGGTGCTTTGAATGATGGTTGTGCCCGAGAGAAACCGTATGTCTTGAACGATGTCCAGTAGGAGGCGATGACTGATAAGAAAGAAGCCTGCAACTACAACATGATCTGAACAACTCAGAAATTTCTGAGAAACACGTAGCATTAAGGGCGAGTTAATTTCCTCACCTCGACTACCTTCTACATTGGCTAAGAATTCAAGATGTTTGAGGTTCAGAATGGGTCCCCTCGATGACTCGAGTGCACAGTGGCAGCGCAAACAATTAGCCATAGTCTGGTGAAGAGATGCTTTATTGAAGCCTAAGGCACCTGCCCGAGTCCAAGACCGAGCCTTCACTCTAATTAAGTGTTGCTTCGTAGAAGCCTCCTTAAGAGCTGTCAGTACACCGTTGGGCTCTCTGTGCTTACCAGGTGCGCATGCGACAGTGAGGCGCCCCGACATCCTAAGAGCACTCGGTAATGACGTACAGCGGGGAAGGATGTGCTCGTCTCCCTGCCGCCACTATGTCTCGGTCAGCCAAGTGGTCGCGTCCCCACGTCATTTTCAATGGCACGCGTGCATGCCAACAATGGCGTAAACTCGGATGGTGGCGCCTGACCTGCTTCTTGCCAGACGCTCTTCCGAGTAAGCCTTCCCCTTCTAGTCCCGAACGGGGGTGACCTAGACGGCTCCGCTCATAAACCTTGCGAAGGAAGGAGTCTCCTTTCTTTCCCGTGCTCGGGTCTTCCACGTTCGCCTTCGCGGAACCGATCAGCTTCGCTAGTTGACGGGTCGAGAACTGGCTACGCGCTCTGTATCAGCCGCAGTATTCGCGCTACACTCAAAACGCCGGTAATTGTTGCCTCATACTAACTGTCTGGAACAGGTGAGCCATATTTCAGACCCTATGTGTAAGGCGAGCACAAGGCGGCAGAAACCTCCAACCCAGCCAGCCATATTCGAGCTGTATGTATAGGTTGTATATAACATAGTTTCCACCTCATTGATGGGGGTGACCAATGAAATGGTGAAATAATTGAATGAAAATGAGGATTTCTGTATGAAAATAAAAATATAAATTTAATGTATTGTAAAACAAATAGAAAAGAAATTTTAAATAAAGCGCAAATATCAAAGTAAACATTGATAAAATATAAAAACAACAAATGATACAGCACAGCAGAGCCACACCTTTCCTGCTCTGAACAGAGAGTAGTGTGGTACACTTTTTACAAGCTAATATGCCAGATAATAAACGCAGTATTTATGCTTACTACTTCTAAGTGGAATTTTGCACACGTTATGTATTGTAGTGGCATGGCATGACATAAAATGTAGTCATTTCGTTGAGGTGCATGTTTAGATTATAACTATAGGTTAATCATTAGAAAGAATGAGTGTGGCGTGCGAAGAGCATCCTTAAGTGCAAAAGGTGGCATGCTTTTTTTGTTTATTCGGTGAGTGCACCGCTTTGCTCAAAAAGGCGTTACAGCAGGGGGGTTACAGACTGGAGTAAAACAATTCTTCGTTTATACAGCACACTTGCTTGTCTTGCAGCTGGTTCCAATCTCTAATGGTCATCACAAAAAAGGAATTATAAAACATGGTCGTTCTTGCTCGATACTCTTTCACTTTGCGTCGGTGGTCATGTCGACTAGATATGTAGCTGGGTTCACTGAAATAGTTATGACGGTCAATCCCAGTCCGCCCATGAAAAACAGAAAAGAAAAACTTCAAACGCAGTTTTTTCCTGCGTAAAGAAAGCAACTCCCAACCCAATTCAGCTTTCATAGCACTGCAGCTGTCTCTCCGCTCGTACCGCCCTAAAACAAACCGCGCAGCTCTGTTTTGTATTTTAGATGCGGAAGCATCTTATACTCGCGCCTTGTAGTGCGCCGTCCGCGCCGTCCGTACCGCTTCTCGAACATTCGACAGCTGACGCGCGCGCATGCACCGTCTCGCCGTCGCCCACCATCTGTGCCGTGCGCGCTTCTCCTTCGAGAACATTCGACAGCTGACAGCGCATGCGCCGTCGCGCTGTATATATACTCAAGGTCGGCGCTCGCTCGCTCAGTTGCCGCTCGTCGGTTGCTTTGTACGGCGCGTCGACGTCCAAGGTCACGGTGAAATGAATTCCAACGAATCCACAAACACAATGATCGACGTCCCTTCGACCAGCGCCGCCCTTTCGCATACGTGTTTACGTGTTCACTCATTTAACACCCCCTCCTACAACCACGTTAACCGATTTAGCCATCGACCCAAGTAAGTCGCAATTTCACACCCCATTTCACAACCACGTTAACCAATGTAGCCATCGACCCAAGTAAGTCGCACTTTAACACCCCGTTAACCAATTATATGCTCCACATCCTCCTCAGTGTTCCCCCGAGGGAAGCTGCGGGCAATTTTTTTTTCAAGCTTATCAATCAAGTTCGCCTGCATCGGGTCCCACACACGACATGCGTATTCCAAAATTGGTCTAATACATGTGAGATAGGCCGTATTTTTTAATGTTCGGGGTGCCAATCTTAGGTTCCTCTGAATGAAGTTTAGAGCCCTTGCCGCTTTGCCAACAACGTGATCAACATTGGCATTCCATGAGCAATCATGCGACAAAACAACGCCAAGATATTTGCATGTTGGTTCGGTAATAACAGTATGCATATCTATGGTGTACGCCGTTACTATTGGTTTCTTTTTTTTGGAAACACGCATATGAACGCACTTTCTGGGGTTTAGCGTCATTTGCCACTTCTGGCACCACTGTACAATACAATCCAAATCGTTCTGCAAATAAGCACAGTCACCTTTGTTCTGAACCTGTCGATATAACACACAATCGTCGGCAAATAAACGCATGCGCGACGAAATACCCACAGAAATATCATTTACAAAAATAAGAAATAAGAGAGGCCCAAGGACAGAGCCTTGGGGCACGCCTGATGTAACGTTAACATAGGATGAACACTTCCCATTTAAAATAACGCATTGACGCCTGTTCAGCAAGTAATTGGTTATTCAGATGAACACATTTGGGTCGAAATTTAGAGCCTGTAATTTAGCCAGGAGAAGGGAGTGTGACACGGTGTCAAAGGCCTTTTGAAAATCTAAAAACACGCAATCTGTTTGTCCACCTTCATCAACGTTGGAAGCCAGCTCGTGAAAGAACTCTACAAGTTGCGTCGTACAAGAAAAACCTTTACGAAAACCGTGCTGCTCATTTATTAATACATTATTAGCAGTAAGATGGGTCAATATGTGCTTGGATAAAATGTGCTCGAAAAATTTGCATGCCACTGACGTCAATGAAATGGGTCGGTAATTTGTTACATCTTTTTTTGAGCCACCCTTATGAACCGGAACAACATGAGAAATTTTCCAATCTTCGGGTAGAGTTCCCGTTGAAAGGGATTTTGAATAAATTATATAGAGGTAAAGAGAAATTGGCAGTGCACATCGCTTTAGAATACGAGGAGAGATGCCATCAGGACCAACTGCTTTGGATTCATCTTGGTTTTCTAGAAGAGAACATATGCCACGGACACTCAGTTCTACCGGTGGCATCAGCGGAATCGTGGTTGGGTGTGGTTTTGAAGGAACGTCAAGCTTGGGCAAGAACACAGACTGGAAATATTTGTTTAAACAGGTAGCTTTTGCTTCCTCATCAACCACAACCATATTATTAAAGTTTAGTTCAGCCACTCCAACATGATCAGACCCACACTCTTGATATTGGTTTGATATTGGTTTCTTTGGGCGCACACTAGCCAGCCATCTTCCCCGTCACAGGAAGGGAGCCCACCACAGTTGGTTTACCACGCTTGGTTTGAGAAATTTTGGTTACTTCTATTACTGAACCTGTCCTAGTGGCTTGAATCTGTTCCAGCCACGCAACTATATGGCTGCTGTTTTCATAGAGGGACCCTGCAGCCCATTGTGTACAGTAATCATTGTATTAATATACAGTCAGTGTGGCCTGTAGTTCGGACTTTGCAACAAAAATGAGAAGGCCAGTTATTTGGCCTGGTTGGCATTCCCTTCGCTGCTCCTGCATTTTCAAAAAATCTTGAATTATTTAGATTCAACGATTCTAAATTTTTGCAGCGAATATTTTTAAACATATAGGTACTTGATTCGACACATCAGTTTGGTTGAAAAAGAGGTATCTTAGTTAATTGCCATGTTCTAGTTTCTGGCCCATTGCTTTTAATGCCAATCATGGCCGGCTTTACGGGTATGTGCCAGGGCAGAGCCTACACAGGCTCTTTCGGCACATATATCCGAGGCAGGTTCTTTTACTGAATGCAGGAATAGCGCAACCTAGAAGTAGTTACTTCGTAACTATGGAAGCGAACAAAAAACAAGGACAGAAAAGAGCGCTGACTTTCAAAGATTTAATATCAGAGTGGTGTACATATATAGACGAAAAATGAGAAAACTGGGCATGCGTAGAAGGGTGCAGGAAAAACTACTGCGATACAATACTTTTTTTCAGACTAGTTGGTTCATACTTGAACAATTGAATTGCTGCACAAACTTGAAGACTTTTTTTTCACGTTTGTCATTGTGGTGGCAGTCAATTTTGATTTTATTTGGTCGGCTTTGTTTGCGGCGTCTTTGGATTTGTGCGCATCATGGAAGCGCAGCGTAGCATGTATATATTGGCTTCATGAAACGACAATAAACAGTTGGTAGTCTGCGCTCTTTCCTGTCTCTCTTTTTTTCTTCAAGTTTGAGCAGCAATTCAATTGTTCAACTGCGATACAATGTCAGCAATACTCTTGTCTCTTGTTGATTTGGCTGAAAACAAATACACATGTAGCTTAAAAAAGATCGAGATACGCAATCTCTTTTTGCAACAACGCAACCGATGGGCAACATACACATTTACCGTCAATCTTGTTTATTTAATAGGCTTCAATTATCTCAGGCGTGGCCTGCGAGATGTGCTTGCTTAATACCTCGCAACGCTCAAAAACTGGCACCCAGCCGCAGTCTCGGCAGTGGATTCCGAGGTGTCCTTGAACTAGCGTTGTGCACATTGTTATTGTGCTCTTTTAAAGAGTCGTTAAAGCACCTTCCGGTTCGCCCTATGTATACCACTCCGCACGAAAGCGGAATGAGATATACGACACCAATCACACAAGGTACAAAGCGCGTTCTGTGTTTCACAGTGCATCTTCCTCTAATAGCAGCTGGATTATGCGCCAGCTTACAAAGCTTTGCAAGCTTTTCTGGGGAGGAAAACAGAACAGTGACACCAGCGCGTTTACCGATTTTTTCGGCCAATGCGACACGTTATGCAGATAAGGAACTTCAACACGTTTCGTGGGAACGCACCCCGTACAGCGAGATGAACAGGTGTGTTTCTGATGATGTGGACGTTCTAACGCACTATAAGCCACCTAGCAGTGCAGTGATCACTAGAAATGTAGTATCTTTCTTAAAAGCCTATTCTTTAGCTCTTTTACCATCGGACGAAAATTTAACTTTGCTGTTTTGCCTTCCCTTTTGTTTAAGGACAAAGCCACCATGGCTATAAAGTCTTTTTTTAAACCCAGCGACTGCTCGAACCCACGCGACTGTTTAGCAAAAGCCAAATTGAAAGCAAAGAGGCTTTGCAACTCTCTCGGCCTAGATGAAGTTGCAAAATCAATTGACATATCAAAGAAGTTAAGTCTTTGCGTCTTTTTTACCGCTAAGACGCACAAGAGTGACTGCTCACTGCGGGTAATAGTTTCTGAAAAATGGGACCTGGCAAAAGCATGTCGCCTTGTTTTTACAAGAGCAGCTTAACCTCTTAACTGTTGACGATCCTTTCCTGGTAAAAGACCCTGAGGCGGTTATTAAGTTTTTAAAGTCTAATGACAAAGGACTGAAGGTTTTCTCGATAGATGTGAAAGATCTATATTATTCATTTCCACATAACGCACTGCTCCAGGGCTTAGAAGAATGCATTGATTCGTTTGGGCCGATAAGCTTTTAGAATTAGTAAGGTATGCCAGTTCGTGGTTTACTGGAATTCTTCTCATTTTATTTAAAGTCAACAATTGCGTCTAGGAATGAGCAACATTTTATTCAAAAAAGTGGCGTTTGCATAGGTACATGTTTGGCACCAGTCTTGAGTGATATTTTTCTCGCGCATAAAGATCGCCACATTCAAAAAGATCTCGACTTGTCTCTCGTTATGAAGGTGTGTAGGTTTGTTGATGATTTCAATGTATTTATTGATTGTTTGGATACTGTTTTTTGAAGTTGTTGTCCTTAGTCTTCTAGGTTTGTTTTAGAAGCACTTTTATCCTCTTGAACTTACCCATGGGCTACTGTTTGCAAATTTGATTAGGTCCTTAGACCTAACACTCCGTTTTAGAAGTAATCATTCGTGCTGGCTGTTTTTACCGAGAAGCGGTAAACTCTTTTTACCTTTCCACTCAGCTCATTCAAAATCGGTGAGAAGCGGTATCATTAAACGTTGCCTGGTAAACGCTCTCAAGATGTCATGCCCGCACCCAATGCAATGAAGTCTCAAAGCACAGGTAGAGTGCCTCTTAAGCGCTGGTTACTCGAGCGCCCTGATTTCTGCTGTTGCGGAAAAACTTTCGAAGCAAATTAAAAATCAAGGAGGGCGATCTCAGCCTCGAACCACGTCTGTTTCTATGAAATGTGTTGCAGTTCCTTATCTGCATAACTTGTCGCATCGGCTGAAAAAAAAATCGGTAAAAGCGCTGGTGTCACTGCTGTGTTTTCCGCCTCAGAGAAGCTTGCAAAGCTTAGTAAGCTGGTGAATACTGCAGCTGCTATTAGAGTGAGATGCACTCTGAAACACATTACGTGCTTTGTACCTTGTGTTATTGGTGTCGTATATCTCATTCCGCTTTCGTGCGGAATGATATACATAGGGCAAACCGGAAGGTGCCTTAATGGCCATTTATGAGGGCACAATAACAATGTGCACAACGTAGTTCAAGGACACCTCGGAATCCACTGCCCAGACTGCGTCTGGGTGCCAGTTTTTGAGCGTTGCGAGGCATTAAGCAAGCACATCTCGCAGGCCACGCCTGAGATGATTGAAGCTTATTAAATAAACAAGATTGACAGTAAATGTCTAGGTTGCCCATCGGTTGCGTGATTGCAAAGAGAGATTGCGTATTTCGAACTTTTTTAAGCTGCATGTGTATTTGTTTTCAGCCCAGTCAACAAGAGACAAGTGTTTTGCTGACATTGTATTGCAGTGGTTTTTCCTGTATTCTTCTACGCATGCCCATTTTTCTCATTTTTCGCCTATATATGTACATCACTCTGATAATAAATCTTTGTTGAAAGCCAGCGCTCTTTTCTGTCCTTCTTTTTTCGCTTTCGTAGTTACGAAGTGACTACTTCCAGGTTGAGCTGTTCCTGTATTCAGTTATGTCCTACCAACTTGCCCAAGTTTCAATGCTTCATAAGGTTCTTTTACTTCGGGGCTAACCCCCCCCCCCCTGCTCTCGATTCAGGTTCATCACGCGCAAATCGTGTCACGTCAGGTGACTTCATGTCAGACGATACATGCGACACGTTTGCTTTTGCGTCGAACGATGCAGCGCGAGTGATTCCTAGCGTCGGCGAAGCCCCTTCGGGTTAGTTGCTATCGGCAGGTTCAATCGACGCGGCTTCAGCCGCACTCTAGACGCAAGTGACGGCACATCAGTGTCACATTAAATAATTTCTGTTAGAGGAAAGAACAAAGATTTCTAAGAACTAAAGATCACTGATAATCACCGTGACTAAAAATGTGGTAAAAGCGTTTGCACATTTTCAGGCAGCCGCAGCGTGGAGAGACGGAATCGTGCATGAAGTAAAAAGATAACTCGATGAGGCATGCCGCGAGGCTAAGGAACTCTTGGTTTGAATCGCATTTGGGGAAACGCCCACTCCCGGTCGTTCCTTCGTGGACGTGCTGGTTGGCCATTGTGACGACGCCGGCACACCACCGTCGTGCCCGGAACCACCTGGCTGGCAAGGGCTCCCTCATGGGTCATACTTACCACCAATTATGCACGACCAACCGGGCCCTGTCGCACAACACTACGTTGCCATAAGAAAATCAATGGGTGAGACCAGGACTCCTGCGAAGGATGCCCTCTCCACTTTGAAAAATAGCATCAATTCTGAACAGGCAGGAATAGGACAAATAAAACTACGAGAAACGCGCTTATGAGTAACAGTCGTTGCGTCTAATCGTGCTTCCCTCGAATACGCAAAGATAGCTGTTGAAAATACTCTAGTTACGCGTTCGGCTCTTGTGGTGCGAATACCGAAAATAGGAAAGCCACGTATAAAACTAATTGAAGTAGACCCCTAAATCCTATCGTTCAGGCTATTACAAGCGATTTATGATAACAACCCTGACGTAAATTTAGGCCTTGAGACGTCTTAAGTAAACACTTGTTTTCGTGAAAGAAGCAGAAATAACTCCTTCATTATCCCATTGGCTCCTCAGGAGTTTCGTAAAACAATAGCCAAACAGAGACTTTCTATCGGTTCGACATTGGTTCGTGTGATGGAGGACACACGCGCAGATTCTGCGTAGATCGTAAAAACCCGGCTAAAGCAGTCTGCACAAGATGTGCTTCTCGGCATTCCGCTCAGGAATGCCCCGTTTCACTATCAGACAATACCACTTGCTGTGCTCCTTGCAGACATCTTGGGCGCGAAGCGGTTGGTAATACCGCAGGTCACGCGACCAATCCAGTCCTATTGGATGGAGTCGCGCGTCTGTGTGCACAAACAGACTATGATCAATAACTCTCCTTTCTATCGTCATGCCCAAAGCACGTCGTCAGAACGCGGTGTGGTAACCGGTCCTCTAAATTTAAAGGGCGCGGGCTGGCGTGAAGGCAATGCGCCAGCTCGTGCACAATCCTTTCTCTTCGTTTTGTTTTCATTATTGCCTCATATACACCTTCACCATCTGCTTCTTATTTTTGTTTTCTTTTCATCACTACACAATGCTTATTTTTGTTTTCGTCTTTCCAGTTTATTCGAAGAAACCGCAAAGGCCGAGGTGAAGTCGCCCTTCACATCGGCTTCTGTGCTTGTTGCTGTTTTCTGTGCAACCTTGCCTAGACAATGCTCGCGTTTGGTGACCTGGGATTCCTCAAGTTCGACGTTACACGTGCTATCTAAAGATGCAGTGGTTTGGCGCAGCAGGAATTCTATAACCATGCGTGAGTGCAGGTGCAGAAAGTAGAGAATGTGATCATCGCAAGCACACTAAGTACCACACGAGCTTCGAAACTGCAAAGTATAAAAGCTATACAGCTCGGTGTAGTAATGTAATAAGTAAATCCGCACATTCGACACCCCGATGATATGTGCCGGGGAGTGATCTACGACCTCGAACCAGCAAGAAGCCCTGCGAAGATTGTTGCAGGACTTCGCGTAGACCCAAGATGTGGCCACGTTTTTGGCATGCGCAGGCTGGGATCTTCCACTGCTGCAGTTATCACTTTCGACGGGCAGCATGTCCCTTGTTACATAATGTACCTCAGCGGGGCCTATTGATGCAAGTCATACCAGAATTCCATCCAATATTGTTGAACCTGTGGCGCAATACGTCACCGACAAGACATTTGTCCTCAGCCAAAAGCTAACTTCTGCTACAAGTGCGGTTGCGACAAGGACACAGAACCAGACGATTGCCAATCTTTGTGCAAGATCTGCGGAGAAGACCATGAGACTGCTGAAAAAGAATGCAAGAAGAAACTCCGCAGCAGCCCCCCTCGTTATCAAGACAACCACCGCTCGATAACGCTTGCGCCTGTGAAATTCGCAGGAGTGCTCACAGCGATGATATACCCTGGTTGTTTATCAAACCAAATGTTCACGGGCTCCCTCTCTTCACCGAAAATATGCCCGAAGTCGCTCTCGCTCAAATAAAAAAGTTTGTTCTGGATTCCGCACGCCATCGCGGTTTCGATTTATTAGGCAATCAGTTACGCCGCCGCGGTGACCAGCTGTTGTGCCATGGCTTCATGGCACAACAGCGGAACTTCATACCATATGCATACAAAAATTTTCTTACCCATGAGCAGCTGGTGGAGCAATCAGCAACCAATCGGAAAGGGCGAGAGACTTTGGGGGATGAAACTGCAGCAGAAATTCGATCGACTAAACCGAATGACCAGCACCAGGTGGAAATCAGTTGTTATAATGGCAGCTCCCACACTTAGACAGTCTGAGCCACTCCCCACTTTTTGGATTTGGCACTGGAATTGCAAATCCTACGGGCCTAGTACTGCAAACTTGCAAGAACAAGTTAAAACAAATATTCCAGATATGATCGCGTTGCAGGAAACCAACACAGAAAAATCAAGCTCCCTGGCTACAGCACTGTTACAAGCTCATCCCGTACCGCAATTCAAGTCAAGAAGACTCTAACCGCACAGGCTCATGAAATTGAAGACGTTGGCATCGAACACACCACCGTGGATATAATCCCCACTGGGAAGACTCAACAGAGCTTATACCTGGCTAACCTTTACAGCCCTCTGCAGGAGCAGTTACATCACTACGACCACTTCGTCCACAAGCTGCGTCAAATGGTTAATGGCAACCGACTTGTCTTAGATGGGGACTTCAATGCTTTACATGTGGCCTGGGGCTATCAAAGCACCACCAAGAGGGCGCGTGTTCACGACGCTGAACATCAATACAGTTTCACGCTGTAGACTGACTTGCTTCGTCCAACCCGAACGGGCAACAGCGTGTCGAGGGATACTAATCCTGATCTCACGTTCGCTAGACCTGCAAAACGCAACTTGGACAAGACTTCCGGACACTCTAGGAAGCGACCATCACATCATTCAAATAGAGGTCGAACAGGCTCACGGCTTGTTCAAGACAGGGAAAGCTCGGCTCACGGACTGGACCACCTACAGGAATGACCTTCATGATGACTCGACTATGGAAGAGATTGAATCCTGAATAAACAACATTGTAAGTGTTGCTGACAGACATACCAAAACGACACACTTCAACTAAGACACTTCCACAGTCAATAATCATCTCCTGCACCTATGGGAAGCTGAAACATTGCTTATCAAGCGATGGCAACGGTAAAAGTTCAACCGCAGGCTGAAGCAGCGCATCGCCGCACTTACCAGGAAGGCACAGGTGTACACCGAAAACTTAGCGAGCCAGAACTGGTAGTCCTTCTGCGACAAACTTCAAGAGATACTGAGCACGAAGAAAACTTCGCACCCTGATCTTTGCGCCCTGATCATTCGCGCCCTGATTGACGACACCCACACCAAAACTAATCAAAGACATACAATTGAACGGCTCGTGCACAACTATGAGGGCACAGTTACTTCAAGAACTTCGAACAAGCTGCATGGCTTTGTTATCAAGCAAGCTACCTCCACTAAGATTTCGACACCAACAGAGTACCGAGGAGCATCTAACGAAGCACTAGAGCAGCCTTTCACACAGGCAGAGCTACACGCGGCCCGCGCTCAGCCTACGCGCAACACGAGCCCAGGAAAAGACTGAGTAACGAATAAGCACCTACGACAGCAACCGCTTGGCTGTTGACAGTGCTCTTTCGGCACTATAACGAATGCTTGAGGAAGGGTAAGCTACCACTAGCCTGGAAGCGCTCGAATGTGACCATGGTACCCAAGCAAAAAAAGCCGATCATGATTGCTAATTATCATCCCATTTCACTTACGTCTTGCGCTGGGAAACTCTTTGAGCACATGATAAACGAGCGGATCCCTATACACCTCGAGAACAATGGTAACTACCAGAACACTATGTGTGGCTTCGGCTAAAGGCCCAGCCCACAAGACGTCCTCTTGTAGATAAAGGAAGATATCCTTCTCCGCTTGAGCAAGCGCAGTAAGTCATCTGTTCCAGCTGTGGACGTAAATGGTGCATTTGACAATGCGAGCCATGAAGTCATTCTGCGCAGCCTTGAAGATGTCGTATGTGGTGCCAAAACATACGCCTATATGCTGGCGTCCCTCAACAACCGCACAGCCATTGTAGGGATTGGCATAATCTGAAGCGAGCTTTTTCAACTCCTTAAAGAGGGCATGCCGCAAGACTCAGTGATATCGCCACTACTTTTCAACTTGGCCCTTCTCAAGCTCCAACGTTTCTTGGTCGTTGTCCCCGGGATACATCCAGCGGTATACGCCGATGATAACACTATGTGGACTAGAGGTGCGAGCATGGTTGAACAAAAGGACTGACTTCGAGAGGTGGTTAACATCACTGAATAATATCTCAAGACCTGCGGCTTCTAATGTTCTCCGGAAAGTGGGAACTGTTAGTACTTGTGGAACGCACCCGAGATAGACCACCAAGCCACGACGACCCTGACTGCCAAATCTTTCTTTGTCAACCACAATTTTGTCAACCACAAGTTGACAAAATTAGAGTCCTTGAACTATATATACATAAAGATTGGTCTGGCTTCGCTGTCCTACCCTGGCTGCAGAACACCGTGACACTTCTCCATCAGCTAATCCGAAGGGTGGCTAGCCGCCGCAGTGACTTCAAAGAGCACGACACCCTAAACATGGTACAAGCTCTCCTTAACTGCCGCATAACGTATGGTACTCCCTACCTCAACTTGAAGATAGCGGAGAAACAACAACGTAATCTGCTGATACGAAAGGCTACGAAGCTTGGCCTAGGACTGCCGCCAGCCACCTCCACTTACTGATTGTTTCGCATGGGAGTTCACAATACGTGGGAAGAGCTCACCGAGGTACACCTCAACAACCAGGTCAAGAGACTCAAGCTGTCACTCACACGGCAAGCCGTACTTCGACGCACAGGATACGGGACCACCCTAGAACCTACTAAAGAACGCAAAGGCGAAATACCGTCACTGCTCAGATAATACCTTGAAATTAAGCAGATCCCTCGAAACATGAATACTCAACATCAGCGAACAAGGCGCCTGGCCAGGGTTAACATATTCCGAAAAAATTATGGCAATGACCGCAGGCGCGATAAGTGGCCGCATCCAAATATCCTTGACGTACCGCCTTCACAATTGCCGTCACAGATTAAAAAGGCACGGTACTGGTATCGGCGAATATCCTCGCAAAACATGCGGAAACAGCTGAAGAGGCTGCTAAAGCACTCGCCACCCAGACGAGCGAGGATCCCATCGTAGTCTTTACCGAGTCACAAACAATGGCATGGAACTATCTGAAAGGCAGGGTCTCCACTGTTGCAATTAGGCTACTAAAACGCATGGACAATCCTCCTCCTTACACATGCATCGTAAGAATTGCGAGTCACGATTGTCTCGAGGAAAATGAAGTGGCACACGCTGCAGCCCGCGAATGCGTCAACCGGGCATCCCTGTACGAGATCCGAGTCACATCTCTCTCAACAACAGAAGCAGATGAAAGAGAACCCGTACCACTAGCGTATCAAGCATTTCTGCATTATTATCGGCTCAAACGCAGGTAATACCATCCACCCCATCCAAAACTCACAAGAGACGAAGGCACTTACTGCAGGCGTCTTCAAAGCAACACGTTCACCCACGGTATACCATTGAATTATATGAGGCCAACGTTGCATAGCTACATCTGTCCTTACTGCATTGTGGCAGACACTCTGGCGCACCTCCTGCTGAAGTGCAAAGTGCCCCAAGGCTACAAGCAGCAGCACCAGATGCGGACCAAGACCTCCTCAGTGAAGCGTGGGAGCCTGCGACCTCCCAGCGGGACCTGGTCGAGCAGCGTCAACTCGTCGCTCAAGCCCAGGGAGCTGTCCAGGCCAGAGGGTATTTGAAATAAGGAATCCTCCCACCTTCACTCACAAGCTTATTTTATTAAAAGTTTTCTTTTTCTCTATCTTCTTTGTATTTGTAATGTTTTGCCTATTTGTACATCAGTTTTTGATGCTTATACTGAATTCTTTAGTTTCAGTTTTAGATTCGGAGCATCTAATACTCGAGGCTTGTAGTGCGGCGCCGTCCGCAAGCTTCCTCCTCCTTCTTCCACCATCTGTGCATCCCTTCCTCCTCTACACACCACGCGCGCTTCAATCCTCCACCATCTGTGCACCCTTCCTCCTCTACACACCGCGTGCGCTTCTCCTCTTCACGAACATTCGCTAGCTGTATAATGTAGCGCGCATGCGCCGTCACGCTTCGAGAACATCGGCAGCTGACGCGCGCGCATGAGCCGTCGCGCTTCGAGAACATCGGCAGCTGACGCGCGCGCACGCGCCGTTGCGCTTCTCCCCCTTCTCGAACATTCGACAGCTGACAGTGCATGCGCTGTCGCGCTGTATATATACTCAAGGTCGGCGCTCGCTCGCTCAGTTGCCGCTCGTCGGTTGGTTTGTACGGCGCGTCGACGTCCAAAGTCGCGGTGAAATGAATTCCAACGAATCCACAAACACAATGATCAACGTCCCTTCGACCAGCGCCGCCCTTTCGCATACGTGTGTACGTGTTCACTCATTTAACACCCCCTCCTACAACCACGTTAACCAATTTAGCCATCGACCCCAGTAAGTCGCAATTTAACACCCCATTTCACAACCACGTTAACGAATTTAGCCATCGACCCAAGTAAGTCGCACTTTAACACCCCGTTAACCAATTATATGCTCCGCATCCTCCTCAGTGTTCCCCCGAGGGAAGCTGCGGGCAATTTTTTTTCACACTACTGCCAGCTAAGTTGGCAGACATAAATTATTCTCCTTGGTTCACACGAAAGACCACCAGATGGTGCACCATCCTTCTTGTACATACTGGCAAACACGCGAGTAATATGATCAAGCTACAGATTTTTCTTTTGATGGCTCACGTAGATGTTGATTGTGGAACATCATTATCCATTATCGTCTAACGGCGCTGTCAATACTGTTTGCCGACTGATTTGAATTTCATATTCCGATCTTGCACCTACCCATTACTTTATCTCATGGCACAGAGACGATTGGTTACAATTTCCGAACTCTAATCCTGCACATACCCAATTGGCGTTGGTTTATTTTACAAAATGGATTTTAAAATAGATCTCATATTCATTCAAGCCAATTTGAATCATTCGGAATTAGCAACGTGAGGATTGGTATACAGTATAAAAAATTTTCCGTAGACATTGGCATCGCGTGTGTCCCTCACACGCATCGAGGAGAAGTACCAGGAATTCCAGTAAGGTATTTTTAATTTGCCGCACTTGAACATCCAAAATTAAAATTTTCGAAACCCCTTGAGAATTTGATTCGTTATCCGTTTTTCTACATACTCCTGCGGTTCGTGTGACATCACCATTTGCAGACACTTTGTTGGTTGGAGCTTAGGCTCACTCACACAATGATATCAATCAATATATTTACCTAGTGTCCAATTGAATGGAGATGGCGCATACAGAAAACGTAGTCTTGGCTGGAGATTTAATGCTAAAAGTCCATTGTGGGGACATTCGGCACCTAACTTGAGAGGCAACGCATTTGTTTTATTATATAAGCAACATTCCCTCTCGATAATGAATGACCCCTCTTTATTGCCAATATTCGAAACCATATATTCAGAGTTACATCAATGTCATTGCAACCAGTTCCCACTTAGTATCCACGTGATACAAGTGGTAAATAATTAGTGGGTACATGTTTAGTGACCTTCCATTGTTAATATTCTCATTTGCGGAGAACTCTGCATCGAAAGAAAAGAAACTTATATTTCGAGAGAAAGATAAATATATTGGCATCTCTAAAGAGTAACACATGGTTCGATAAGGTCACTGGAGTGTATCAGCCGACGGGATCGGCTCAGGATTTTGTCCTAACCAAATTTTACACTATTGAGGACTCCCTCGTGCGAAATAACTTGCGTACAGGCAAATGGGGTCCCCATTGGGCAAACGCGTGGTAAACCAGAAATGTCAAATCAGAACGTGCACAAGTGCGCAGATTACGTCGAGCGTATAGGATTGCATTCAATGAACTCCACTCGCTCGTTCAACTACTGTCGCTTAAATCGACCGATGGCACGTTCTTGCAAAGTGTTTCGAAATTGGCATTTTCACTACTCAAAAAACACGTCCATAAATATGACCACTCTACTTATGAGGGCTTTCATAAAGACATGCGGATAATAGAGTCGGCACGAGCTGTTTCGAACAGAAAAGACCATCCGTTTACAATCCCGGTCTTGATGGAATCACTTCTCACCATTCGGTCTCTTTTCGATTTCTATTCATTTTTTCCTTTTTATTTTCATTTCGGCGTTCAGATTACTACACTTTCCTATACTTTAAAAATCTGGACAAAATACTTTTATTCCTAAAAACTGTCATGACCCAGAGGACTTTTCGTCCTATGGACCAAGAGTCATGAATTCATTCTTCGGCAAAATTTTAGAACGCTTATTCAAGTGGCGCCTATAGTATGATATACATCAAAACAATCCAATTCAAAACAGCAATTCGGTTTCACAAGTGGTAGGAGTGCCCTATGTGAAATAAAACAACAATAAAATGCCAAAAAATTATAAAATACCGGCAATACTGATTTTCTTGGATTGGACTAGCACGTCCGACACTGTCTCGCACCCTTTAGTGTTAACTTTTCTACAGCCCAACGGTTGTCCTCAAAACTTAATTTGTTATTAAGGTCATTTCTTAGTGACATACAGGTTGTTTTTAAATCAAGTCTCTCACGCTCATGAAACTTCATCTCTCGGAAGTCCACAGGGCTCGCCGATTAGTCCACTACTGTGAAATATTACTAACACAGCATGCCTCACTTCAAGCATATGCGTATGACACAGTGCTTTTGATAGCGTCACCGACTAAAGCAATTTCAGAGCAAAAAGCTGCAGACGCCCCAAAACATTGGAGGCATGGGCAAAACAGGCTATACTTACACTTAACGTATTCAAATTGGAATAACTATGAATGCCTAACAGCCATCCAGCCCAGTGGAACGTAGTATCTATTGTTGCAATAAGTGATGGGCGCTTGCAAAGAAATGATACATTACATATATTAAGTGTTATTTTTTATTCCATATTAGGCTTTAAAGAACATGTAGACTACTTTCAGCAAAATCCAGACAACTTAGTGCGAAAAATTTCAGCACATTTTCAAATTCAATATACGGGCACTGGCCGGCCTGCTTGAATAATTCATAGACAAGTAGTGCTGGCGTCGATTCATTATGCGGCGCAGTTTGGAGGACATGATCGATTTGATTCATTATTAAAGGAAGAATTATTTTGCCTCACCACCTCCCATAATTTGCAGTAACGGGAGCATGCCGAACGAGAACAGCCCCATTACAGGTACTACTTAGGGCGCCACATATGGAATCGGAAATGAAGCACGTATGTGCCGAATTCTTTGTGTTTATTTTGAAACAACCAACCTGTTACGGCCTTACTCAGAACGTATTAACATCTATTGAATAAGCACGCAATATTTGGCAAGAACATCCTGCAGGCCGCACTTGTATACATACCTTTTATTGTTTAATTCGTGCAGAAATTAGATCTGCAACAACTATCGTGCACTGAATGTATAAACCGATAGCTTTTACACAACTTGGTCTGCCGGTGCTGCTTCTGTTGTCCTCGAACCATAACAAAATACGATCACAGAGGGCAGTTTTGGGATCTGTGGAGCCAGTGGTGCTTAATGTGCCAAAGCCATAGCCTTTCAAAAAGCCTTCAATGATTTTTGCATCGTCCCCACACAGTTACCGATCCATATTCACACGGGTCCCTTGTCACTAGCGTCGGCTATTGCAAGTCCCAAATCTTCGGACGCAAGGATGTTGCAGATGATTGGGGTCCTCTCAAAACTGAAAAAATACATGAAGGTCATAGGCGTATCAGCCGGGGAAGCAAGGGGCCCCCACTGAGAAAAGTTGGGAAGTGGAGATCCCCCACTTTCGGCAGTGGTCACTCTTGTCTACACACTGGGGAAAGTAACAAATAAGGCGTAGCTTTCTATTACAACTGTAAAGACTCAATTATATTGTTACAGGTGAATGAAGTTCTTACGAGGCTATGTTACAACATAGTAAAGTTTTCCGTTTTCCCTACATTGCCACTGTGATCACTTACTAGTAGAAGAATATATATATATATATATATATATATATATATATATATATATATATATATATATATATATATATATATATATATATATATATATTGACGCGTGTGTACTGGTGGACCGAAACGACAATAAGGGGGTTTGGCGGACACCAGGTAGTGGAACTCTGGCTGATCGAAGATAAAGAAGGTGATCTTGCTGTTCGGCTGCTCAGAGTCACTGTGTCAACGTTTATCTGCCTTTGGTTCGCGCTGTACCGCGACACTGGTGGAAGTGCTGGGGCGCAACTCTACCTAGTGCTCCATACTCCCACTGGGAACCGTTCATCTAGCTCGGGCGCATCGTCACCCATTGCAACTCCCGTGCACCGGTGCAGTCGGCGGCTGATCGGCCTTGCTCCAAAGTTCACTCCTTCCACGGTACCTCGCAGGTGCCGATTGCCTCTCCAAATGGCCGACGCGAGTCCGCAACCGGCGCCCCAAGGCCCCTCGCCGACACAGCCTTCACAGGTAACCATCTTTCAACCGCTGGTTCCCGATCACTTTAGTGGCAGCGCCCATGAAGACGTGGACGACTGGCTTGAGCAATATGAGCGTGTCGCCAAGATTAATCTGTGGCCTGAACAAGAAAAGCTCTCATGCGCCTATTTCTACATTGACGGCGGTGCGAAAATTTGGTATGATAACAGAAAAGCCAGTCTGTTAACTTCGGGCGACTTCCGACAAAAGCTTGTCGACACGTTCATCAATGTCGATCGACGCGACCGTGCGCAGCAGCTGTTGGAGCTACGGGTTCAAAAACCCAATGAAATCGTTACTATGCTTGCTGAAGATATGACTCGTCTTTTTCTTCGAGCTAACCCGAACATGAGTGAAGATAGGAAGTTGAGCCACCTCATGGGCGGCGTTAAGGAGCTACTGTTCGCCCGGCTACTGCGCCACCCTCCAAGTACCCTAGTTGACTTTATCAAGGAGGCTACGGCTATCGAGCGGGCCCTCCATCAACAATGCAGGCAGTATCATCGAATATCTAGCAGCGCCCCAATCAATGCTGCTGCCATACCTGAGGATCAAAGCTCCCTGCGTGACCTCATTAGGGAGATAGTTCGCAAAGAACTGCAAGAGTTCCGGACTCCAGTTGCTCAAACCCCCGTTGCGTCCGTCGCTGAGCTAGTACGCGACAAAATCCGCCACGCATTTTCTACCGCTAGTCCTGGTGACGAGCACCGTCCCATGAGTTACGCTGATGCTCTGCGACGTTCACCATCTGGTACATCGCCGCCATATCACCCAGTGCCGACGGCCCCTTGGTCACCAGCGCAATAGCAGACCCTGAGCCGACCACCAAGCCAACCGACGTACCACCAGGCGTCTACAGCAGCACCATGGACATCGTCGCAACAAGGGAGGCTCAGACGTCCACCGCTCCAAACAACAGACGCATGGTGCACAATGGATCAACGTCCACTATGCTTTAACTGCGGAGGTGCAGGTCATATTGCCCGTTATTGCTGGCACCGCAGTGATTCGTTCCGCCCTCTTCGAACGTGGTCTGACGATCGACGTGCGAACGAAGAATACATACCACGCCGGCAGGACGCCTCTTTCCATGGAGCCCGTTCTCAGTTTTACGAATACAGTACTTCTGACGAGGAGGCAATACCTACCCACCAGCCAGATTTCGGACGTCAATCCCGCTCTCCTTCTCCCGCTCATTCATCTTCGTCACACTGACGTACCTCCGCAGACCTTAACTCAAGAAGGTCACCCAAACTTCGCCGGGGAAACTGAGGGCAGCGACCTCTGGAAGTAAGGTTAAAGGCCGTGAAGATGGCCTTCAACCTTACTCCCAGAGGTCGCCCCCATTACACGACGGTGTAAATCCGACAAGACATGAGAGCGACGACATTGTGACCGCCGACCTTAGTGTTTTTCTTGACAGCAAGAAAGCAACAGCCTTAGTTGACACCGGTGCCGACTTTTCTTTTATCAGTCAGGACCTCGCCATCCACCTCAAGAAAGTGAAGACGCCGTGGACCGACCCTCAAATAAGGATGACAAGTGGTCAGTTATTTATGCCCTTTGGAAGATGCACAGTGAGAATTGACATAGGAGGTTCTTCTTTCGTTGCGTCGTTCATCGTCCTTGCCGCATGTTGCAAGGATCTAATTAGTGGTATGAACGTCTTACGAGATTACGGCGCCGTCATCAATATCCCAGAAAGTTTGATTAAATTTCGCAACAGTTCGGGCGCACCTGATTGTACACAGGCATGACCAAACCAATTGCGTCTAACTGATGACGATGTGGTTCTTCCTCCTCGGTCATGCATGCTTGTTTCTGTGGCAGCCGCTGTCCACTTTGACGGCGAAGGAGTAGCAGAGCGAATAACCTTGCTCCTACTCACACGCGGCATTTTCGTCGCAAGAGATATCGTCATTGTCGCCGCTGGACGCAAGGACTTGCTTCTAAAAAAATTTAGTGATGAGCGTCGGCACTCTCCAAAAAGCGTGGCCATCGCTTACTTCGACGATATCACAGACGCAGAAGGCTGCTTTGCAGTAGTCGACGAGGTGCCAAACCTTATTCAACACCAGTTATAGACGTTAGCACTACTTTGCCTAAGAACGAGAGAAAGAGCTTTCTTGAGCTACTGGCAGAATTCAAAGACTGCTTTTCGACAACATCAAGAGTTCGCCGCACGCCGCTAACCAAGCATCGGATAATTACCGAGAACATGGCGAGACCAATCCACCAAAACCCCTATCGCGTGGCTGCAAAGGAACGCGAAGTGATACAAGAGCAAGTCGACAAAATGCTAGAAGATGACGTCATTCAGCCCTCAAAAAGCCCCTGGGCGTCACCTGTAGTCCTCGTTAAAAAAGATGGCAGCCTGCGCTTCTGTGTATATTACCGAAAACTCAATCAGGTGATAAAAAGAGATGTGTATCCACTTCCTCGTATAGAAGACTCTCTCGACAGACTTCGACATGCTCGTTCCTTTTTATCGATGAACTGACTTAAGGAGTGGGTATTGGCAAGTCAAAGTAGACCCAAGAGACCGCAAGAAGACTGCTTTGGTGACACCAAATGGCTTATATGAACTTAAAGTCTTGCCTTCTGGTTTATGCTCAGTGCCTGCTACGTTTCAAAGACTTATGAATACCGTACTTTCTGGGTTGAAGTGGAAAACCTGCTTGGTCTACCTTGATGATGTCATAGTTTTCAACGGAACATTTAACCAGCACCTAAAAAGACTTGAGGCAGTTTTAGAAGCCATGCGGTCCACGGGCGTGACGTTGAAGCCTGAAAAGTACCGCTTTTGCTATGAAGAGCTGCAATTTTTTGGCCACGTTGTCAGTCACATTGGCATTCGTCCTGATTCTGAAAAGACCGCAGCTGTTGCACAGTTCCCGGTGCCGACTGATAAAAAGGCTGTCCGACAATTCCTCGGACTATGTGCGTATTATAGGTGATTCATTGCGGACTTCGCACGCATCGCATAACCGTTAACCCGCCTCACGAGAGAAGACGTTGCTTTCCAATGGAGCAGCGAAGAGCAAGCTGCTTTTAAGAACCTCTGCCAGCGACTACAGACGCCTCCTGTGCTTGCCCACTTTGATGAGAAAGCCCCAACGATGCTACACAAGTATGCCAGCAATGTTGGTTTGAGAGCTGTGCTTGTGCAGCTGCAAGAGGGCACAGAAAGAGTAATCGCCAATGCAAGCCGAACACTAACACGCGCCGAGACTAATTACTGCACGACTGAGAAGGAATTCCTCGCCGTGGTATGGGCGGTCACAAAATCTCGCCCGTATTTATACAGCCGCCCTTTCAAAGTCATCAGCGACTACCATTCACTGTGTTGGTTGACAAATCTTAAAGATTCTGCCGGGAGATTAGCGCCTTGGAGTCTCAGGGTACAGGAGTAGGACATGACTGTCGTACACAAGTCTGGGAACCGCCACATTTACGCCGACTGTCTATGCCGCTCACCCATTGAATCGGCAATTCTATCCGATGAGGAGGAAACAGCATTTCTCATTGTGCTTGACTCAACCGCTATTGCACAGCAACAACGTGGTGACCCTGAGTTACTTGCCCTAATTAATTACCTGGAGAGAATATCTCAGAAGGCACCAACTGTTTTTGTAAGAGTGCTGTCATCATTTTGCTTACAGGGCAGAGTACTATACAAAAGAAACTTCCCTTCGACAGGATCTGCGTATTTGCTCGTCACCCAAGCAGCCCTTCGCTCCGAAGTACTCGAAGCATGCCACAACGAGGTGACTTCAGGCCACTTAGGTTACACAAGAACGTTCGCCAGAGTACGACAGGGCTACTTCAAGCCAAGACTGACCATAGCCGTAAAACACCATGTTCGTACTTGCCTCGACTGCCAGCGACGGAAGTCACCGCTGACTAAACCAGCTGGCCTCCTGCAGCCCGTGCAGGTCCCAAACACACCATTTGACCAGATTGGCATGGATAATTTGGGCCCACTTCTTTCTTCTGCTGCTTGGAACCACTCGGTTATTGTCGCGACTGATTACATTACCCATTATGCTGAAACAAAGACTGCCAGAGGTACAGCAGCGGAGGTGGCACAAATTTTCACCGAGAGCGTCGTCCTGCGGTACGGTGCACCAAGCGTCGTAATCACAGACAGAGGAACCGCATTTACGGCACCTCTTTTTGATCAAGTCCTCATGCTGAGTGGAGCAACCCATCGTAAGACTACCGCCTACCACCCGCAAACGAACGGGCTTACAGAGCATCTGAACCAAACAATTGAAGACATGCTTTCGATGTACGTTGACGTCTAACACAAAAATTGGGACTAAATTTTGCCATATATCACGTTTGCATACAACACTGCCAAGCAATAAACAACCGGGATGGCCCCGTTCAGCCTAATTCACGGAAGAGAAGTATGAAGCATGTCAGATGCGATCCTAGCGCACGAATGCGACGACATCGAACCGGACGCCGAGATGTTTACAGAACGAGCGGAAGAAGCAAGGCAACTAGCACGCCTGCGAATCCAGCAACAACGACAGTACGACGCGAGCCGCTACAATTCTCGCCGCAGAACAGTCGTTTACCAGACCGGCGACAGGGTGTGGGTTTGGACGCCCATACAGAAACGAGGACTTTCTCAAAAGCTTCTAAGGAGATACTTTTGGCCATATCTAGTACTGCGATGACTGAGTGATGTTGTTTACGAGGTCGTCCCCGACAATTCATGTAGTACGAGGCTTCGCCAGCACCGTCCTGAACTAGTTCAAGTTGTGCGCATGAAGCCTTATAAATGGTAGTGACTGCGCAAGATACTTTTTAAAGAACAGACAAAAAACTGCACTACTGGTTTAGCATCGGAGCGATGCTCATTAAAATGGGAGCAAATGACGCGTGTGTACTGGTGGAACAAAACGACGAAAAGATGATTTGACCTACACTAGGTAGTGGAGCTCTGGCTGATCGAAGATAAAGAATGTGATCTTGCTGTTCGGCTGCTGAGAGTCACTGTGCCAACGTTTATCTGCCTTTGGATTGTGCTGCACCACGACAATATATATATATATATATATATATATATATATATATATATATATATATATATATATATATATATATATATATATATATATATATATATATATATATGTATATATATATATATACATATATATATATATATATATATATATATATATATATATATATATATATAAGCTAAAGAAGTGTATATTTATTGGCTCGTTTTTCTGAGCTTTGTCACAATAATAATGAAATCTAACAGACATTGATACCAAAGAAAGTATAGCAGACGTTATTATATCGAAGTGTAAGGTAAATGTGAAGAAAGAAAAATGGGTGAAAAGATAACTTGCCGTGAGCAGAAACTAAACTTGTGCCCTTCGACTAACGCGTTCGATGCTCTACCATTGAGCTAGCACGGCGGCTATCCTCCCAGCCACTTTGTTGGGTATATATGTGAGTTTAAACGTGAGATTGTGAGTCAAAGCCATTTGTAGGCATAGCGGCAACTTTGGCTTACTCTTTAAGAGCCTGTGTGGCGTCACGTAGCACGTGAACTTATTACGAGCTGGAAGCTGACCAATAGTCGCTCGTATAGAAGCTTAGGCACCAATTCTGCCTGTTATTGGTATTATTGTCAGTTAGGATATATATATATATATATATATATATATATATATATATATATATATATATATATATATATATATATATAGTGAAAGACTTGGTACGCCACTGCTAATCGAAAACGTATATCTTGTTCCCGGACGCGGTAATTAATGTATGCTGCCAGTGAGTCGGCATCGCAATTCTGAATAATTCGGTACTCTAAATCATCAATCAAATCAATTAGAAAAAAACTGACGGCCAGATGTACCAGTTTTGGAATACTCACTGGCATAGAAATCTTTCTAACGCAGCACTATTTCAGTGTGTTCCCAGCATTTAAAAATTACCCTCATATTTTTCACCACACTGGTCTATAATACGAACAGTAACCGGTCACAGAATGTTTCCCTATTACTTGCGTCCGTTGAATCTCGAGTGGAATCGCCTGCCTGCGTCACTTATCGCTATCACAGACACAGGTCGTTTCCGTAAAGCACTAACAAACGCATTATAGGCCGTTACCAAGCAGCTCCCCTACTGCAGTTGTGGTTTATTGTTTTACGGCAACTTACTTTTACACGTCTTTTTCATTTTTTTGTTGTTCATTATTATTTATATGTTTTTTGCTTTGTTACTTTGTATGCACTTTTTGTTAATCTAATAATCGGGTATGTTTTCGTTCCTCTTCCTGCATCACTACTTTTGTATCAATTACGAACAAAAGTATATCATTCTAATTTTTGTGTTAAGTTATCAACTGCCATTCAGAGTTTATCACTGCTTTATTGAATTGCGTCATATCAGCAGATGTATAAATATACTTTTATTTTATACTATTTGTGCTCGTTTACCTATACTCCTATATTTTTCTTCTGTGATAATATTGTTTTTTGCTTTATATTTCGTTGTACTCTACATATTGTTTGCATGTATTAATGTACGTTAGCCCCTCCCCTCTATAATGCATCTTGTAAATGCTGACGGTATCAATTAATGAATATAATGACTTAAAAATAAATTAATGAATATATAAATCTCGCCTCTAATTTTATGTACCCCTCCGGCAACCACTGTGAAAATTTCTATCATTACCAAGTGATCGTTCAATCAAGGCTACGATGGCAGCTGTACTTTTTCACTCTAGTAGTTCATCTCTAACACTCCATGAACTACCCAAACTTTTGGAGCAAAAAAATAGAGCACATCATCGATGAAGTCATGTAGAAATATGCGCGAACAGAACCACAAATGGATGCATTTTGTATAGCATTCATCAGAAACTTGCGCCTTTGCTTCAGGTGCCTTTTTACAGAGCCAATTGTCTGTCAGACTATTAGAAGGGCATCCTTTCTACTATTCGGCACGCTGCTTTGCTAGTAACATTCTAATTTTTAAGTGGCGTGGTGGCCAAAGTGTCCAGCCACAAAAATGGTTCTGAAATCCACGTCTGAAGCCAACCACAATATAGAACCTGTGAACTGTGGTGGGTTCCTACTGTCATCACCTATTCTTCAATTTTATTGACCCGATGCTCCCAGCCGACTATCCGTAGCGACGATTCTGGGCTGCAGCTTTGCTCGCGGTGACACCTTAGGATTGGCCTTCTGAAGTGGTGCCAAAATTGGGGACAAGTGGACTTACTGTGTGGGTTTCATTGAGATGTGGGTTTGAGCATCCCGAAACCACCATATGATTATGGGAGACGCCGTAGTGCAGGGCTTGGGAAACTTCAACCACCTGGGGTTATTTAACGTGCACCCAAACCTGCAAGAGCAGACGAGCCTACAGCAATTTTGCCTCCATCGAAAATGCAGAGCCGCAGCCAGGATTCAATCCCATGACCTGCGGGTCAGAAGCCGAGTGCCTTAGCCACTTGACTACCAAGGCGTGGGTACTGTGTGAGTTTGAAAGACCGCACTCCTTTTATTGTCCGTGTTAAATCGTGGGCATATTATGCCTTGGCTTTCTCGGCGGCTTTCTCAGTGAGCTACGCGTCGCGTTGGTTCGTAAACGTGCTGGGGGAGACTTGATTGAGTCTCATTATTTTTTTAAACGCGGTAGCGTTAAAAAAATGGCACTGTTTGTTGTGAGCACTGTTTGTTGTGCTCACAACAAACAGTGCTCACAACAAACAAATGGCACTGTTTGTTGTGAGTGAAAAATTGTCTTTGAGCAAAAAACTGAGAAAGAATCGACTAAAATAAAGAATAAAATTTTTGGTCCTATTGATGAACGAACTGCGGCCGTTCCCGTGGCAATCAGGTGTTCTACAACAAAGTCATGCTGTTACTTGCAGCTGTTTTGGGAAAATACACCACATAAGTGTCATGTAGTCAAATGAGTCGTCTCAACACATCTTGTTCGACAGGCGTCAAGACGAAAACGAAGCCATTCGGCGATTTGTAGGCGCATTTGGGAGGCAATCAGACTACGTCTAAAAAGGCCGGGATAGTGCAGCCATCACTGCTAAAGAGACACCGGAACTTTTAAACAGCTCTTGAAATGGACAACTATGTTCATCTAGCCGAAAACATATCATGTCTTTCCAGAGGAATTGATCAAGAAAACAGCAAACTCTAGATAATCTGCTGCTATCTGTGAGGAATTGTGAGCCTCTTTATGGCCTCCGAGATGGCGAGCGCGTAGCGTGTATCCTGCAGGCCACGTGACTCTTGCTTTAGATCAAAAACTTGTATAGACCATTCGCGCACATGCGCTGGTACAACCTACTGTGAGTGTGTTTGTGTTCCAAAACATATTATTAGGTATGCACTTAGCGGTTGAAGGGTGCACTGAGGCCGGATTTCGCTATCAGTTCAACTCCTAAAGGTGAAGCTTAAGGGTCTCTAATATTTTTTTCTGTTTTGTCTTCTCTTTGAACTTCTCTATCTTTTTTATTCCTAATAGCTCTCCCTGTGCCGAGCTGATGAGGTGTCACCGTAAAGATAGACAGTTAATTACAGGTGGCACTTTTAACGCGATAGCGTTAGAGAGCTCGTGTCGCAAAAAACCCGCCGCCGGCGTCGGCCCCGTTAAGTGTGAGCGAAAAATCGTCTACGCATCTGTGACCGAAAAATCAAGTTACCGAGATAGACGTAGGAGACCGGTACTTGTCTATCCGTGCACGCGCGATCACACTGAAAAAGGCGCGCGTTCGAAGAAAAAAAAAGGGCTCAAGGTCGCTAGAGGTGGTAGTTTCTTTGCCCTGCCACCCCTTCGTGCTTAGCTTCCAGTGCTTTCTTTGGGTCGAGAGAAGAGATAATGCAATTGCGGCATGTAACAAATTTTTGTAACTCCACTCGCACTGGACGTATTCTTAAAATAATGCGGCGTTGAATTCGTGAGGTAAATAAGCTCTTCTAGTGACTTCATTTATAGTCATTTGAAAGATTGTATCAGTGCCTCTTCAAAGTATTTTGTTTGTTCTACAGCTGTCACGATGAAAACGAGCCCATTCGGTGATAATTGTGCACGCCTGTCAAATCTATTGTGTGCGTTTTTTGTGCCGGCGTGTATATGTAACAAAACTTAATAAGTATGAACATAGCAGTTGAAGGGTCCACTAGGGACAGGAGTTTGCTATCGAGTTGAACTCTTGAAGGCGAAGCCTAGGGGTCCTGAATGTTAATTTTTTCTTTTTAAAACCACTAAAAGAAAGCGCGGTAATTACCTATATGGTTAATCGAGTTAAAATAGGAGAGGACTTTTACAGAGATTTGTACAATATGTGGGACTACCACGACCATTATGTAATGACTAGCTGCAACTCATATGACATCTCACCAGTAATGACAAAAAAAGCCACATAATTCTTGGAGGAATTGCAAAAAAGCGAAGCTGATGGTAGAGATCATGTAACAGCATACCTGCTGAAAGATGGAGAACAGATTGTGTTAGAAAAACCAGCCACCTTGTTTGCAAAGTTTGTTTCGATGGGCAGGGTACTGGAATCTTGCGAAAATGCTGAGTTCATTTCAAGCCTCAAGAATGGGGTCAACAGACTTGCAAAAACAGGTCTAGCAGCTGGCTCTCGGTCATATACAACCTATTTATGAAGGTAATTGCTAACTGAATTGAGACAACATAATAATTCAATCAACCAAAGCATCAAGCAGAATTTCGGAAAGGCTACTCAACAAACCAGCACATTTATACTATTCACCAGGAAATGAATGCTCAAAGTACACCCAACCACAATAGATTACGAGAAGGTGTTTGATTCAGAAGAAATATCAGCTCTCATGCAGACACTGTGGCATCGCGGCGTTGACGAAGCATATATAAACATCCTGAAAGAAATATTCAGTGGATCAACTACTACAATAGCGTTCCATAAAGAAAGCAACAGAATACCAATAATGAAATGTGTAAGATAAAAGACTACGATCTCCTAAATGGTAATTAACGCGTACTTATAGAAGGATTGATTGGTCTAGAAAGGGAAGAGTTAGCAATAACAGTTGATGAAGAGTACCTTAGTGACCTGCGCTTTGCGGATAACATTGCATTGCTGAGTAACTCAGGGGATGAATTGCAACTCAGTATTACGAAGCTAGACAACGAGAGCAGAAAGGGAGGTCTTACAATTATTCTGCAGAAAATGAAAGTAACTTACAACACCCTCGGAAGAAAGCAGCGCTTCGAGCAGCACTTGACCTTTAAAAATTGCCTCTGTGGGACACGCAACAAACGCGGAACCGAACTACAATATTGAAGTAACTAGAAGAATAAAGATTGGGTGGAGAACAAAGAGGCTTCAGCCTAATATCGAGACGACGCAGCTAGTTATGGTAAGAAAAAGAATAACTCTAATCTTAAGAGACAAGAAGAGAGCAGAGTGGGTCATGAAGCCAATCGGGGTTAAGGATAATATAGTCGTATATAGGAAGAAATAGTAATGGAGAAGGCACTTACCATGTAGAAAGAATAACCGCCGGTCTTTAAGGGTAACTGACTGGATTCCCAGAGAAGGCAAGCCGGCGAGACAGAGATATGTCGGCGAATGAGATTATGAGGTTAGCGGGTATAAAGTGGCAGCAGCAACCACAGGACCGAGGGGACTGGTGGAACATGATAGAGACGTTTGTCCTGCAGTAGCCGTAGTAAGGCTGATGATAATGATGATGATGATTGTTCAACTTGTGACGTTTACAATAGAATATATCTCAAATTTTCGCAATGACTTGCCAGCTTGTGACCACCGGAATGTTGCGCAGCTTGCATAATGCCAGGACTGGGTCAATTATGCGCCTAAGCCTGGTAGTAGTTAATCTCACTGCGTTTACGTGACGCCATGCACGGCGTAACATGTGAAAAGGATGGAAAGGAAACTCAATTCGCAAAACTTTAAATTGACACTACGAAAAAAAACGCTTAGAGCTCGTGCGCAAGTGACACGCAGTGATCCAACAAACTAGTTGGTGGTTAGGCGTCGATCTTTATGCATGTATTTGCTTGCGGTGTCTATTTCAACTTTCTACTTTCAGCTTCCCGTATGGACTTTCGTCTTTGCAGTTTGGCAACACCTGTAGTGCAACCTGTTAAATCGAGAAGGATGTGAGACGTGCTAAGTGCGACTGGTTTGCAAAATTTGCTTTGTAACCAGGCGACTAGTGACCGCGAAGGAAGGATTTAGCCTCCTACCAGTTGTGTATCGCCCATTCAACACTCAAAGAAAAGATGTTAAATTCTTCAAAAGTCGGGCGGCTGCCGAACCGCTATAAGGTGCTGCTTAGATTACTGTCCGGAAGGATGGCGAACACTACAAAAACGATAAACTTGACAGCTCCACGGACTGCGAAGAAATGTCTCAGTCAACGCTTCTGAATCGTTGTGAGATGCGTGTCACGCAAGAACATGACTACATGCCACGCTAATATGATAAATTCACAGTCGTTTCGCTGTTGCTTCATATAAACCTAATTTGATAATCCGTGACGTGAATTGATGAAGAAAGTGGATGACACGTCTAAACACGATAATCATGATGCTATCACTTTCCTCTCCTCAAGTTTTGTTACCGCCCCCTTACACTGTTCAGCGCAAACAGCGCCTATGGTGTTAAAGAAGTTTCAAGGCTGCAGTATATTGTTTTGTTAAGATTACTCTCGTTTCGTGAACATATCAGATTATTTTGGAACGTATCTGGTTCCAGAATAACGTTATCTGGAAGACGCGGCAAGGACGTGGTTTGAGTATACAGAATCTGCATTTCAAACGTGGAATTTTTTCTGCTGTGCATTCTTGCAAACATTCACGAGCTTCGCTCGCAAAGGCAAGGTCGCTGCGTTGCTGGAGACCCGAATGCCGCTTCCCAATCAAAATGACACCAGTTTCACGGAAAAAATGAACCGCCTCTTCCGCCATGCTGACCCTGGCATGTCCGAGGAGAAGAAGGTCCGTCTTCTCATGCGAGGAGTCAGGCAAGAACTCTTCGCTGGGCTGATGAGGAACCCCTTCAAAGACGGTCGCGGAAATCATTTCCAAAGCATCTGCGGTAGAGAACACATTCAGATGCGGACAAGGGCAATACAACCGTACCTTATAGTCTACAAGCTACGCCGACATCCATGTGCTAGGAACCGCTGACTTGCGTGAAACAATCCGAGTGATCGTGCAAAAATAGCTGCAAGAAAAGCTGCAAAAATTGCTTCCTTCAGCGCAGCCTCGCATGGACTCTATCGTGGATATTCTAACTCTAGGAGATCCAGAAATCGCTGGGCGTTTTTCAGCCGCCACAACCACAGCTGCAAGTAATGAGCTGCGCTGCTGCAGCCCGTCATTACACCCCTCATCTACGCCCATGCCAGGATGCCACCCCTTCGCACTTCCTTCACCAGACGCCACTGCCGTCACCATCACCACCGACGTCATATCGTTCGCTGGTAGTACGGCGCAGCACACCAAGGAAAACCGATGTTTGGCGTGCGCCTGACAATCGCCTGCTCTGCCCCCACTGCGTCGAGTACGAGCACACATACCGCCGTTGCCAGTAACCACAGATTGGCCTACGAGGCTTCGACATCACCGCGCCGTGCTCAAAACGTGGCGAACGACTGCATGACATCGCCGACTACCTCGCGGAAGCACATTCGACACCCTGAGGACCTTATCGTTTGCCGTCGCCAGGCCGCTACGCCTCACCGCACCGCAGGCACTACACCGGCCCTTCTCGGGGCCGATCTCCGAGCTCTTACCAGGAAAACTAAGGGCAGCAACCTCTGGAGGTGCAGTTCCTGTACGACGAACTACCGAAGATCCTCTACCGCCGCTGATGACGATGGCACAACGAAATCGAAAGCACCCGCTGCCAGCCCAAAAGTGTTTTAACGTCGAACCTTCACAACATGAAGACGTCACGACGAAGCAACGTGAAAGCATCGGAAAAGAAGTGTTGCAGCTTGGGCTATTGTTGGTATGGCATGACGACAGTTGTAGCACGAGAACAAAACAACGACACAGAGACAAGAAGGACACGAAGCACAAGAGCGCTCGTGTCCTTCGTGTCCTTCTTGTCTCTGTGTCGTAGTTTTGTTCTCGCGCTACAACTATCGTCATCATAAAACAATGGACGTAGCCGTGATCGAACGCCATGACCTAATCGCAACGCATGACAACAAACCAGTGACCTTGACGTAGTATTCGACGGCTACATTGTTCCTATAGGGACAAGGTGGCCTCGAGTATACGACGAGTATACCCTCGTAGATACTGGAGCTGGCTATTCCGTTGTCAGTGGACCTTTCGCGACGAAGTTGAAAAAAGTGAGGACTGCATGGCAAGGGCCTAAAATTGTCTGTACAGCAGGAGGCATCATCAGTAACCACACTTATCCTGCGAGCTTTTGTAATATTACAAAAAATGCTCCGGGGTGATGATACTTTGGATAGACTTTCTAATACCCATGCCACACGGGCATAGAAAATGACATTCGGTAGTGAAGGCATTCAATTCCCCAATGACATTTTTTTCCGGTGGCGCTGGTACACGTCTAATGCGAATGACATTTGACTGTATGATGTCGATCGCAGCCCATTCCTCGTGACCATCGCAAGAGTCGCAATAAAAAAATAAACAAGCGTCTACAAGCTTCATACACATCCGATAATATATAAAAGCTTAAATAAGCATATTACGCTGCCGTTAGATTTCATTCGTAACTTTTTTTCATGACGTTGCAACCGGCCGTGTAGCAACTTGAGCCAAAGCTAGTCAGATCCGCAGCGTGGAAAGAAAACGGCGCCTGGCGCATTTATTTCACAGCACCTACCAGCTGAAGACAAGTTTTTAGGCAGTTTTTAAAGTTATTAGTTTAAATAAAACACGCAAAAAGTTTCCTTTCAGTCGAATCAAACGTCGTTTTATACAATTACTTCATCTGCTTTGGCGTCGAGAGTACGCATTTCTCAGTCGAATGAGTTCTGGCGATGGAATTTGGTGACGAATGGCACTTTGGCGAATGCTATTTTGTTCATCCGTGTGGCACCGCGCGAATGGCCTTCAATCTGACGGCATTAGGAGGTAAATGTCATTTTCTCTGCCCGTGTGGTGCGGGTATAACTCAACATGGCGCCGTCATCAACCTGAGGTCTGAGTCAATCACACTAACCTCAGAAAACACGCTGCCGATCATTACAACGCCAAGAAATCACGCAGTTAACGTGCTGGAAGAGCTGGTCACTGTGCCACCTTTCTCCAGCGTTGTCATTTTCGTTGGAACCAAAAGAGCCGAGAACTAGAAGGCGTCGTCGAGGGTTATCAGCACCTTATTATAAACCATCAGATTTGCGTCTCAAGAGGCATAGCTGAGCTACGTGACGGAAAAGCAGAGGTGCTGCTGACA
The DNA here is from genome assembly GCF_043290135.1 of Rhipicephalus microplus. Taxonomy (NCBI): domain Eukaryota; kingdom Metazoa; phylum Arthropoda; class Arachnida; order Ixodida; family Ixodidae; genus Rhipicephalus; species Rhipicephalus microplus. Next base: position 146,641,319 of record NC_134702.1, on the reverse strand, counting down.
AACTTCACTCACGCATACAGGCGCCTCAACAGTGGTACGACGGTCGCCTACATTGATTAATTTGTGGAGGCCAGCAATTCATTCGCCCTCTTCGATTCTGCCGAAGATACTTCGACGAATCAAGGTCCTGAACTAAACTTTAACGTCCGCCTGACGCCTTTGAAGGGCCAGCAAGACAAGCTCAAGTCCCTGCTCTTGCGATTCAAGGATCGCTTCTCGTCATTATTGAGAATTCTACGAACCCCAATCGCGAAGCATCGCATCATAACATAAGAAAGTGCCCAATGAGTTTAACAAAGCCCTTACTGAGTCTTGACGTTCCAACGCGACGCCGTAAGGAAACAAGTCAATGAAATGCTACGCAAACACATTATTCAGCCGTCCAAGAGTCTGGTGGCATCACCCGTGGCATTAGTGACGGAGAACGACAGCATCCTACGTTTCGGCGTCGATTACTGCCACCTGAAAGAGTTAGAAAGAAGGACTTTTACCCTCTTCCACGTATAGACGACGCTCTGGAACGAATTTACTGTACGAAATAATTTTTTTCATTGTACCTGACAAAGGACTATTTTCAAACTGAGATTGACAACTGACATCGAGACAGGACGGCCTTTATCACACGACACGGCTTCTTCGAGTTTAATGTTATGCTCTTTGGACTTTGCTCAGCACCTGCGACGTTCCAGCGCGTATGGACACCGTGTTGGTTGGATTGAAATGGCAAACTTGCCTCATGTACTTGGATGACGTCGTCGTCTTTTCCTCAAGCTTCGACGAGCATCACTGGCACCTTGAAGCAGTATTTCAAGCTATAGACAACACTGCACTAAACGTGAAGCCAGAAAAATGCCGCTCTGCGTACTAGGAACTCCTATTTCTGGGTCACGTGATTAGCAACTCTGGAGTCCTTCCGGACGCGCGGAAAACAGCCGCCACCGTTGATTTCCCGCAGTCAACTGACAGGGAGGTCGTACGCCAATTCCTCCGGTTGTGCGCCTATTACAGGCGTTTCGTCAAACGTTTTTCACAGATCGCCGAGCTGCTAACCTTACGAAAAGCAACGCCGAATTCAGGTGCGAAGTGGCACAAGAAAAAGTATTTCAAGAACCTAATCGACGCCTTCAGACACCACCTATACTTGCGCGTTAAAATGAACATGCCAAAACAGAACTACACATCGATGCCAGCAGCGTAGGACTCGGCTCCATCCGTGTTCAGAAGACTGACGGCGTGGAAAGGGTTATCAGTTATGCTACTCGGTCGCTATTCAAGGCCGAAGCCAACTATGCCACAAGAGAAAAGGAGTGCCGACTGATTGCCTCGTGCTCCCATCAAACCACTGCCGCCCGACGGCCTGGATGAGGACAGCTTTTTAGGAACAATAACTGCCGACCACTTCGTCGAGCAACAGTGAGCTGACCCAGAACTCATAAGCCTTGTGGAAGACCTCGAGGCTAACAGCATGACTGTTAGAAATGTTTCCGAAAAAAAGAGTGGAGTCATGCTTATCCGAAACGAAGTTCACGTAAAGAAGAACTTCTCGCCCTTCGAGCTGACCACCTCCTCGTGGTTCCATCAGCAATGAGACCAGAAGTATTTGTGGCCCTACACAACGACCCAACGACAGGACACCTCGGCGATTCCCGCACGCTCACGAGGATACAAAAAAGCTACGTACTACTGGCCACGCCTTACCACGGATGTTGCTCGTTACGCGAGGACATGCTGAGACTCTCAGCGACGCAAAACGCCACCGACAAGACCAGCAGGCTTTGCTCAGCCGATTGAACCACCTCGCTGACCATTCCAAGAAATCGAGATGGCCCTACTGGGGCCATTTCCGAATTTGAATTAGGGAGACAAATAGATCATCGTTGCTACCGACTACCTTACCCGCTCCGCCAATACGAAAGCCCTGCCGAAAAGTAGTGCGCCGGTGGTAGCCGAATTCTTCATCGAAAACATCGTCCTACGTCCGTGTGCTCCGGAGGGCCTCATCGCCGACAGAGGTACGGCATTTACGGCCGATATAACACAAGCGATTTTGGCATTCAGTCAAACAAGCCACCACCGAACAGCAGAGTACCACGCACAGACCATTGGCCTCACAGAGCGCCTAAAGAAGACCATCGCCGACATGCTCTAACTTAAGTCATGTACGTCGGCGTCGAAAACAAAACTTGGGATGCCATTCTTCCGTACGTGACGTTCGCATGCAACACCACCTGTTGCGCATCGTCACCACCGCAGTCTGCGGGTAGCGGGGCCGGTCGCCGTCGCTCCGTCGAGCCAAGGACTAGGGGAGAGCTTTGAGCAAACTCAACGAATTTATTTACATCTTTACAGAGAGTTGTCGAGATGAAGACAGAAGAGAAGAGATTTGGGTGAGGCGCTGCACGCCCTTTTTGTTGACCCCCGTTCCCTAGGTCACTAGGTTGGGGATCACTACATAAAACAATGCGGACCAATGGTGATGTGCAACTTCCTTTCAGTGAAGTACCGCCCGTCATGTATGTTCATAGAGGCACAACACTGGCTTGCACATACACACACCCTTGCCACTAGTCGCAGCGCTGCCGTAGAACACGGAGGGGTAGAGCGGAAGACGCACGGGCGCCTCGACCCCTCTGGTGCCGGCCTCGCGCTGCGTTCCCTTGGGAAGATTTTAGCGCGCCCTTTCGAGAGGTGCCAGGTTCGTGGAATCCTCTTGGGAGAGCCCTTTGACCAGCGCCGTCGTCGTCTGCTGGTTAACGCGCCCACGTGATGCGTGGCCCAGGCGGGAGATAGAGCAGCTGCTCCATAACCCTCTTTTGCAACATTCCACACAGTTGGCGCCGCTGTCAATCAGTGGGAGCCGTCTCGTGTAGTCAGCTCCTGTTGCTTCCTACGTCCAGCCATGGCGAGACTATCCTTTTGGCACTAATCCGGCGTGGCGAATGACCCGATGGGTCAAGGCATAGCTTGATCGCAACAGCTCCTCCGCCGACAGGAAGATCTCGGACGTCGGGTAGTATCAGCTGCTTGACGGGAGAGATTACAGTAACTGCTGTCTTCCAACACCATTGAAACCACAACAACCAACCGCTAGAACCAGCAAGCGCCGGCAATGAGTTTTCGGCAACCAGGCCGGTCTTTCAAACGTGCCACAATGCACCTACGCTTTTTTTTCTTAAATGGCAACCACACTAATACTCTTGCTCATAACTAAAAACTTCGATTACTCAAAAGACCACTTAAAACCATTACAGAAAAACGTCCCTCAACTGAACACAAAAGAAAGCAAAAGCGAAAGAAAAGCTAAAAAGCTCTGCTTGATGTGTCAACATTGGCGTTCGCGGAACCCTTCTTATACTTCACAGTGAAGTTAAGCTCCTGAAGCGCAAGGCTCCAACGTAGTAGTCGTGGATTCTTTCCCGACATTTGCGATAGCCATGTCAGTGGGCAGTGGTCAGTGACGAAGACAAAAGAAGTTCCGTAGAGGTAGCAGGCTAATTTTCGGGTAGCCCACACAATGCAGGCACATTCATTTTCCGAAGAACTGTAGGCCTCCTCACGAACCGAGAATTTCCTGCTGGCGTACAAAACAGGGTGCCCGTTCCCGTTCTCATCCTCCTGGCAGAGTATTACTCCGAAACTTCTGTTGGTGGCATCGCATTGCACAATAAAAGGACGATCATAGTTCGGTGCATGCAGTACGGGTGAGCCAACAAGAGCCGCTTTGAGCCCCTGGAAAGCGCCCTCCATTTCCGCACTCCAAATTACCTTTTCTGGAGCCTTCTTGCGCAGTGCATCCGTTAACGGAGCGGCTACTCCCGAGTACTGAGGGATGTAGCGCTGATAATACCCTGTTGGCCCTAAAAAGGAGCGGATAGCCGTCTTGCTTTCTGGTTGCGGGAACTCGCTTACCGGCTCTACTTTCAACTCGTCAGGTCGCCTCCTGCCCTGCCCTACCACGTGCCCTAGGTACCGTACTTCGGCGCGAGCTAGCTGGCACTTAGCCGGCTTCACTGTCAGTCCAGCGTGCGTCAAACGTCTAAGGACATCGCTAAGATGGTACAGGTGATCTCCCCATGTATTGAATTAAATAGCGATGTCGTCTAAGTAGAGAACAGCGTAGCCTTCAGCCCCCTGCAGAACTCGGTTCATTAGCCTTGAAAAGCAAAAAGGGGGCGTTCTTAAGGCCAAAGCTCAGCACTAGGTGCCTAAATGTGCCCGTCGGCGCCACAAAGGCCGCATACTCACTACCTCGTTTAGTCATTAGAACTTGCCAATAGCCTCTTACTAAGTCCAAAGTCGAGACGTATTTAGCGGCGCTCACTTTTTCCACCAGCTTCTCTACGTTGGGTATAGGATAGGTTTGGTCCTTCGTGATCGCGTTAAGTTTGCGGTAATCCACGCAAGACCGTGGATCCTTCCCGGAACCACAACGAGAATCATAGGGGACTTGCAGGTGTTTTCGCAAGGTTCAATAAGCTTCAGCTCGAGCATTCAATCTACTTCTTTTTTCAATATGTCCTGCTGTCGCGGGGCTAGCCTATACGGCCTCGACTTCACAGTGGTGTCAGAAGTTAGCTCAGTGTCATGAGTGATAACCTCGGTTCGCCCTGGCCTTTCCGAGAAAACAAGAATGTGTTCTGACAACAAGTTGCGTAAGTCGACTTTCTGCATCTTAGTCAAGCCCTCGGTTGGTGCTACGGCTTTCATGACATTGCTAACCTCCATTGATCTTCCAACCTCCACCAAGCCTGGAATTTCAGGTGTTCTCCGTGCTGTTAAGAGCCAAGTTCACTTTCTGCCCTTCTCCCACATAACTTTTCATTGAATTGTGGTGGTTATGACAACCTCTCGGCGACTTCCTTTACGTTCCAGTGCGTAATTTGTGTCCGAGAGCTTCTTCACAAACCGAAAGGGCCCCTCCCATTGAATCTCCAACCTATTTGCTCGCGAGGGGCGCAAGACCATTACTTGATCGCCTTCCTGATAAGCCCTCAGTTTCGCGTTTCGATCGTAGTAGCTCTTGGCTCTACTTTGCGCCTCTCTTATGTTCGCCTCAGCAATATCGCGAGCACACCACAGCCTTTCCAGTAATTCCAGAATGTACTCGACCGCCGTAGGGTCGGTACTCTTTGACTCTCAGGTTTCGCGCAAAAGTCGCAGTGGAGACCTGAGCGTCCGTCCATAAACCAGCTCCGCGGGGCTTAAACCCGTCACTTCGTGAGTGACTAATCTCAGCGCAAACAGCATTGCCGGCAGTCAAGCATCCCACTGACACTTTTTGTCAAAGATAAGGGCTCGCAGAACTCGTTTCATCACGGAATGACACCGCTCTACACTATTTGACTGCGAGTGGTACACGGAACTGTGGATTAATTTCATTCCACACTTTTCCAGGAATCCCGTAGTGAAAACGCTGGTGAATACTGAGCCCTGGTCGCACTGTATCTCCTGAGGAAAGCCCACTCCCGAAAAAATAGACAGTAGTGCGTTGACTACCTCTACAGAGCTTTGCTCCTTCATTGGGATCGCCTCAGGAAATTTGGTTGCTGGACAAACGGTAGTAAGAAAATACCGGTAGCATGACTTTGTCACTGGGAGTGGTCCCACAACGTCTATTACCAGCCGGCGAAATGGCTCCGAAATGAGCGGAACAAGCTTAAGTGGTGCCTTTTCCTTCTCGTGCGGTTTTTCCCCTCTCTGGCAGGTGTCACACGCTCTTACGTGGTTCTCAACTTCTTTGAAGCATCCTAGCCAATAAAACTCCGTTAGGAGCCTATCTTTGGTCTTCCGTGCTCCTAAATGCCCCGACCAACTAACTCCGTGACAGAGATCCACAACGTCAGGCCGATACTTAGCCGGCACTACAATCTGGTCGAACGTGCGACCTTTTGCAGTCCGATAGTGGCGGTACAAGATGCCATTTTTGACAGGAAAACTGACATTCTTCCTCGCCACCCCTTCCATGACGATGTTCCAACTCTCCTTAAGGCTGGCATCGCTTTTTTGCTGCTCGATGAGCTCGTCTCTTGTCACTTTCCCCAGTAAATTGCTTAGTACTTTTGATACCGGTAACACGAGCAGCCCCTCCTCCGATTCCCTTTTCGCTGTATCAGCGCTAGTCTGCTTTCTCTGACCCCTCTCTTTCTTTTTCAATAGGCGGCGGGATAGCAGGCTCTGCTGCGCTGACTCCAGCTGGTGTTGCTGGACTTCCGGTGAAACTCCGTTCTTGCCGCTCTAGTTCGGCTGCTAACGCTCGTGCTTTTGCTCTAGTCAAGGCTTGTACTGTTCCCTCGTGAAAACCTTTCCCTTGTTCCCTCAGCAGACGGTCGGTCCGATTCGAGTACAAATTGGGGTACTGCGGGGGCAGCTTGTCTGACACCGCCGCTTCCGTCTCCACTTCTCCGAACGGCCTTGTGATGATTCCTCGAGCAACCGGAAGACAAATGCCTCCACCTTCTAAAACTGGTTTAATCCATGTGCACTTGCCGTTGTAGTCTGCTTGTGCCACATAGTCTGGGTGCACCAGATCCATGGGTGCCCCACTGTCTCGTAAGACGCGGCACGGCTTTCCGTTCACTGTTAGGTTAAAAAGGTACGGACAAGAAGCTCCTCGCTAGTGGCTGAGTCAGAAGTATACGAAAGGGCTGGCCTGGGCCTACGACAGCCTACGGCAATACTCCCTTCCTCCATGCATTTGTAGCAAGTAGGTGGTTTCTGAGCCTCAAAAGGACTCTTTTTGGAAAAACCCCCCGAAACCTTTCCCTCCTGTTTGTTTTGTGATCCTTGACCACTTGCAGCGAAGTCCGTCTTTTTTTGTGCAGTCGTACCTGCGCAAGCTCCCTGCTTTGCCGTCCAAGGTTTTCCTTTATCTCCCGCTTTTGTTGGAGGAACCTCGTCTCTTTCTCCCCGGCGTGACGCGTACTCGTCAGCCAAGTCGGCCGCTGCCTGTACTGTTTCTACGCCGGCTCTATCTTGGATTCAGAGCTTCATTGGCTCGGAAAGTTTTGAAAAAAACTGTTCGAGAGGCACTGCTTCAAGAGCTATTTCGAAGTTCCCGAAAACGTTGGCTCCTTTCATCCATTCTAATAAGTTGACCTTCAACTCGTAGGCAAACTCAGAATACGTGCTGCCCTACTTCACTGTCACATTGCCAAACCGCTGCGGAACGCGTCTGGCGAAAGTCGGAATCTCTTTAGAAGGCTATCCTTCACTTTGTCATAGTTGTCCGCATCCTCCACCGGAAGCCACGCGATTACATCCGCTGCTTCACATGTCAGAGAACTTCACAAATTTCGAGACCATGTGCTACGACCAAGCTTCGATTTTTCAGAGGTTCTCTCAAATTTCACAAGAAAGAGGCCCACATCTTGCCCTACTTTGAAGGGTTGCATTAGTTTAGATAAATCACAAAGATTTTGTCTGCCTTCTACCTCCACTCCTTGGACCCCTGCAATCTTCCTCATTTCCACTTCGAGTCGCAACTGTTCTATCTCCAATTCTTTTTGCCTTAGCTACGATCCTGTTCCTCACGCCATTCTTGGCGTTCCTGTTCCTGTCACCTTTCCTGACGTTACTGTTCCTCACGCTTTTTCTCACGCTCCTGTTCCTGTTGCTTTTGAATCTCGTTCCACGTTTCTTTAATATCTTCACTGCTCAGATTCAAGCCATCAATAGCGCAAACAATTCCGTCTTTCTTCATCCGCGCATTTACTTCGGCTCCTAGCTCCTCCCCCAGAATCAGGAGCTGATTCTTCAACAAACGCTTCCAATCCATGACAGTGAACTAGTGTGGTGCAGCTCACTCTCTACCCAGAAGTTCCGTAAATGACTGCTTCTGTAGAAGCCTCTACCAGCGAAAAGATTGCACTTCTATCTGAAGTGCCTGGCAACCAAAAAACCAAAGCCAGCACTGACCAATTCACAGCTGCCAGTCTCCGTGATCTCGGCGTGTTGTTCATTCTCCGTCCTCCAGGCTCACATCTAACCGCTTACGATCCAGTTGTAGCGCGTCGTGGCGACCGCAGTCTGCGGGTAGTGGGGCCGGTCGCCGTCGCTTCGTCGAGCCAAGGACTACGGGAGAGCTTTGAGCAAACTCAACGGATTTATTTTCATCTTTACAGAGAGTTGTCGAGATGAAGACAGAAGAGAAGAGAGTTGGGCGAGGCGCTGCACGCCTTTTTTGTTGACCCCCGCTCCCTAGGTCCCTAGGTTGGGGATCACTACACAAAACAATGCGGACCAATGGTGATGTGGAAGTTCCTCTCAATGAAGTACCGCCCGTCATGTACCTTCATAGAGGCACAACACTGGCTTGCACATACACACACCCTTGCCACTAGTCGCAGCGCTGCTGTAGAACAGGGAGGGGGGAGAGCGGAAGACGCGTGGGCGCCTCGACCTCTGTGGTGCCGGCCTCGCGCTGCGTTCCCACGGGGAGATTTTAGCGCGCCTTTTCGAGAGGTGCCAGGTTCGTGGAATCCTCTTGGGAGAGCCCTTTGACCAGCGCCGTCGTCGTCTGCTGGTTAACGCGCCCACGTGATGCGTGGCCCAGGCGGGAGATAGAGCAGCTGCTCCATAACCCTCTTTTGCAACATTCCACACAGTTGGCGCCGCTGTCAATCAGTGGGCGCCGTCTCGTGTAGTCGGCTCCTGTGGCTTCTTCCGTCCAGCCGTGGCGAGACTATCCTTTTGGCACTAATCTGGCGTGGCGAATGACCCGCTGGGTCAAGGCATAGCTTGATCTCCACACACCATACAAGAAACGACACAGACGCCGCCGTACAATTTGGTCTACGGAAGGACCCCTGCAACGAAGCTCAACGCCATCTTACCCAATGTCACCGACGAAGAAATCTTCGACGTGAGCGAGTACATTCCCGCGCTGAAGAAGACCGACAACTCGCCCGCCTCCTTATCAAGAACCAACAAACGAGGGATTGCTGCCGTTACACCTTTCATCGACGCTTCATGGAATACCAGCTCGGTGAACGTGTTTGGGTATGGATGCTGATACGCTGACGCGAACTGAGTGAAAACCTTTTGCGACGGTATTTTGGCCCATACAGGGTAATTCGACGTCTCGGCTCACTCGATTACGAGGTTGAGTCCGACAGCATCACGAAATCTCAACGACGCCGATCGCTACCTAAAATCGTCCATGTCACGCGCCTGAAACCATTTCTTGCGCGTTAACGAACTTAAACCGTGTATTTCATCGTTGTAGTTGTCTTCGTCGTGGTTCTTGTTGTTGTTGTTGTTGTTGCTGCTGCTACTGCTCAATCGTAATTTATTGCTTGTTAATTTTTGTATTAATTTTTGTACTTCCATCCCCTGTTAAAGCATTGGGACGATGCCTTTTTCAGAGGGGGGCAATGCCACGTTCCTTTTCTCAAGTTTTGTTATCGTCCCGTTACACTATTTTCAGCGGAAAGCGTGCCTACCATGTTATAGAAGCTTCGAGGCTGTAGTACATCGTTTTGCTAAGGTAACTCCCACTTCTTGAACCTTTCAGATTGTTCTGGAATCTACGTCACCGCTATCGATAACGCTAGAATGTTCGATGGAAAGTGTATATATGCCGACATGCTGCGCCACTTTTCAGTTGATGGACGGCCGACGATCTCTTCGCCACTGTCAGTACCAGTGTCTTACTTTCCTTTTGCGTGACCACAAGTTAAGCCCGCATAAACACTTTTTTCTTCGACGTGAAGTCTGCAGCCTTCGTTCCCATCACGGCCCCGTGACACTATGCATGTCATGTCGAACACGATAACATGCTACGCTCATAGCATGCTCCCTGCCGTTTCGCAAGCTCCACATCCACCTTTTTTGGTATCAGGTGACGTGAATAGACGACGGAGGCAAACGATCCGTCCAAAATGATAATCATGATATGTGAATCATGTAAAGCATGACATTATGCTATCCTTTCAGCGTACTCGCGGCCGTTTCGCTAGCTACACACATGAGAAATTTCGTATTATGTGACGCTAATGGAAGATGAAGGTATGACTGCTTCAAACAAGATAATCGCAAATTGAAAATCTCTTACGGCACAATTCACGCCCACCTCGTAACGTTCTTCCCATTTTTGAAGCGACATATCCAACATCCTCATTTGCTCTTTGTATTTATCATCGATTTCCTCAGTACGTGGGATCTGCCAATTTTTCGCATGCAAATGTTCGCCCATCTTTCTGATTTCAGCGGCTTCTATACTGAATTACACACGGTAGACACAAACTTAACAAACAACGGAATAAAAAAACGCAAAAACAGCTATATTTATACAATGGCCCATCAAAATCTTCACGGCATTGTTGCGACCGGAGTTTGCGGCACCGGCGATCCGGGATCACGATGTCGAGGCAGGAGGAGGTTGAACTTCGTAGAGATGGTTTATTTACATTATTTACATGGCACGGGCTCTGTGGCCCAAAGCTCTACATTGAAAGCCCTACGTTAAAAAAGGCTGTCTATCGAACAAGCTCTGTGAATCACACTAAGCAGCCCGCAATGGCTCAATAAATAGAGTCTCATATACCCAGATCGCTAGATCAGGGAATAGGTCCATACAGCACTGTTCAATAACATGTCCCACAGCACACACAAGTCTCATTATGCCGACACCGCCCCCCACAAACACACATACACAAACCAAACAGGTGTTTGGTCTCGGCGATGCTGCTTCTTTCAGCGAATGTTGCTTAAGCGGGGTCAAACGAGTCTCTCATCTCGCCACTCGGGCTGACCACCCATGCTTTGGCGGACGGCAGTCCCGGTCTAGGCGCTTCTGAGGGACCATGCCTGGACATCTGGTGCTGGTTTGAGCGGCGGCGGCTCATCAGTTAGAGACGCACAGCGTGATGGTCCGACGTCCCCAATCGGCGGAAGCTTGGCATTGTGGCTTTTACCGGGGCATTAAAACGCCACGTGTCGCATGTCTGCGCGGACCCGAAGGATAGCGGTTCCCCTTGGAGTAATTTCAGCCACGCGGCGCCCAGGACATTGAAACAGCAGGGTGTCTTGGCGCTGCTGTTCATCTCCACAAAATGAGGCGGCTCCTTTCTCATGATCTGGCGTTCATGGCAAAAAGGTGGTCCGCCAAGCGGAAAAGCACGAAGAAGTTACCCGTTCGTAGCGTAAAAATTTTACGGAAATGTCATATTTTCCGGCCATCTTGTCTGGCTTGCTATTGGGGAAAGCCACAATGTGCACGATGCCAGTGTCTTCTTCTCTACACTTCAGCGTCATTCCTTGGTCAAGCTCGGGCTGCGGCTTTTGGCCCATCTGCAACGAACCTTCCTGCGGATTAGCTCCAACATTTCCCATTTGCTTAGTGTCTTCTGGTCCTCTTAGCTTCAGCTTACTATCTTCTTTCTTCTTTACTTCTTCGCCAACTTTTCCTACTGTTTTTGCCACCATTCCAGGATTTTCTTTCACTTTATTCACCTCGCTGTTTTTCTCACAGCACTATGTACATCTGCTTTTCCTTGCCTTCAGCTTTGGCAGCGTCCTTGTCTTTTGGGTTTCTTTTTCTTCGACAGACATCTTCGGCTTTGATTCTTCGCCTTTTTTGTTGTAGGGGCTTTGCTGTCTCCGGAGTTCTCGTCATGTAGCAGAGCTTGTTTAAAAAACGGGTGTACGTGTTTCTTAGGGTTCATGGCAGGCACGACTTACAATTCTTGTAGACTCAGGCGTCGTCTGCTTCCGCCAGGGCACTTCCTGTTGAGGGCAGACGACCGCCGGTCACGTAGACGTAGATCTCTTGTTTGAGGAGTTGGTCGATGTGTGACGATGGTTGACGTCGTTCCGCTTTGGTTCGCATCGATTGTTCATTGTCTTGTCTTGGTAGTGGGCAGGCAGCATTCCGAATCTGGTGGTGTTGTGAGGCCTCCACCCACGTCAACAAACTTATCATGAACTAGTGACAAGAACACAGATTCCTCTGGTCAGCGGACGGTGCCACTATACTCGAACGCCCCACAGGAGAAACTGCACTAGAGCCTTTCTGCCAACGTCGTCGACCTTTTCAGCTAGCTATCACCGGGTACCTGCATCTCGTGCGCGTGCTCGCTCAGAGGCTTAGCTTGCCCGTCCCTCTCGAAGGAGGAGCGCGTCGCGCTCTATTTGGGTCTCTCTGGACTTGAATTAAGTCTGACCAATCAACCCACCAACGAACATTGGACATTTCAAGGAGGTATTCTGGTGTTTGCAAGAATGACTTTTAGAAGGAAAAGGTGTTTTTTCTCCAAAGTATGAAACACTCAAAAAATCTCCGTTGAAGCATCTTCCAAAATTGCGTAGACTTTGCTTTGAAAATAATAAAAGGATGTAAAATTCCAGTTTCCCGCCTGTTCCTCTGAAGAGCGATTTGTTACTTTTTAGAGTGTATTCCTAATTTACTAATACTACTTTCGTGACAGTGTACAAACTCTGTGATGATCATGCCTTGAATTTGTAGAAAGCCTACAAAATTTCAAGCTTAACAAAGCGCTCGCTTTCGCCTGTTATTTTACTGCCACATTTTCAAGCATTCTTCTAGCCATGCTTCAAGCATTCATGTAGTTGATAGAAATAGCAGTGTGTTGCGCTCAATATGTGCACACAGCGACGAAGTTGGAAATTTGTGGCAATTGGAAACAGAACAGTGCTTACCTTGTTCGGTCCCAAACAAAACCAGTACCTTCCTGTCTCGTGTCCAACGACATATCCCTCAGTGTAGTTCCATCTAAAAAGGAAATGTCACTTTTTACTATATGATGCTATAGAAATGTGGTGTAGTTCAAAGAACTGCTTTTCTTTGCATCAGTAGTCTCAGCGAAGAATAAGTGCTGCTAAATAGCAAAATTTCCACAAAATTTATTCTTGGTTTTTTCTATTCTCCTTGTTGTTTTCTTCATAATGTTCGTTTGTAGGAAACCAGAGTACATCGTTCTTTTTTATTTATTGCGAAGAAATAGTTAGTTCCTGGTGTTTTGTATTTTCGTTATTGTTTATTAACGTTCATTAGTAGGAAACAATGACACATCTTTTTTGTCTTATTGCAAAGGATATCCCGTATGCGACTGAAGAAACAAATAGTTCGGGGAGTCTTGAGATCTACCTTCAATAGGAAGTAGTGACAGCCTATACGGGCCTCGTATGCGTCACTGTCTGAACTACTAGCCTGCTTTCATTCTCAGTGCATGCCTCAACTGTGCCGTAAGAAAATGAGTGACTATAAGCTCAGCAGTAAGTGATTACCTCAGAGTGAACATGCAGATATTTCACGTCGAATCGATAGTTCTGCCGTTCATGAGAAAGACAGTGAAAAACTTGAAGCTTTTTGCGGATGGCAGGAGAATCGAAATTGCATGAAAAGGTCGCTTCTTTGGCGTTACCTTAAATAGCCAACTAAGATGGAGTCGGGATATTGCTGATCTAGAAAATCAAGTGAACAGCACCATAATTGTTATATGTCTCATCGCGGGAACATAATTGGGCAGTACATCAGTGTCACTCCTCCACGTCCATTGTGGACTAATACGACAGAAAAATGCCTACTGTGCGCCAGTTCTCCACAACATTTCTCAGATGTCTCTATACCGACTCCAGCTTTTACAAGTACAAAGCTTACGCATATGTCGGGGGGTTCAACAGGCAACATCAAGTTCTCTGACAATAGCAGAGCTAAGAGAACCCAACTTTATAGTAATTAGAAGTGTGGAGACATGTAGGCACCTGTTTCGACTAGTCACGCAACACCGTTGACATCCGCTCATATCTAACATTGTGAACTGTGCCTGAGCGCAAATAGACCATGTGTACCAACAGTACATTTCCCGGCTTCCTTTGTCGACACACTGGCTACTGGATCAAAATGAACCACCTTAGCTGCTTGAGCTATCGACTATTGAAGCGTCAATAGAAGGACTTCGCAGCAAACATGGAGGGCCAATCATTGCCGCAGAGCAGTTGGCATCACATCATCTGTTTAACAGGTACGAAGGATACACTCACGTGTACACTGACGGCTCCGTCATCAAGGAGACGGCGATATCAGCATTTATAATTCTGGAATCACACGAAGAACATGCATGTCGGTTGGGCCACTTCTCCTATTCAAGAATGTCGGAGCTCGTAGCGATTTCGCTAGCTATAAGCTTTATTAAACTGTCAACAAGAACAAGAAAATGGGTAGTATATACAGACTCTCTGGGAGCACTCACATGTGTGGAAAATGCCACTTCAAGACACATTGATGTGCTTATAGTATACGCTATACTAAAAGAGCTTTCAAAAGCTATGAAGTCGAATCATCGAGTGGCATTTCAGTGGGTTCGCAGTCACTGCGTAATTGAGGGAGTTAAATTAGCGGATGAGTTGGCGAAAAATATGTCTATGCAAACGGGCCTCAATTTGGTATCTCAATATGACGTAATTAGAATTTTAGGAACAAAAATACGTGAATTAGGCCTGTCTACCCGGTTCACAGATGAAACAACAAAATCAATCCCAAATTCTGTAGACCATTATCTTGAATACCAATGAGACCGTGACATCTGAAGACGTATCGACACACTCATACATCGTCTATGACTCGGAGCTGCGCACACAACGCACTTCCTACTTCGCATTCAGCGGCAACATCGTCAGCATGTTCATGCGACCACGAAGACGAGGGTATCTGTCACCTCTTGCTCGACTGTCCAAAACACGACGCACACCGAAGGCTACTAGAAGAGAAACTCCAGAAGATAGGCCTCAAGCAGCCATTTTCGTTGAATAAAATACTGAGTATACGGCCGTACAAAACAAACAGCAAAGCAATAAAGGTGCTGCAACACTTCGAAAAAACGAAGATATGTGAAGTCTGCTGAGCGGACAAAAGTTAAAAGTGAGCCTGGCGTCTACGTGTTTGTTCTGCCAATATGAAAATTTTCCTTCTCACTCATGAATGAATGTATATATGTATATATGCTATTGTTTTCTTTTATTTTCTTTATTTGTACCAATCAAGTGTAAAAGGGTAGCCGTCGTCAAGTAACGGTGACACAAAATTTTTCGCTTTTCTTCTATTTCAATAAAAAAAGACGAGCTCAACATTGACCCTTGCAAGTTATCATTGATTCCTACTGCAATTAGGTATTTGAAGGGACACTTAGGTGAAGCATTGGCTTGGTATAGAAAAGGTAACTGCAGTCTGACAACTCTAGTGCCCTAAGTGTGATCTTCATAGCTCCATTACTACAAATCAAAAAATGAGGTTCAAGTTTCATTTGAAAATTTCGCGTTGAAATCTGCGCGCGTGGTGTCGAAACTTTCAATATGTGTTTATTTCAATTTAGTGACAGTCGCTGGATGAAAATTTCTGTAACTGCTTACGTTAGGTCCATGGAACCAACACATGACAATATAGTTCTATTTTACCAATTAGTAACGACGTAGGTTCTTGTAGACGTGGTTACAAGTTCTGTGTCGTGGTGTTAGGTGAGGGATGGCCTCTCCACCCCTCAATTTTTTTTCCACGCTCGCTCGCTTACCAAGTGTATAATAATAACAGTGGTGTTTTCGGGATTTTCAAGTTACTTTACTATTACGATAAAATTGTTGGTTTTTAAGTGTCTCTATAAGTGCTGCACCTTACTTGTTATTTCTGCGGAACTATGCGCCTGTAAAGCAACTTGCGAACCAACGCAGCTGTTCACTCCGGCCACGCCATGTGCACTTTCTGAAACAGTGGCTACGGTGCTCGGCTGCTGACCCAGAGGTTGCGGGTTCGATCCCGGCTGTGTCGGTTGCGTTTCTATGGAGCCGAAATCGTAGAGCCCCATGTACTTCACGTTGTCGGTGCCCGATAAAAAAGGCCAGGTGGTCAAAATTTCCGGAGCCCTCCACTATGGCGTCTCTCATTCTTATATGGTGGTTTTGGGACGTAAAACCGCAGATATTATTATTTTGTTGATGCTTCTGCTACTGATGATGATTACAAATGTAAGAGCTGCTGACCTTAGGACACACTCTTAGAGTTACTATCGTTACGTGGAATATCCACACGCTGCTAAGGCCTCACGTGTTGGCGCCAATCGGAGAGCTTCTGAAAACATTAAAGTCGCAGGATCTGAGCCTGGCACTACGGAGCGGCACGTGTTGGCGCCGATTGCAGAGCTTCTTAAAACAATAAAGTCGCAGGATCTGAGCCTGGCACTACGGAGTGGCACCAGATGTTTTGTAACTGCGTGGGATATCCTTTTTTTGCTGAAAAGCACCATATGGCTAATCAATTTTGTTGTCTGCGTCCGTTACGCCCGACAACACCAAAATGAAAATTGCTTGCCTTCATAACGTAAACAAAAACAACTGTGTAAAAAACCTATTTGATGTCGTCATCAGTTAGGTATGGGTACATCAATCAAATACCACACGTAATAATATACCAAACCAAAATGATATTCTTTTTTGCCCATACGTAATGAAATGTCACCCCCCCCCTCCACGCCCTTGCGATCTTTGTCATCTTACAATCGTATAAATAGAGTGTTTGTAATATATGGCGCCATGCTTACGCCACCAATGTTTTTTACGTAGTTGAACATTTTCAAGCAAGTTTTATTTCAAAATATATGTAATATTTTCCGGGGCACGAACCCATGTAAATTGGTGGAAAACAACGCCAGAGGGAGTGAACTATGCATGCTCTGGATTATTTTTTTTTGCTAATAGGTACTTTTTTGTGGTTGTATCATTTGCGAATACAACAATAATACTGGTCTTGAAGCTTTTTCTTCCTCGTTTTATTATCGCACAGAGTGGCATGGTTCAAGTTAATTTTTTTCTTCACTCGTATGATTCAGGTCACGCTCTACAGGGTGGCACTCTATGTCCTCGGAAACTCCAGCACTGGTTCTCCTTAGCGCTTTGCGTTGGGCGAGCAGGAGCAAGCGAACGAGCAGTCAGAAAAACACAAGCGCGCAGCGGGGACGTATACTCTCGTCTTCCGCATGAAACAAACCCTCCGTTACAAGGGCAGCGCTTATAGCAGGCGTGCGGGATGTCGGGCGACAGGAAACCAAGTTTTTTCCCGGGCTCACAGACCCGCTTTGCGGACATGTTGATACATGCTGCGCGCCCACACTGTCGGAGTATACTAATTCCCAGTGCATAAAACCAGAGTTGACGTGAACAGGGCTCATGTGACTTTGTCCGTGCTATCTCTACTCTGCCGCTGACGGTGGATCTCCAAGAACCACTCTCAACTGCCTCGGCACCAGAAAAGTCTTCTCCTTGATCAATGTAACAAAACGCCCAACTCCTTCCCGCAAAATGGAACGCGCTGCTACTCGCGAGAGCACTCTGAGTGCTGAGGAGTGCACCTACTCTCCCAATGGAAAGTGCTAAAACAACTTCATTCTGGTCAGCGCTCGTACAATCGTCGTCACTTGCAGTGTGCTGCAAATTTTTGTCGAAATCTGTTCTCGTTCATAGTATATCAGTTTGTTGAAATCGCAGACAGGACGCGAACACTAAAGATCATTCCAAAGCTTGCACGACCACCTGTAATAAGGCTTCAAAGTTCGAGGCAAGGTGTATAGAAGACTGTGCGTCTCAACGACAGTAAGATTTCGACGTCTGACGCTCTGTTCACCGCTATGAGTGCTAATGTGTATCCCTGTTATTTGTGTTTGCGCTTACCGGCCACAAATTCGGCCAAATGAAATTTCATCTATGACACATACTCTGCCCCTTTTGTCGATGTCACGACTACGTGATATCTGCTGGAGGTGCTTCCCGGCCCACGTACCAAACCTTGCTCTAGCAGTGAACCGAGCCCACATCAATGCCAACACTGAGCATTGACGCCAAAGAAAGGGACATAGACGTCACCGCTGAGCATTGAGCCAGCCGCCAGCAGCAAGGTCTCCCGCCAGAGTATGGGCTGTTATTTGAAAGGACCCGGAAACTCAAGGCTATGAGTATGACTTCGGCAACAATGACAGTGATTGTACCTATGCTTTCTCCAGTTGTGCTACAACAACAGAAGGTGACACCAACCTTCCGAAGATCGCCGTCCGAGGACCCGGAATGCTGGCTTCAAGCGTAACACCGCATGGCCATTTTCACTGCCTTCAGAATGGACGCTAAAATACGCCATGCCTTTTTTTCTTTGCAAAACGCCACCAGGATAAGCTGGGTGAATGATGATTCAACCTCCACAGTGTAGGACATTAACCGCTCGTAATATTTAGCAGCTTCATTGAGTGTTGCTCGATAAGAGAGGGTTGAAAATTTGCTTGACTACCACGTCCAGCTACAGAAAGAATGCGCCATGCTCCTCGCGGAAGAAATGATTAGACTGTTCCGCCACGCAGACCCCAAAAATGTCGGAAGACTAAAGGCTTCACGTCCTCAAGCGAGCAGTTGAACTAGAGTTTTTGGTGGGACTGACGCAGAACCAAACGAACATTGTTCGAGAATTTGTCTCGGAAGCGACCACTATGGAGAAGAATCTAGGCATGCGCAACCACCAATACAGCCACCATGCGACACCGCCATTCACCAATATCAAAGCGCTCTGCCCAGCTGACGAGTGAAACAATCAGAGTGATCGTGCAGGAAGAGCTGCGAAGAATAACGGCTCAATCGCAGCCCCATGTAAATCCTAGTGCTTATGGCGTGTGTCAAAGGATCCAGCAATTCCCGCAGGTGGTTCGCTCCGCATTGGTGTCCACCGTCCAACTTCGCCTCCCAGCCATCATAAAGACCCCACTCCACCGCAGTTGCGAGGCCCAACGCTGCCACCACCACCGACGTCGAACCACCCGTCAGCCGCCCACTAATATTTGTGGAGGTAAACTGACGCTTGGAATGCCCCAGACAACTAACTGCCTTCTCAGAAACCACTGAGTGCAAGGTGGCCACAACTACCATCACTGCCAGTACCACCAGATAGGCTGACGTGGATTCACCGTCGACGCACGACCCTCACACTACGGTGAGCTCCGCATGAAATCGCTGATTATCTCGCAGGAGCGCGCATTACGCCCTGACGATCCTGCCCATCCCTTTCGCCACAGCCACACCGCTGAGCCTCGCAAAACCATAGGCATTACGTCGACCCTGCGTTGGGCTTCAGATAAGCAGGTTAGCAACTAATGGTGGAGGTACAGTTGTTACACTGCAAAATGCCGAAGATCCTCCTCTGCTGACGACATTGATGCCAAGAGGAAACGCCGTGAATTTGCTGCAACTTCTGTGTTGCTTCGACATCGAAACTTCTCGGCCAGAAGAACACCTGATGACACCATATAGAAACAACGCAGGAAACCGACAATATGATCCAACATGGCTACATAACCGCGATGCCAGACGACGAACACGTGACCTGGACGTTCTCATCGATGGCCACAGTGTCACAACTCTCGTCGACACTGTAGTGGGCTATTCGATCACCAGTGGGACATTCGCTGCGAAGTTGAAGGAATGAGGTCTGCTTTGAATGGCCCAAAATATGGACAGCTGGAGGTCACCTAGTAACGCCTACAGTATTCTGCTCGAACATAGTCACAATAAACAGCCAGATTTACCCCTGAAGCTTTGCAGCACTGCAGCGTTGCTGGAGAAGTGTTATCCTTGGTAGAGGCTTATAAGCGTGCACGAATCCACACCTTTATTGTGCTGAAAAAAACACGTCATCGTGCTGTTTTGCTCCAGCATCATCATTTCCGCCGGCACTCTAAAGCCGGAAGACATCTAAGGCTTTATTGAAGGCATTCAGCGCCTCTTCATCACCCTCAATGTTTGCGTAGCAAAAGGAACCGTAGAGCAACGCAGAGAAAGCGCCGCATCGATGGCCACAAATTTTCCCAATTACAGAAGCACGTCAGCAAAGGCATGATGGTCGCTTACATCGAGGATATTTTGGAAGCGACCAGCGCTTTCACCCTCGGAGTTATCTACCATTCTGACTCAAACAGACCAAGCTTCTTAACCAAATTTCGACACCAAGCCGGCACTTCCAAAGTGCAAGCAAGACGAGGTCAAAGCCCTGGTTCTGCAAGTCAACGACTCTTTTTTGTCGTCTTCAAAGATTTGGAAGACCCTAGTCCCTTAAAATCACATCTTAATAGAGAAATGTGCGAGACCACTTGGTCAGTACCTGTGTACAGTTTATACGTAAAAGCGCTAGGCTGTGAATAAAGAAGTTGACAGAATGCTACGCGAGGACGTCATTCAGCCGTATAAGAGTCCGTGGGCGTCTCCAGTGGTGTCAGGAAATGGAAGAATGAAACATTACGCTTCTCTGTCGACTATCTCCGTATGAACAAGATCTAAAAGAAGGACGTGTACCTCTTCCACAGATAGACGACGTCCTGAATCGACTGCACAACGCGAAACACTTTTCGGATTGGACCTCAGGAAATGCTACTGGCAAATCAAAGCAGATAAGAGAAACCTAGAGGACTGCATTCATAACACCAGACGAACTTTCGAGATCAGGGTTATGCCCTTTGGTGTGTTCCATGGCCGTGACTTTATGGCGTGCTATGCAAATCGTGTTGGCTGGATTGAACTGGCAGACATGCCTCGTATTCTTAGACGACCTCATCGTGTTTATCTTGTGCTTCAATGAGTATGTCCGGCGTCCTCAGGCTGTACTTCAAACAATCAAGACCTCCGGACTCACTCTGAAGCCAGAAAAGTTCCGCTTCGCTAATGGAAACTCTTGTTCTTGTGCCATGGCATAAGCAAGTCAAGAGTACAGTCCAACCCACCGAAGACAATCGCTTCATTGCCACCACCCACCGACGAGAAGTCGTTGCGTTAATTTCGTGCCCCTGTTCTTATTGCAGGCCCATGAATGATTACACGGTGTCAATTAATGGTCAAAATACACCATATTATTGATCTCACAGAGTTCTGGGTGTCACATTTGTCAGAGACATGTCAGGGGGGCTTTCATATGTAGTATTTTAAAAAGCAATTTATGGGCATATGTCCTCTCTTCAAGTTTCTCGCTGGAAAGACTTGGGAAACGCAGCCGAATGCCAAGTTACGACTCCACAGAGTACTTTTTCTTGGCTAATTACGATACAACTACTCATATTATCAAACGTCAGCAAAACAGGTCGAAGCATGATGCAAAGCGTTCAGGCACAGGCGCTTCAAATCTGTCTAGGTCTCCCCAAGGTGCCTCAACCGTGGCAACTATTGATTTAGCCAAAGACAACCTCGTGCAGACCTATATTCAAATTAAGGTTTTGAGTACACACATAAGGCGTGTGACCCGGACTTTCCGCCACCACATAGCCTCTTTACCAGCAGATAGGCCTCAAGCTTCTTTTTGGCGAACAGTACCTGCACATAATGACTCTTTACCAACTGGTTTTACGCCCTCGGCGAGACCTCAAGTTCCTCCGTAGTATCTAAACAATCAGTCATCAACCTGACAACGCCAGATATCCAGGAAAAAACAAGGTTTGTCAATACCAGTTCTCAAGCAGCTTGCCTGGAATTCGCTGTACGAGACATACCAAGACTGCACCCACGTCTACACCACCGGCTCCGTCCTGCCTAACAGCTCAACAGCGGTGGTGTTATTCCAACGCACGCCACAACCATCAAAATCAGGACAGCTCGTGCAATTACATCACAGGCAGGAGATCTTGCTGCGCTACGTTTCATTGATGACCAAAGCACATAATTGTGGATGATTTTCTGTGACTGCTAGGCGGCACTGCAGTCACTTCTGTCAAATATAGGCCGCGGTCCATACGAGCAATTGGTATTTGAGACAACAGGAATGCTACACTAAACAAAATAGAAAGGGCACCACGTTACATTTCAGTGGTTACCGAGCCACTGTAAAATAATTGGTATTGAAGGGGCTGATCAAGCTGCCCGTTCAGCCCATACAGAAGACAACCACCTGTCAGTACGTCTCTCTAGGACGGACGCTCCTAGGAGGCTCCGCATGCTTGCTCATGATTCCCTATGTCACTTTGGAATTAGCCCCTTTTTACGCACGTGACAATACGATCTCTCGACCCTATGTTAAGCTTACGCCTTCCAACAAAACTTCGACGAGGTGACACTACTGCTCTGTGCAGACTATGGTTGGGAGTCACGTTTACTCATGCGTACAGGTTCCGCATAGGGACGGCCGACACCGCCACCTGTGCACGCTGTGAAGATGAAGAGACAAATCAACACGTCCTGTGTGACTGCCCGGAACACAACCTGGACAGACAATGCATTTCTAATACACTAAACAGGTTAGGTGACCAGCCACTGTCAAAAGAAAGTATACTGCGCCATCGTATGACTCGTTATCACTGAAAGAGGCCGTGCAAGCGCTGCTGGGCTTCTTGCGAGCTACTGGCCTGTCGGAACGCCTCTGAGAGGACTGACCTTGTGTGTGCTTGTGTGTCCGCGTTTTTGTCTTATTTAATTTTTAACTCTCTCTCTCTTTTAACCCTCTATTCCTCAACGCTAGTGTACGGTAGCATACCGGAATACAGCATCTGGTTAGCCTACCAGCCTTCCTTTTACTCGTTTCTATATCTCTTGGTCAAAAACATTGCCCAGCATCACCAATAAAATTACTAACCTTGCAAAGACCGACGTCGAGTTAAAGTGGGAAACGCCACAGTAGGAATCAATTAAAGAACTAAAACGATGCCTGCAGACGCCGACGGCACCTGCGAACTTCGAGAAATACATTAATGTGTATATTCAAGCTGACGCAAGCAGCGTTGGTCTTTATGCCGTCTTAGTGCAGACAATTGATGGACTTGAAAGGGCCATCAGCTATGCGAGCCGGTCGCAATATAAGGCGGAAGCCGACTACTCCACAACATAAAACAAGAATCTTGCAATTATCTGCGCATATCTAAATTTTGCCCCTACCTCCATGGCAGGTTTATCAACGTTAGGAGAGACCACCACACGTTGGGCTAGCTAAGAAACTAAACGAAGCGCCCTTCAGGTTTTCTCGCACGTGGGAGCCTGCGACTTCAGTTATTCGTCATAACCATCATTTACAATTACAGTCCAAACCTGTTGCAAAACATACGGCAGGACACACACAAAAAACGACACGCCACAAACGCTACTAATTTTATTGAAACAAATGAAGCTACAAAGAATATATTTCCCAACCACGGAGGTGTGAGGGATACAACCGGGTGGTTACAGGAGGGTAGAATTGGCAAACAATTCACATCAGCAGTATGAGTTAAAAACGTTTGTTTAAGTGCGAACAAAGCAACAAATGTTTGAGCAACAAAATCAATGCACTATCTGTTGATATAAAGAACTTTAAAAGTTTACACGCCTTCCTATCTTCACTTAAACCCAGAATCTTGAGCTCATGAAACCTTGGACAATATGTGTAGGCTTCGCAATGTGCAGAAAGATGTTAATTCAGGTACTTGTTGAATTTATTCACGTGCTCCCTCATTCTGTCATTCACACATCGACCAATATTTCCTACGTAGCACTCGCCGCATGAAAGGAGAATTCCATACACCAACCCTGTGGCGCAACGCACATGCACCTTCGCATGCTTAGCTCGGAAGCCTTTCAAATGCCCACCTAAAATCAAGATGGAAGCCCACAGATGGACATTCATCATTAAAGTGGACAGATGAACCTTCCCTACTAGAATGACCTTCCCTACTAAACACGCGCTCTTCAAACCCCATTCGGTATCGCTTACCTTCACCATCTTGGCGTGTCAAAGGACGCCGCCTGCTTCTACCCCTGTTTGTAACTGGTTTCATGTAGCGCGTCCTATTCCCATGTGTTCGGAAACAGACGTACGCTGCTATCGTCAGCAATTTGTGGTAGCCGGTCGTGGTGACCACCTGCCAGCTCCGAAGCTTTAAGCTCTTTGTTTGTTCATGTCTGAAGCGGCCACCACTTTTGCAGCACACCACCCCAACTTTGCGTTTTATTCTTCTGTTTTCCTTCTTTTGCCTTTTTTCCCGCCCTCCAAGAACATTTTTGAATCACTATTGTTTGACTTGTAGTGAAGAGAGGACTGCACTCCACTGCTTTATGTTTTTTTTTGCTAGTAAGACGGCGATTATTAATAGGGACACGTGCCGATCACAAGGAGATGACGTCACCACAAACCCATTTAAAACTAACACGCCAAGGCTGTCATGGTGCATTTGAAAAAGATAGGTCTTCCTATAGAAACGTCGGCCAGCCAGTTTGAGGCACTTCCACTGTTCACCCTGATTATCCCATTTCCAATGCCTGTCTATTATTTGGGGACACAATAGGATGAGCCTTTTGAGAGCAGAAAAAAAGAACGGTACACCAAACCTAATTGACACCTTGTTGTAATTGTAGCTAATATTGTGCACATAAGACTCATTTTGTGGACAATGAGCTAAGACTACAAGAAGGCGACCAGTAGGCACGGTTTACCCATTGTTTTTTCTTCTCCAAATAGGCTCACCCAATTTTGTCCCCAAATAGTGGGTAGGCATTAGAAAGCGTGCGAAGATAAACATGCCAAGACGTATGTGCGTTATACCACAGGGACAGGGTATGGAATCTCTCTGTGATGCGGCAAGTGTTTCTAATAGCATACTGGTCGTTCCGTCAATGACAAAGTTAGGGAGCACGCAAATAAGAACAAGGACATGAATGTGCAATTATCTGCGCATTTCAAAGTTTGCACAATTTCCCCAAGGTTTCATGAGGCCGGGATCCTGGGTAGAACCAAAGGTAGGAAGGTATGTGAACCTATAGAAGCCTTCTTTATCAACAGATATTCTAGTGTTTGTGTTTTAGTCAGACGTCTGTTGCCCTGTTTGCATCCGTACAAATGCTTTAGAGTTGAAGCTCCCCTTAGTCTAACCTTGTCCAGCGTTAGGAGTAACCGGCCGGATAGACAGACAAACAGACAGACAGACAGACAGACAGACAGACAGACAGACAGACAGACAGGCAGGCAGGCAGGCAGGCAGGCAGGCAGGCAGGCAGGCAGACAGGCAGACAGACAGACAGACAGACAGACAGACAGACAGACAGACAGACAGACAAAGAGACAGACACACAGGGAGACAGACAAATTAATAGGAAAACATACAGACAGAAGGATGGACGGAACAACGCATCGCCACGCTCGTTATCATTCAATTCGTGGATATGCTGTGATTTTTTCAATCATGCTGTTTATTTTTGCTTAGCGCCCCTATTAACCAGTCGCCTGTATGCCTTGCGCGTTGCGTGGTTGGAAGATAAGTTATGTGTGCCTTCCAAATTTTCATTAAAATTTTTAGTATCACCAACGGTGTGTCATTCTTTGTGCCTGTCTTGTCGTTTTTTGCGCTACCTTATAAGTGTGATCGGACACCTACCACCCCGCAGCGAGTCATCCTGCGTCGTTTACAAATCCGAGCAAAGGCACTGACGCCGACGGCCAGTCCTGCGGTCCTTGCACCCACCGTCAAACAAAAATGATGACGCTGATTGCTTCTAGAAAACCTTAAGTGGCCATGGCCTCGCCGAACTACAGCAAGCCGAACCTGAAGTCAAGAGCCTTGTGGAATACATGCTCGAGCGTAAAGCTGCCCTTCCAAAAGTATTCAAGCAGGCATAGGCATCGTTATTTCTTTCGCTTAACGGCATCCTTGTTAAAAAAAACTTCTCGCCACATCAAACCAACTACTTTATTGTAGTGCTTTCGCAAATCTGTCCAGGTGTTCAGAGTACCCTCCAATGTGACCGGATGGCTCCACACGTTTATTTTCCCGTACGCTAGCGATAATACAGGCAAAATTGCATCGGTCCTGCCTCACTGCTGACGTCATTCACTATCTAAAAAATTGCCAGGACTGTCAGCGATAGAAGACCGCCAACTAGGCCAGCTGGACTTCTGCAGATGAAGCCCTTCGCCGGCCATTCTCACAAATCGGCGTCGACATAACGGGGCTCCTCTGTTTGTCAATTCCGGAAACAGTTGTATCGTCGTAACTACTGACTTTCTCACCCGGTTCTGCTAGAGAAGAGCACTGCCCAAAGGCAGAGCCACCGAGGTAGCAACATTCTTCGTCTAGAACACTGCCCTGCGTCACGGTGTCCCGAGATTTCGTTTACCTATAGAGATAGGGCTTTTACCGCGGACCAAACTCAGGTGGTCTTGAAATACAGCCAGACCAGTCATGCTGGACCACAGCAATAACCACAGACCAATGGCTTCATCAAGCGCTAAACAAGGCCATCACCGACATACTGGCCATGTACTGAGGGGTCCGTTTTCAATTGAACACCATAGCGCGTGTCATCTGCTCGGCGCCACCACCGGTTGGGTGCGTCGATCAGTTTCGCGCACGAGCAGTGAGCGCTGCGCGCGTCAGCTCGTCGTGAGGCCAGCCGTCTTCGCACTTGGATAATTGTTCACTGGCTGCAAGAACACGCTCAGATGAAAAGCTGTGGCAAAGCTAAAAAACTTACAACATACACGAAACTACCTCATTATTAGTTTTGATGCTTAAAGAAGCATATTACTTCTACGCAGACGTCTTTCTCTGGCACAGCTATATAAATGAATTTTTATTTGAGGAGCGCGTATCTCATGTGGAATCGTGTATAATTGAGCTGCTACAGTGCGTCCACTGAACAAATTATTCACAATCGCCTTTACACGCGCCACCAGAAGGCTTTCTCGAAGCGGGCCCATTTTTATCTAACAAGAAGGTGAACAAAAGACAGCAATCCAGCAGAATTGTCTCGTGATATTTATAAAATTATAAATCATTCCCGTCACCTTTCTTGTAGCTCGAAATTAACTGACTGCTTTAAGGATTTTGTGACATCAGCCGCACTTTGCGGCTATCCTGAGCACGGCCATACCTGTAACAGACGACAAACGAGCCCTCCAACAGTGATCACTACTCAGGGGCAAAAGTATGCGCCGCAGCCAGCCAGTGGTGGCACCGAGCAAACACACGCGTTCTTTTGTTCCCCTTCAGCAGTGAACCTCTATTCGTTGTCGCCAAACACAAGACATGGGTCACCATCCTTGTGCATGTGAACTTCCGATACAGCACGGCGGTACAGGAGACGACGCAGATGTTGCTATACACATTTGTTTACGCAAGGAACTTGGGCACGACGCTCGACACCGTGTTGCGAAACATCGCTGACGAAGAAAACCTAGACATCACTGTCTACTTTAAGTGCGAAAAAGAAGCTCAGCAACTCGCCCGCCTGCCCATCACGAATCGGCAGTTCAACGAAGGTTCCTGCAAAATTTGCCCGGTGACCGCTTTTGGATATAGACGCAATTACGACAACGTAGGCCCACTGAAAAGCTTCTACGGGGATTGTTAAGGCCACGCAAGGTGCTTCCGCGTTCAGGCACTCAGACTTCGACGTTTTCGCGGGCAGCGTTACAAGCTCTCAACGCAACCGTTCGAGGCCGGATATCGTGCATGTAGCGTGCCTCAAGCTGTTGCACGCGCTGAGACAACCTGACGACGTTACTTTTGGCTTTATTATTGTTCTTTTTAGGGGTGAAGCTCTTTAAAGCAGCACCCGTTCTTCCCTCGTTGTCGTAGTCGTAGTTTGTAACCTGTGTTACATTTTGACCTGCAAGGTGGTGCCAATGGGAGATTTCTCCTGTGCTTTGTTGAGCAATAAAAAGTTCGTGGCGTGCGTGTTCACTAAAAGCCAAATGCTCCTGCCTCTCATTCCCCATTAACAGTCATTGGCATGTACATTGAGCACTATCTTACAAGAAAGGGTTGCTACGTTATACTCCCTGGGTGTAACCTCCTTGGTTTTAGAAAGGTTTAGCGAGCGTTGAGCCGCAGTGCCATGAATACAATGAACTAGTATATACTATGAGCTCGAGGCGGTTAAAGGTAAGCAGTTGATACGAAGCGTAAGCCGTAAGAAAGTAAAAGCCGAATCCTCCTGTCTCTCATTTCCCATTAGCAGCCATTGGCATGTACAATGAGCCCTATCTGACCGGAAAAAATTGCTACGTTATACTCGCTCGGCGTAACCTCCTTGGTTTTAGAAATGTTTAATGAGCGCTAGGCCGCAGTGCCACAAATAGAGTGAATTAGTACTTACCATGAACGCGAGGTGGGTAAAGGTGGGAAGTAGATCCGATGCGCAAGCGGTAAGGAAGTGTGCGTGTGCTACCTCTCGTTTAGTTCTTGGAATATCCGCTGTATGGCGGTGCTTCTATATGGGGAATATATGATGCAAAGATGCGATATGGTGGTACTTGGAGCGTTGAATAGATGGACGAACGGAAACACAGACAGATGCAAGGATGGACGCATGAACGGACTCGGGGGCGGATGCATGGACGAACGCAGAGACGGACGCACCAACAGACGCAGGCACGAAGGGGAGGATGGATGCATGGACGGCCACACAGACGGACGCATGGACGGACGGAAGAAAGAACGAATGAATGGACGAATGCTTCGCTCTACTCTCCATCATTCACTCCGTGGATATGCTTCCAGTTTTTTATTCTGCTTAGTACTTCTTGTACTTTATTGCTTCATTGTTGTCATTTCTTACATGCATTTTTCCGCCGTGCTCTGTTAGTAAGCCTAAAGATGGTGCTTTTTCAGGCCAGGGTGTTGCCACCTGTATTATTTTATGTACTGGGTTTAAACCCGCAAACGCTGTGAGCAATACTGGGCACTTATCAAGCCTCAGTGTTCAAGAAGCTATCGCGGGTTGTAGATCATTTAAGATTGCACTCAGAGCGCGAACACTCAAGAATATTTCAGAGCTTGCGCGACTACAATTGGTAAGGTCGAAAAGTTTTATGAGCGAGCTTTAAAAGACAGCGCGTCTCAAAAATTATCCGTTAATGAATGGCTGACGCTCTGCTCGCCGCTGTAGCCACTGACGCTCTGCTCACCAATTACGATCCGGGGTCTTGATTACGTTCAGTATTTCCAAAGCATTACCAATTCCGAAGTGCGAACTAAGCAACACTGCAGTGAACAAAAAAGGTCTGAACAGTATAAAAGAAGTCTATTAATAACTTTCGCATATCGTTTCAACACGTATTTAGGATATCATCTGGGCTACCTAATTTTGTTGCTTTTAAATTTCAAACACTCACACTACCACTGCGTGAAACGAAGCCCCCTTCATGCGCCACGATATTAGTATAATAAAAGAAGCTAAGTACGTTTGAATTAGAAAAATGATTTGGATAAAGATGTTAAAACGTTCAGTGATTTTATTCGTATTTTATAGTATATACATAGGCCATCGATTCATTGAAAGGTCTCTCGTTTTCGCTTAAGTGGCTTTTCAGAGTGAAAAAAATAAGAAAAAGCTCTATTTTCTTGGGTTAAAAACTTTTTTTATTTGTCAAGTTCAGAAGCAGCGCCACCCTCATGTCGCTTCTTCGAGCGTTGTGCTCACGACCTGGGCTTTTCCGCCAACGTTTACTCGCAGCACATTCAACATTCCCTGGTGTGATCGCTGGCCTCCAGTAGGTAAAGCCAACGCCATTATTTCGTGTTCCGGATTTCATGGATGTTTGAGTATGCGAGTTCGAAATTCACATCGATATTGCTCCTGCTTCAAAACACTTTGACCATTCTATTAGGCTTGCATTGTAGCGCTGGCGTTGGCGTTCTTTTCACGAACGCAGATGTAGGGCGTAAGCGATGGTTCACATGGATGAGCGGAAAACAGGAGAAACAAATATTCAGTCAATCTTCTTTTAAATGTCAAGCATTTCTTAGCAAACTTTGGTGACTTTGAGCGTATCTATCTATCTAGCCGCATACGTTTGGGTGCTCCCGTGGTCACGCTATTTACTTGGCGTGAACCAAGCTTAACATGAGAGGGTAAGATGGTTTGACAAATACAACGCGCTTGTCAAGACAAGAATAATGTTACAATCCTATCGCGTACGTCGTCAAACACTTCCCGACAGACCGTGGCACATACCCACGGGCGGGTATGTGCCTCTGGTATGCGGGTATTTGCACAGGTGATCAACACATGGTATTTCCTCAAAAGCGACGAGAATACACATGGGCAATTTTAAAGAGCGATCATTATGGAATACCCGACGTCGGCAGCATCAACCCGACGAGCCCCAGCTGAATTCGAACCCAAGCGTTGTGGGGGCCAATGAAACATTTCGCGATAGAGCTGCGCTAGGTATCAGAACTACTTTTCAAATAGAAACTAATGTTCGTGAAATGGTAATAGTGGTTTCATTGCTGCCTACTCAATTTTATAAACATTACATATGTACCATTTTGATACAGTCGTCACGTCGGGTTAACGTCAGATGTGGATTGTGGCTATGCGCTGAAGTTGATTTATGTAGCAGTGCCCACGGCAAGCATCTTCGCGAGCATCAGCGCTTCTATCAGCTTCTGGTGTTACTAACACTCGTGTTACAGTTGGCATGGTTGCCCAAGTGCAAACAACTGGTTATATACACATCCGCAGCTCTTCCATCTGTGTGTGCAAAATTTGTGCAATAATTTAGCATCATTTCATGACGTGTCACTCAATAAAAAATTGCAACACGGTCACCTTTCTTCCGCATGCTTCGCATAACGTGGATTTCCAGGTACATGGAATCTGCCGAATTTTTTTTCACAAAGGGAGAAGCTCCTTTTTGCACTTCTCGCAAATTTGTGATTCACGCTCGGTGGAAACGGGCGAACAGCTGGTAGGTCTTTCTGGTAGTCCCACAAAGCGCTAGCCAATGGGACGTCGCGATAGGGAATGCGTCTGTGACTATTCGGTTTCCTCCCAACGTTGCGTTAGAGAAGAGTCATGCGTCGTCATGCCTCTGCGGTACCAGTGCGACAGTGATCGACATTGTAGTAAATGCATGATAGGAAGTTTGAAGTGTTTCCTTGCCATATTCTTCAACAAGTCCTCGAAGTCACTTGGAACGGGCTCCTCGTAATGAATGCCATGCTGCCATAGCGTTCACTCTTTTCACCGTCCTACAGTGTGGCTAGGCAGTCGTAAATCACGTGTCGTCAGATCTCACAGAGAGGGTTCATAGCCACTTCAGGCGATAATATGACAACTGGCGATGTTGATTACAGCGCCAGTGCTACGTTGCATGGTAGAGGAGGTAGTGTCAAGGTGCATGCAGCATTGCGGTTTGCTCACAATCTTCATAAAGTTCTTTTCTCATATAACATTCTACTCTGCTCCCTGTTTTTCTCTGCCATTTTTTGTAATTTGGGTAATAGACAAAATCACGAGGAAAATCAGAGATATCAGGTATAACACAACAAGTATACCACCTCGAAGGACGCCTCGATATCTTCGTAGCTTGCAAACCCTGGGAATGTTGTCGATGTGCTGGGTGTAGGCGATGTTCTGGGTTCTGGCGCCATCTTTGTTTATGAATTCCGGGAAATAAAGAAGAGACTGAAACTTACGTTGCCCCATGGAAAGACTTCTTCTTTTTTGGCTTCGTGCTGAAGAGTGGCCCCGCCCTCACCCAGCTTCTTGAGGCTTTTTGTAAGAGGCATGGTGTGTCTCGCCCATGTTTGCCGTCGGTAGATTCAACAGTATCTCCTCAAATTTACCGTGTCTTTTTCAGGAAGTGATGTAGAACTATCTTAAAGTAGTTGGTGATTTTGTTACAGTGTATTATGTGCCAATTACGAGGTTTATTTTCGGACCATTTTCTTTTGTTAGGTACAAATGTATATATGCAGAGAAGACACATTTTGAAAAACACTAGCCGAAGTCTCAATACGTCATAATTAGTACCACTGAAGTCACAAAGAAGTACTTCGAGGAATTTCAGTACGCTTGCATAACCAGGAGTAGCAAAGGTTTCAAAGCTTTGTCTTTTAGAGAGTTTGGCAATGACAGGTTTCAGTATATGCAAGTCCACAGTCAGCAGGTTGAGGCAGGAGAGGCCTTCATTAAGTTTAACAAATTATTCTGAAAAGTCAAGATTCTCATACAGCAGGCCGAGAACAGTAGTGGAAGAACTTTGTACACGGCTGGGTTCAATAACTGTTTGACTAAAATTTTGTTCTAACACAATTTATAAGATAATCTTCGTACCTGGTTATCTTTTAAGCCCATCAGAAGTAGTTTTCACACAATACTTCGCAGAATAAAACCACCTGTTGAGCATATTTTTGATGCTGAGAAGGAGACATGCAATGTTTAGCCTGATCATCTCATAGAGAGCACGTTCTGGTGGTATATAACATGCGAATATTAAAACGAATGTCCTCTGCACAACAACTGAACGCATAGCCTCTTGATATCAAGGTTTTCAAAAGGCGGTGCTTCGGTTGGTTTCTTCGTTAGGACAGCTACAGCGGCACCCCTGTGCGCTCTATCTCTAGGGCGAATTTTTTAACACGATGGGAATACTAGTTCATCTGCAACCTATTATGTACTTGTTGCTCCACAATGAGAGTCACAAGATCGACAGTCGTGAAGGAGCACCTGAACTTCTAGGGATACTACCTTATTGATGATGTATGTGTTAGAAAACCGTCAATCAAAATGTCAAGAAGAGAGGGTCATTACGTTTATACCACGTGAAATTTTGTTGTGCATTGGAAATATTCGCATTGTTATCATAATCTTTTAACACGAAAGTGTTTTATGCCGCAGTTCACCAGTGCTTCGCTGACGTAATTTCGTCCTGGATATGACGTTGGAAAAATATGTTTTGAGAGATTGTGGCGAAAAAAAATCCCCCACCTTCTCGAAGGGAATTGTGAGAAAATACGGATGCATTTTTTGGGCCTAGAGAGGGTACCGTTGCCGTTGGACATTCACCTTTACTGAATTTCGCTATTGCCTAGAGAGGCGCCCTGCCAGCGAATGGTCGAGAGTGAAGAGCGAGCGGACGGAAGAGCATAACGACAGTGTTCTCGGCTCGGCGTTGGCGTTTCACAGCTAGCGTCTCGATTACACATTGAATGTTTTCGGGAAGCGTTCAGCCATCGAATGATCCAAAATGAGGAGCGAATTGTCGGGAGAGTGGGGCGGAAGAAGGAGAGAAAGTGAACAGCGAGATAAGGAGCGGCTAAACTCTCTACCTGCCCTCTCCTACACTCTATTGCACAACATGCTCTGGTTGCCATGGGCAAAAATAAGTGCACGCACCCGCAGCTGTTTTATAGGAAAAAGAATGAGAGCGAAGAGATAACACCTGCCGGCGCGTAGAAAACACTGGACGCCTGACATAATCAGACTAAAAATGAACTTGCATTCAAAACATGACAAGGAAGGAATCTACCGTTGGGCATCAAACCAGGAACCTCTTCAACCACAGCGCACGTTCTTTATCACTACGCGAACAAACGCTTGGTAGTCCTTAGAGCTTCGTACCTTCAGCGCGTTCTCGTCACAGTATCCAGATTCTGCGAAGGTCTGAGGTTGGGTGCGCTCTCAAGGTCATTGCTTCTAGCGTTTCGATCAAGCCGCCTCCACAGAGCATGGTCTCTCCTGCGGACGCACTTATGAGACTCGAGAAACTGGAGAGAACGAAAGTCACTTCGTCCACGGCTCCCACCGCGTCTACGAAAGGAGCACACTGCTCGAACTCGAAGAAGAGTGAATTGTGACAGTTGCTTGTTCTTGTGCTGTGCATACTTGAGCGGTCATTTTGTGAGTCTTTTTTTCCTTTTTGAATAGCGCACTTAAGGTATCGAGTGGTGGGAGTTACTGGTGCCCACGCATAATGTGTATGCTCATTTCATGCGTGCTTTCTGCTCGAGGTGTGCCCTGCAAATTTTGATCTGGTGGTCACTCGTCACACGATTCTGCAATTTGTTGCTGTAGTATTTATTCATCCCTCCTTGTGGCGAAACAGGGCAAAACAGCGCTCTTATATTTCTGTGAATGCGAGATTCAGTTTTGTGTTGTACAGAGTCATACAAGAAGGATCAACGACATTTTTTCTGTGCAGTGTTCTCTCGGCATTAAATATAAGTGCCTGTAAGAAAACAGGATTTAGACATTTTTTAGCAGGTAGCGCATCCAGTGTGCGTTTGCATGCATCCTTTCTTCTATGTCCTGGTTGTTTGTTGCTCTATCTCACGATGAGTCAAGTGACGTTGGTGTTAGTAAGGAGGGTTCTGAGCGAACTCAGTGCGGCTCGTTGAGTACAGCCTTTACTCTGATATCCTGAGAGTTAATAAATGAGAGCCAATTACTTTCCGCAGACGGCTCGTGGCAGAGCATGCTGTTATTTTCGTACGAAACTACTTGTTTTTCCTGCGCTTTGTGTAGCCTTTACTTCCGCTCTCTACCACACTTAAAAAATTACTTTAAAGACAATATCTTTGTATATATACACAAATTAGTATAATCTAGCCCTAATAAATTGGCGTTAACAGCGATCATACTCACAGTAACATCAGAATCATCAACTGTGCAACGAAGAAGCCTTTCATTATGGTAGGAGTGTGAAAAGTACCTTGCCTGACAAAAAGTGATTGGCGTTACCACCTTATATATAGTGTTAAAGCTATTTAGTAGTGCTCCCGAAAAACATTACGATCCACTGGCTGCTGAACAATGTGTTCCTGAAAGAGGCAAGTGCCGAGTTGCTGCTGACGTAAATACATGCATTCTTTCTTTCTGAAATAAGAAATCACAATGCGTTCATTGTTTATTAATGGGTACAGCAGTAGGATAGAACTATTTTTAAACAGACAGCAGTTTGGGGTACATGACTGATATTTACACGTTAATATTTGAAATAGCAAAAAAGAGATGTCATGAAATTTAGCTGCTGTTTTTTAAAAATCCGAAAAAGACCATGAGTAGCCGATCATGGCCAACATCAGCACGTATTCATTCCATATTCAACAACCTGTCTTCTCTTTTTATGAACCGATATTTTTACCTTGTCTACAGGCAATCATACAGACAAACTGTATAATCTGATTTGACAGTCAATAAAACACACACAAGTATCAACCAGTGGTAATTTTGCAATGGTGCTGGAACTACGTTATTATATTGAGGCACGTCGTTGTACTGCACACTTTCACCATCTCGGGATGTGTAATGAGCAGATCAGTATAAGTGTACATATGCTATTTTTATCTTCTGTTAAGTTTCTGCCTAACAAAAATGCGGCTGCACTGTTTCCCATTTGATTACGCGTTCCTTAATTTGCTTCTGCTAGAAATTGCCTAGTGTGATACAATGGAAGCTAGGCACAACTCAATTAGGGCACCAGTGCATTTCTAGCAGCTCACTTGTTTCGCATGTACTGTTTTTGTAGCCCGTCATAGTTTTCAATAATCAATCTTTTTATTCAGAACAACCTTTCCTTGTACTCCATGTTTTCACCTTTTCCGTTTGCAACATCACTACATAATATTTAACTTCGCATGCAGAAAACTTGATTGCCGAATTGCTGGAGCATGCAGAGGCCTCGTATGCAAGAGAAATATAAGACTTCAACAGTGTCTCTAGGCTCATTATACGCCCTACGAGACCGTTATGGGACGTCGAACAGTATTATCATGCTCACATCAGCTTCAGTTTTTTTTTTAAATGTTCTCGATCAGAACTTTTCCTCTGGCACCCGTGATTTATGACTCAGAAGACCTCCAAAGTGAACAGAACACTGCCGATACTTTTTTTTTCTCCCGGTGGTTGGCCTTTTCATTGATTTATTATCAATTTGCGTGTCGTCTAGGCTGAGGAAAGCTGGGCCTGCTCACCTCGTGTCTAATATTCAGGAGGGGCACACTGCTGGCGGAACCTGTTCGACGCATGCGTGCACCTCGCCGAAGCTCCTAGAAAAGTCACCGTAGAAGGGCACTACATCCCGCCAACCCCCCGCTGAGGGCTGAACATCTCTAGTACGGAAGGCCCCGTGATGGCTGATGCCCTTATACGTACGGCTGATATCACAAAGAGGGAAGCAGAAGGAGACACTATATATCCCAATTGGCTGCAAAACATCTTCATGGAAGGCGCACCCAAGAGGAAGAACACTACCCTCGGCGGGAGAGCAATGACCATTGAGCTATATGCAAGCTTTACTAGATCAGTCACAACGCGGGAAACACAACATGCGGAAGCGTATTACCCCCGACATCTCTGTTAGAGACAGCCCCACAGAAACGCAGCACCGAATAGTCAACAGCAAGAACTTTGAAGCCTTCCAGGCTAAACACACCAATGATACTGGTATAGTTATTGTGGCCTGTGACGGTTAAAGCGTGCACATTTTCATGAAGTATAGCTCAACCCTTATTCTATTGCGGTACTCTGATGTTAGACGCCACATATACAGTTTTACCCGTGATGAACGCACGCCGTTATGCAAGCATCTGAACACATACCAGGAATGCAGCAATCTGAGACATTGTTCACACGTAGTCCCAACGGGGAAAGTCATGTCGGCAATGAAGAAGCCCTCAACAGCAGGAAGGGCATCGTTATCAATAATTTCATCGTTGATTTCGTACGAAGTATCTTAACTTGTGCCGCTCTTTTTAACTAAAAATAGCTCTCTTTTTGCCTTCCCATTCACTATTGTACGTTATTAGGCTAGCCGTAAATTTAAATACTAGCACGTACGTCTTACTTTCACTGAAGACCACTGTCTACTGCTCTATCTATTTACAAACGTTTTAATTACTTCTTCGAAATGCCAACGGAACAAACAGTCCGAAAGGAAGCGCTAGTTCATTCTTTAGCAGTTTAAAACTTTTCTCGTTTACTTTTCATGCACTCCAACCGCCCGCGACGTATACGCTCAACGTAACAATGACATAGAAGTAGTGTGTTATACGCAAAACAGGAGCGCACAACTCGTCACTTGACAGAAAACATCACAGTAGAAGTGTGACCACTCGAAATGAGCAAAGCCTCGACAGTGCGCCGATTTGCAGCCAACGATGGCGAAATTGAACGAGACAGGAATAAGTGAGGAAGAATGAAGTCGTGTGAAAGTATAGGTCATCCAGTGCATTAAACTGGTCTGTCAGAACCTCGCAGCCGCTGTTCTTATATATGCGAAGCATTTCTTAACAAAATTTGGTAACTTTGAGCGTATATATGTGTCTATTCATCTAGCTCTCTAGCCGCTTATGTTTGGGTACTTTAGTGCTCAACCCCTTTAACTTTGCGTGAACTAAAATTAGCATGGCTTGGTAGATGGTTTCACGAATGTGACGCGCTGATCAATGCATGTATATTGTCAAAATCCCGTCACTTACGTCTTAAAAGTTTTTCCACCAGAAAGTGTCACATACCCACGGGCGGGTATGGGCCACTGGTATGCGGGTATGTGCCAATGGTGATTGACACTGATGATCTACCCAGGAACGACGTGAACACATAATGGCAATTTCAACGCGTGAGCGGTAAGAAATACCTGACATTCGTAGCGTGGACCCCGCAAATGCAACGAATAAATGTCAGCTTTCCAGCTGGAATTGAACCCAACCCGACCCTCGAGTTGCACCGAAACTCCCCCGCAGGGGATTCTGCCCAAGCAAGGTGTTGGGGGCGTAGCGACACCACGGACGCGAGCTAACAGAAAGGTTTAAACGCCCTCTCATGCCTAGCCTTGCGTGGCTTAGCCGTGTCCGAAGAAAATGGTATCCTGGGGGTTGAGCTGATGTTGGTTGATTGAACCTTTCAGACCCCCTGGTGAGGGCAACACACCCATTAGGCCTCGGCTTAACTTCTGTACTTCTCCCGACTGGTCTTTTTCAGTTCGATTACCAGATTGCACGCCTATATTCATCGCTGAATTATTTGCTATATTTCAAGCATTTCGTAAACTTCCTTCAAACGAATCAGAAGCAGTCATACTCACTGATTCTCTCTCAGTATGCGCTGCACTATCTACAGGAAAAAATTGACATTATTCAGTATGATTAGCAGTTTATTACCAGCAAACCTGAAGAAATTCCACTTGCTAAGGGTACCTGGCCACAGCAGGATTTATCCAATTGAGATGGCAAACTCGTTAGCCAAAGCATCTTTAAGCGGACCTTTGTTACCTATTTTACCCAATTTCGCCTATGTAACAGCACTG
The DNA here is from genome assembly GCF_043290135.1 of Rhipicephalus microplus. Classification (NCBI taxonomy): domain Eukaryota; kingdom Metazoa; phylum Arthropoda; class Arachnida; order Ixodida; family Ixodidae; genus Rhipicephalus; species Rhipicephalus microplus. Next base: position 146,603,302 of record NC_134702.1, on the reverse strand, counting down.
AAATATAGAAATGCTTGTTTGCACAAAATAAATACAAAAAATTATCATTGGATAAAGCCAGAGACTTCGTACAACTATAATTTTTCTGAAAGAAACAGTGGTGTGTATCTCGGCAGTAGGAAATTACAATCGCCAGATTACTATGCAGAATTCCGCACCTAATATATTACCTACATAAAGGTGGACTCACAGCATCTCCGTTATGTCTCTTTTGCAAGGAATCAGAATCACTAGATCATTTCTTTTTATGCTGTCAACGACATTCTTATAAAAAAAAGATACTTGTTCGAACTAATTCAGAAGCTAGGTTTAAAAATAAACGTGGTAGTAATTTTATCCTTTCGAGGAATTACATTAGGTTATAGCGACAAGGAGGTTTGCTCTGCCGTGTGTGCGTACATAATGGCAACAAATTGATTACCTTGTTAGCGTACTGTTATTATTATTTCCGACTATGAGACTACCTGACTGCTTGTCTCATAACTAACTTACTTGATGATCCTGCTGCCCGGTTCTTGGCCGATCCCTCTTTATGAGTGAGTGCCAGCAAAGCTAAAGGCTCATCATCATCCTCAACTTCACGTATACGTTACCCCTGGGCTGACCCACCCAGGGGAATTGGCAGTCGCCTTTTCCTGTCTCTCTCTTCTCTGATCTTCGCCTTTTTCTCTGTTTCAATATTTCCTGTCTCCTTCTCACATCTGTTTACTTTTATCGTCCAGGCGGCAAGTGGTAACATTGTGTGTGTGCCCTCTCCTGATCACATATTATTGGGTTACAGTGGCTTTTTACAGCTGGCGTTGGCATGCCTGTGTGTAAATGTGCTGCCGCGTCTCCATGGCGGGCAGCTGGATAAGGCGCCGCATTCATATATACTTAATGGCCTCTTTTTCATTTCCCCAACTGTCTGATCATCATTTCCCTGAAAGGAGGTGTACCGAAGCAACAGTAAATATCTTGATTAGCTCAAAATGTTTCCTGCGCTTCAATTTGATTCATTGTGAAACACAAAAAATAATGCAAGAACATAAAGGGCGTTTGTCCTTTCGAAATGCCTCACCAATACCCTTGGTGCAGCTCATCAAGCTGCACGAATGGCTAGGGGCGACTTTCTTCTCGAAGTCCAAAGCAAAGCCCAGTAAGAAAACCTGACAAAATCGCCTATTTTCGAACCGCACTTGTATCTATCACACCAAACTGCCTCCTCAACAGTTCACGAGGCGTAGCGTTTGATCAAGACCTAAATAGCCTGACGGAGAACGAGTTTTGTTGATGGCTGAAACGAACAGCACGTAACGTATGTGCAGAAATATAAGATCAGCAGTGACAACAAAGGAATTCCGCCAAAGTGCCTTGTTCTTACATTTTCCATAAATACACTTCCACAGTATATCGAACATGATTGATTGATATGTGGGATTGAATGTACCAAAACCGCCATATGATTATTAGAGACGCGGTAGTGAAAGAATCCGTCAGTATTGACGAACTGGGGTTCTTTTACATGCATCCAAATCTGAGCATATGCACATATATTTCAAAACAGGCTACCTGAACTTTAAGATTCGACTCTATGTCCCCTACCCCTGACGTAGTTCTAAGTGCCCGCATTTTGGCCACGGCTCTCAGAGCTGCCACGGCTGTCAAACCTGTGCAAAGTGTAGTTCGCATGAACACCCTGCAGAAACTGTGTAGAAACTACCTACTGAGCAAACTGTGATGGTTGAAACGCTGCTTACTCCCGCACATGTCCTAGATGAAAGCACAAAAAAGAAATATTTACATTCACAGTTATGGAAAACATCTCGTTTAAGGAGGCGCACAAGCGTCTTTCTTTGCGTGTTCTTTCGTTTGCGGATGTGGCACGAAAAGGGTAATGCCACCAAAATCTGCGGCGCCCGCACCTACCACAATAATTGGACGGGTGGTAGCGCCATTCACCCCCTAAGTGGAAGCAGCACAGGCTCTTCCGCCCCCAAAGGGCATGTAGACTTCGGGACCTGAAGCCCCAGGACCTTCTGTTTTGACAGAGCTCTGATACTCCCGTGCCCATACGCGTGAACCGTGAGCGAGCGGGCCTCCAGCATTTCGTCCAAGGTGATGGACACAACATCAAGTTGAACGGAGTCTCCGGCACTGAAAGACAGGCGAGGCTCATTGGAGCGGGCCAGAAAGTAAAGAATCATCATCAATGGCCCTGAGAAGGGCTCCCTGACTTAACACAATTCACCTTTCAGTACACACAGCAGTCATTCACACTCGTGATAGATACGCAAAATATACGAAGGAGCGTCTTTGGTCTGCTTAAAAACCTCAACGACAAGCACTCGCTCTTACACAAACACTCAGAAAATATGCTGTGCACAAAAAGCTCACTTGAAGTAAACGAACACTCATTTTTTTACGTCGTTACGTAATATACAGAAAAAATGCGATGACACTGTGGAGTCATCTGGAGGGGGGGGGGGGAATTGTATAGTTTTTGGGGGCGTTGCATGATCACATCTACTACTACACAAATCTGTTGCAGAGGCTGTTCGAGCAGTATTTTTGAACAAGCTCGTCACCATCTGCTCTCGTTACGTACCTCCACTGTACCGCCTTGCAAAACATCTATTACAGTTCATGATAGATGAGCTACCAGAGTCTTATCTGGTCTTTAAGGACTTGAATGCACATAAAAATCTTTCTATCTATTTAGCCACTTTTGTTTGGGTGCTCTCGTGGTTACCGCCTTAACTTCGCGTGAACGAAATTTAGCATGGTAGGGTATGGTGGTTTGACGTATATGACGCGCTGGCAAGACAAGAATATCGTCACAATCCCATCTCGTACGTATTTAAACACTTCCCGCGAGGCAGTGGCACATACCCACTAGTGGGTATGTGCCACTGCTGGTAGGCTGGTATGTGCCGCAGGTTATTGACACTATGGTGCAATTATATACAAATTCCAAATCCAGACGGAGGTGGTCTGTCGGTGACGTCAAAAAGTGGGCGGTCCGCAGCGGTCGCGAAGACGAAGGGAAGTGAACAGCCAATGAGCGAAATGAAGCCTTGCGTCATCAATTTGACGTGGATTTGGGGACCATATAGCAAAGTGAAAAGTGTTTGTAACGTGTTGAAAAATTTTTAACTACTTTTGATCACTATCAAAATGTGTTGCACAAGTTTTCAAACGTTCAATAAGGAATACGGCACAATATAAACGTATATTTCTCGTTATTGTTTTGAAATGAGGCTAAATTTAGCGGGACGGTGAGTAATGGCGCTAAATACAACCCCGTTTTAAGCAGTTACTGTTTCCATATCTCTACCACTATACAAACCTAAACGGCGCAACTTTTGAAGTTGTTGGCTCGGTCGAGCGCAATCATGGTGGAGTGCAACGGCACCAGTAGCCAACAGCAGCAGCGGCTCATCCGCGTTTCCGAAGCTCAGCGCGCGCTGGTGCTCGCCTTTATGGACTGACACCCCCAGCTCGTGACGAAAGCCATCCAGCTGCGTCACGGCGTCACCGACCGGCGGCGGCTGTGGTAAGAGCTCAGCGACATGCTGAACCATGAAGTTCCTGCGCAGGAGTGGCAAGTTTGGTGGCGCAGGCTGGTGCACGAGACTTACCGTGACGCCGCCGCCATCAGAGAGGCACAAACGTGAGTGACCGTCGAATACGCGCGCGATTTGTTCTTTGACATTAGTGTATATTTTCAGAAGCACTAGAGGGGGTTGGCTGTCTGGCTTCCGCGGCCGGGTTCTACAGTTGACTGGGATGACACGCTTCAGTGGCGCCTTTGGTCTCACCTATCTACAGGTAAGCACTCTGCCGCCGCAGTATCACGGGTTCCTGAGCGGTGCCATGACAGAGTGTGATATCTGAAGGGGAGCCTTTAGCCGAAGCTTGTTAAACGGGAATATAGCGCAAGAAAAAGTATTCAAAAGTGGGTAGGTCTATTAACTAAAATCTCAGTTTGCAGCTCTTGCAGTACAAGGGGTATTAAATTATCATAAAACACGCAATGCCTGCGGGCAAGTGCATGCACTAAAATGGTAATACATGATATCAATGACCACTGAATAGCTGCAGAACATTTCCGCAGATGTTTAGTACGTAAGGTTGCAAAATAGCCAGAGTAAGGAATACCCACTTTCTGAAAGATCATGCTTACTACACCTTCCAGCAGGCGAATGTTTCCACTGCTGCGGTGGAAATGGATGTGGAGGCCACTGAAGCGGCTGAAGATGGCAGTGACACAGTAAGACGCAAATATCTGTGAACTTAGTGCTTTATTGAGTGCAGGACCGGAACCTTGAGCAGGGCTACAAGGTGACCAAGGTGAGTAGACCCTTTGTTTACATTTTACATAAGGGGCATAAGCATTCTACATGCTCTATTATGATGACTGAAACCAACTGTAAACAAGAACCATGCATTTTATTGGGGGCATGGTATCGGGTATCTGCAATGATAAACTGCCGGGCAAAAGGTTGGTTAGCCCTGAAAAGAGCTCTTTCATGGTGAGAGATGGATTTGAGGACATTAATAAAGGATAGTCTCCACAAATAAAGAGTAGTCTCAACAAACGCACGAGGAGGGCATGACTTGTACACAAAGCTTCCCATTTTCAAAGGATGCCATCAGGCCAGTTGATCTTCAACTGAGGGGAAATTGTTTTGCCCGTTGCAATTCTTGGCAGCAGCAGCAGCTTCCAGCCACGAGATGGTTATGGATTTACTGGCAGCTCACTTAAACATTTACACCATGATGATTCATCGCAGGTGCTGTGGGAGATGAAAAAATCAACCACCTGCATCGCTTCTGCAGCACGGCGTGTGGCAGCGGCACAGGAGAAGGCGACAGCGGTGCAGGAGGGCACTGGTTATGGCTGAGGGCTTTCTGCGGGAAAGGAATACGTAGTTTAGTTTAATTTTACGTCATGTGTTCAATTTTTTTGTTGTCATCATTCATTAATTATTTGTCGGTTTCAATGTGTTTAGGTGCTGCTGTTCATGTTCAATTTTATACGCTTCGGGAGACATATACATAGTTTAGTTTGTTTTTCACCATGTTTTCAACTTTTTATCTTTCATAATTCGTTTAGTGTTTTTGATATGTTTACGTGTTGCTGTTCATGTTCTATTTTATACGTTTATTGTTTGCATTTAGTACATATTACTAGATTTAGGTTAGCATTCACATTGTACAAAGAGTGCAGCATTTTTTATGTGCGATATATGCATTTCTCAATGTATGTTCGAGCTGTTCCAGTGGCAGTGTTTTTTCCCCACATTTCAAAGGTGTCTAGTCATTCACACGGAGACCACGAGTGTATAGTTGACATTTTCTGTTAATGTTTCTGTGATACTTGTATTGTCCCACTGTGTTTTCTAGCTCACTGTGCTTTTTATGCAGCCTTACCACATAGTGTAGTAATGTGATACCTTTTTGCATCACACTGTTTTGCAGTTCACTGTGATATTTTCATTTCAGCACAATGAGTATTACAACTACACTCTGAATGTTTTTTTGAGAGCACTAAGCTAGTAAGTGTTCATGTTGCACAGTTTCACAAATGAAAATGGTCATCATCACAGCAACATGCCGACGATTGATTTCATCTAGTTTTCATTGTAAACGACTCGTTGCGGAAATAAATTTTGAACGTGGTATGGTTTGGGAGCCGCAAGATGGCTGAGCAAATTATTGATGCTGTATGTTATCAAAACAACTCGCCTGTTGTTTGCCGTCTTGATTTGCGTATTTTTTAGCATTGCAGCATGACTGCATTCGAGAATTCAAATTAAATGTTATTTTAACATTCACACAATGTTTAGGACAATGAGCAAAAAACCAGCACAACTTGACGAGCACAATTGCTCGTCAAGCCTGGCGTGCACAATTGAATGCTTGTAGTCAGTCACTATGAGAAGATATGGACTTATGTATGATGTGTTCCTGCAACATATTACTAATGTAATCACGATTTTTATGCGTTCTGGTGAAAGAAATTTTGAGACGTTGCTTCATTGTTTGCACAATTTGGTGATAGCAACATTCAGCACAGAGTGCCGCTCATATATGCTTGCTCCAATCTAGTCTGTTGTGACTGTGATCACTAATATGGAAAAGGGTGTTTCTGTTGCATATTTCATGTGCCATTTAAAAAATGCAGCATTTTGACATTGCCACCTTGCTTCATATTGAAGCACAAGTAAGTACTTTGTGTATTCAAGTGTGGCAAACACAGCCCTGTTATGTCTAGATGCACTAGAATCAGTGTAAATGAATTATGTGTGGGATATGACAACATGAAAACTCACCGTTCTTTTGTACTTCAAAAAAGGTCCAAGACAGCGCTGCGCTGCTGCCGTCTCTGAGCAGCACGTTGCGTGGGGTGAGCATATGGCTCCCCCTTGGCTTGCCATCGTCATCCTCAGCTGGTGGCATTTCCACAACATACTCGTCGAAGGTCCAGTCGCCTGCATGCAACGCAATGTTGTGGAGAGCAAAGCAAGCATAGATGATTTGCGCTGCCCGATCGGGGTTGTACAGCATCGTTCAAAAGTGCTGCAAGCAGCGGAACTTGCTCTTCAACACGGCGATACATCTTTACACAACATTGTGCATGAATGCGTGCTCCTTGTTGTATCGGCCTTCGGAAGTGTTGCACGGTTGACTGCCAAGGACCGGAATTAGGAGCTGTGGCTTGAGGGGATAGCCTGCGTCTCCTGCAATGCAAGAATAAAAGCTGAGTGCACTGCCCAGATAGTACACATTAATACTTACCAAGCAGATATTCGCCAGGCTGCAGATGTGCAGCTAGGCGTGCACGCAGTGCGTTGTGTTCCCACACCCAGGAGTCGTGGCACGAATCTGGGAATCATGGGTGCATGACAGTTATGCGCAGCCACGCTTTGCACACCTGCGATGAGGAGCGATATAAAATAGTACTGCATTTATACTCAGAATAAATCCTTTTTTTCTACGCATATGCAGGAAACAATGCGTACTAGTAGAGTCATTGGTACAAGGAGCTTCCCTTAGAAAGAAACACAGGGAGCAGCACACTGAGGAGGGGGGAGGGGGGCGGCAACGACCCCACCTCTGCTGTACACATGGTTACGACTTCCACTGAACGATCGATAAGTGAAAACCTACGCGTTGCTCTTGGAAAAGAACACTCGTAAATACCAAGGCCAGCTCGTGCAATTGTGACTGTAAGCACTTTCGTGTTGGAAATACTTCCCTGTCGTGTATATATTTCTGCTACGTGTGCTGCCCATATTACCGATTACCTCTAAAATGCACAACCCAATTGCGCGTGCATGCCAGTGCAAAAACGGCAACTGGCTCACGCACAAAACACTTGCCACTTATTATTCCCGAGGCCTTGCGAGCCACCAACTACCTCGCACCCAATTCGTTGCAGGTTCTTTTTCATTCGTTGCCTTATTACAATTTCCAGCTTTGGCGTCACAAATGAACAATTGCTCTGAAGGGGCGAGTAATAAAGGATCCAAACAGTACTTACGATTATGACGTTCAGGACATAATAGCCCCTTCTGGACATGAAGCTCGCCGTGTCAGCCAGTCTGAATCCCTCTGGCTTGCGAATGGTGACCAACGTGCCATCGGCACACGCCAGCACCCCTGGGATGCAACCGCGTAGCACAAACTCCGCTTTTGCCTCATCCTTAGCAGCTGTTGTCAGTGGGAAGTCCGCCACCCTTTTTCTAGCTGCCACGGTAATGATCGCCTCCGTCACCTCGCGGATGGTATTGCTCACCGCCGGCTGAGACATGCCGATGTGTTCCTCGCGACCAATGCTCTTTTGGAAGCTACCGGTGGCGTAAAATCACAGCGCGCACAACACCTTTCTTTCTGTGGAAAGGCCACTGGCTCGCTGGCGTCCGATGATAGGATCAAGTTCGTCGCACAAGCTACGCACTGTTCGTTTGTACAGACGAAAACATTGCCGGAACTCTTCTTCGCTGAAGCCTTCAAATGCATCTTTTATCTCGCGTCGTCGCCTCTGCTCGGTTAAAGCTACCGCACAGGCAAGACGAAGTACCGTGTCAGTGGGAAACGCCATGTTGTCTAAGTGCCCAGATGCCGAAAAGTCGCGAATCCGTTCCATTTGAATCCAATCCAGGCCACCTTGCAGCCATTTCAATCCATCCGGTTGCTTTCGGACGGTCTCTCCGACCATTCCAACGTCTTTCTCTGAAAAGCAGAGGAAAACAGTCACGTGACACCCCAGCCCACGTCACTCATAACGTCATAGCATTCGTCACAGCTTGTATGGGCCAATCGCGTGCGACTCAACGGAACAGACCGCCTTTGTGCGGATTTGGAATTTGTATATAATTGAACCATTAGTGTCTACTCAAAAACGACGAGATCACACATGGGCAATTTTAACGCGCAGAAGTAAAAAAAAATACCCGCCATCGCTAGCGTTCACCCGACTAATGCAAAAGTAAATTTCAGGGTCCTAGCTAGAATTGAACTCAAGCTTTTTGCGTCGCAACAAAATATTTTGTCACAGAGCTATGCCAGGTCTCGAACTGCTTTTCAAATAGGCGCTAGTCTTCGTGAAACGTCAATAGTGGTTGCAGTGCTGCCTACCCAATTTTTTAAACATTACCTATGTACTCTTTTTAAAACAGCCGTCTTGTCGGGTTAACTTCCATTGCGGTTATTTGCCATGCGCTGAAGTTGATTTATCTAGCAGTTCCAGGGTCAACATCTTCACGAGCATCACCACTCATATCAGCTTTTGGTGTTGCTAATACGCCTGGTCCAGTGGGCATCGTTGTGCAAGCGCAAACAACTTGTAATATAAACACCTGAATGAGATGTAATATAAACACCTGAAACGTGATTGAGTATAAACGTTTATGGGCAGTAAACGAGTATGTGCCCTAGAGAGAGAAAATGAAAGGCAGGAAGGCTGTCTAGGTTGCAACTTGTTCGCTACGTTTAACCGGTAAAGAGAAAAAGAAGAAGACAAGATAAAGTAAGGAGCGAAGGAAAGAGAGGACAAGTTCTGCTATAGCACGCAAAGCAGCGCGTGCGCCACGCGTCCCAAGCAGATTATAAAATTGTGAGCAGTCACAGATTCAACCGACATCAACTGTCTTAGCTGAAGTACACTTCTTCCCATGATGTTAAAAAAGGTTTGCAGGGACTGGCTCAAGGTATCGAGAACTTGCAGTGCACTTTACGCTGATAGGGTTGTCAATCTGGTGAGGAGTGTATGCACTGGGAAAATCAATGACCTCAACAGAGTGAGGGCACATAGGTTCTTGTCACGGAGATCCTTAACAGAGTCTTGCGTCATTCATCTGTGGACGCGTAGTGTTGCAACGATGCCCACGCGACATCCACCGCCATCTTCATAGATTAGGTGCCTTTTTGCTGCTCTGACACTAAGGCGTTGGTTGGTAGTAGAGGCGAAGGCAACGTTGATGATTGTAGGGAAAGATGGGCCACAGAAACCGGGTATGTGCCTTTGGCCCAGGTAAACGGGTTTGTGCAATCAACGAGTACGAGAGACAGCGTCGATAAGAATCGTAATTTTAGTGATAACCAAAGCGGTGAGCATAGGGTACAGGATGTCACGCTAAAAATAGCGGATAAATACAAATATCTCGGCGTATGAATAAATAACGGGGCTCAGTATTTAAGTGAGCACGAAAGATATGTAATGACTAAGGGCAGCCAAAATTCAACTGTAATGAAACATAAGGCACCGTGGAACTACAATAGGTATGAGTTGTGAGAGAAATTTGGAAAGGAGTCATGGTCCCGGTTTTGACGTTAATCAATGCGGTCTTGTGCATGAAATCAGAGGTTCAAGCAAGATTGGAAAATAAACAACGTGGCATAAGTACACTCAAATTGGGAACCCACCGGAATACCCCAAATCAGAGGTGCAGGGTGACATAAGATGAAAATCGTTTGAATGAGAGAAAACTAGCAGCAAGATAGAGGATCAATTGTCTTTTTTTGTCTTCAAATTATCAAGATGTAGGTAAATCATGTAGTAAATAGTAATTGTAAATGTAGGTAAATTATGAAAATGTAGATAAAAAAAGTGTTCCGGTATGTCGATGACTATCTTGTTTTATTAACTAATGACACGGTAGCGGACGAGGCAGGTTTGGCAAAAATAATTTCACATTTTTCTGAGTGCTTTAAACCCTTGACTCTCACACACGAACTGCCTGAGAGCAATGCCATAAAATTCCTCGATGTCCTCTTCACCTTTCATCCTAACCGCATATGTTGGGCGTACCAACCACGTACAAACCGGTCCTTCCTTACCAATCAGCTCACTCTAAACTAGTGAAAAGAGGCATCATCAGTCATTGTTTTCATCATGCTTCAAGCAAATTTTGCGAGCACGAAATCGCCAATAGTTTTCATAATCAGTCAGACCGTTTGTTGAAAGCAGGTTATCCTATGCACGTCCAAACTTCAGTTGCAGAAGGCTTGCTTCGTACGCTTCGCAACCCAGGATGTACAGCGAGTCGTGATGCCGAGAAACCGAAGCACCTAGTCGTCATACCATACTTTCACAAGACATCGCACAACCTAAAGAAATTAGCTAAGCGCTCTGAAGTTAGGGTTGTCTTTTCAGCTCCCAAGAAGTTGGTCAGCCTTTGTGGCCTTCATAACCGTGACGGAAAGCCCAAAGGGTGTAGTAAGAAGCATCGAACTGTTTATGTTCCCTGCATCATATGCGTTGTTTATCGTATCCCGCCTTCTTGTGGTAAAGAGTATATTGAACAGGCGGGCCGTTGCCTTAATGTTCGATTAAGAGAACATTGTAATAATGTGAAAAACGGCCAGGGGAGTTGGTTGGCCATACATTGTAAATCCTGCGGCTGCGCGCCGATATTCAATGCATGCACAGTTATCAAGAGAATGTTTGATAAGCTTACTAGAGAGATTGTTGAGGCTGAGGCTATCGCTTCACTGGGGTCTAAGTGCGTCAGCACTCCCTCTCTTACGCTTAGTGATAAAGAATTGTATTTTCTAAGAAATTAATTTTTTGTGCGCATCTTTCATGTCATGTGATATTTTTTTGGTGATATAGGCGAGCGTGCGGTGGCAATAAACATTATGTTGGAAGTTAGTGCCTGTGCTGTGTGTCCTCTTCTTGTGTTCTCGTTTCTTAGCGCTATTTTAAGTCGTTAAAATGCACCAACAAGCCCAAATGTCGACAGTGTTGAGCTCAGGCAGTGTTTGCACAAGTAGCACGCTGTCAATGTTGCTGCTCTTTGATGCCGCGCACGTATCTGATGACGTGTGACTGTCGAAGTACAAACACAAAGGTCTCCTGCATATATAGAATTATTCATGGTAGTTGGCAATCATACAGCTAGTCCAACGAGTGCTAGGTTTAATAGCGTCTGGCTCAGGCCTGCGCCTTGGGGGATGCCCCTGGAAGTATCTCGTCGAGTAGTTGGGTCATTCTTTGTTGGTGCAACAATGACCTTGCAGCCGCGTAACCACATGTAAAACGTTATCGTACACATCCTTGAAATCGAGGAACAATGCTGGAGATAATCACTCACAGGAATTTTCGCGTTAAACTTGTGAAACGAGGTCAAATACGTTGTCAGTGGAGTGAAAACTGCCTAGTCACGTCGGAAACTGGTCATGGAGTTCGGAGAAATCTCTCAGTGCTTAAGATACCACTCCAGGCGGCCAAGAATCATAGGCTCCATGGCCTTTTCTACACCGCTCGCCAGTGCTATTGCGTATTACTAGGTGAGCGCGAGTGGGGATTTGCTCTGCTTCAAGAAGAACACCGAATGGCTTACATTCTAGTTGTTAGGGACAGTGGCATTATGTCATGAAGAGTTGTAAAGGCGCAACAGTTTTCTCGTTGCACATTTTCCGAGGTAGCACAACGTTGGGTATGTAATACCATCGGGTCCTGGAGAGGTAGAGCACCTGCAGAGAGCTAGAGCTGTCTCAAGCTTCTCCATTTTCGTGGCTTTAACGAGAACGGGGGACGTCACCTCGGGCTGGAAGATCTGAACGAGACGTCTGGTTGGCGATGCACGCACAAAAACTTTGTGACGTCAATGTCGGCTGACCTTGTAAAGCGTGAACACTTTAAATGGAAACCACTGTTCCGAAAGGCACCACAAACGTTCTTTGCTTTCAAGATTTGAAAAAGTGGGTGTGTGCCAAACTGATGTTCATCGTTTCAACGCTACCCTATGCATACGATGCTTAATCTTCTTTTACAATCTATTCGCTGCCCAGAGGTCATTGATTGATTTCGTACGGCGAAACGCATGCCTAAGTGGCGTCGAAGTGCTCGAAGTTGGTCGAACTCTGTATCAAAATTGTTCCCCTTGGAAGAGGTCATCATCAACGTGCGGGAGCCGCTTTATATTGTACTGCTATTTGTTTTCTCTTTCCCAGAGCTGAGGGCCTGGCTTCAAGCATCTTCCAAGCCGGTATTGAAGTTGGTGCAGTCAATTCTTCGAATGGTCTTCCATGGAGCAGATGCACACAATCCTTTGATATTAAGGCATATGGTAATGTTAGCATTCCCGCGTGTCTCATCATCCGGAAACCACTTCACCCTCTGGCGAGAGAGCTGGAGACGAAAGCAAGATCGAGGCAGCTGCCGTATTCCACGCCTCAAAGAAAAGTGGAGCTAGTATAGTTCAGGAATATCAGTAGCTGTGGGCTTTGCTTGCTGAACTCCTTCCTCTGGCATTCTTTCTTATACTTCCCAAGCAGGGTGGTGTGTATTAAAATTTCCTACCATGACCTTTGTTGTAGAAAAATACTCAATGCATCTGCTAGTATTCTTGAAGCAAAGTTGCTTGAGAACATACACATGTTTTATAGAGTAAACGTGAGTTTCTTCATATTAACAGCTGTGCATTGACTGACATCGTGAGTTGTAATTGGTTTCGCGACATAGATGAGTACACTACGAACGAAAACGATGATCTTGCTGCACGCGCCATTTGCTGACGACGTGACAGATTAGTATCCTGACAGCCTGGTAAGGTTTCGAAAAACTGGGCTCACTAATGACGATCAGTGCGAAGACGTTGGTATACACAAAAGAAAGAGAAAGAGAGAGAAAAAAGGAAGGCCGAGATATTAGAAATATACTTGCCCTATTTTTCCTCCCTCCACTCTTGGTAGAAACTGGATGCAAGAAAGAGGGTGTACGGAGAGAGAAAAAACTAACGTGCACTTAGGAGATAACAGAAATGCTTACAAGAAGGCCATTTTGGCCACAGCCATTCAGAAAGACCTGTCAATCGCGGAAAGCACAGAAGTGCTTGCTGGGCCTTGCGTGACTTCGCGTTCTATCGATAGTGTAAATCTTTTCATCGACAGAGAGGATTATCCCTTTTGCTGAGTTTTTTGCAAAAGTATAGCTATTGTTCCCTATACCCTAGGCAGTCAGGAAAAATAAGGCAGATGGTTTTTGTCTTGTCACAGTCATCACAGGCTGCGGTGACGTCATCCCAATGTGGAAAGCGCGAGCGCTGGTAAACGAAACGCTCAAGCACAGCCTGCATGAAGGGTCTTGTCTACGCGGCAAATCCTCGACAGGGCTTCAAGACTTACTCCGGAATTCACAAACGCTCCTCGACTCGATTTCCATCCTTCGCTTGACATAATTGAGCACTGCGCCACCACTCGGCTGAAAATGACGCTGTGCTACTCAAGAATCTCGGCAGAATATCGCTGATATGGAGTGACTTGCCGTGCCTAGGGATGGCAAGTCACTTGAAGTATAGCTGATTCTATTCTGACGTGGTTTGTTGACGAGCAAGCGTGCAAAGATTTTATGCAGCATTGCTTCGAGAAAGCGGTAGTAGCAGTTCATGGTCTGCCTGGGCTAAGCGGGCAGCTTAATTGGCCGGTTCATTGCCGACGATTCCGTAGTGACTGAGTAACCACTTATTTTAAGTTGACGCCCTTTTTCAGTTCGATAATGTATAACATCAGCTACAACTAGTACCAGCTGCTCGCTCGGTTCGTGGCGTGGGGATGGCAGTAAAGACTGCAGTACCGCCTTCGAGTCGCAGAAAATAGTCCACTTGGGTGAGTGTTGATAAATGACAATTTGTAACGTAGAACGAAGGGCTGCTGATTCTGCTGCCGTTGAAGTTGATGTCTTTGATGACTTTAATCATCGTGACATACCTTGGCATAGCGACTTCTCCGGTTGAACGCTTCGGCAGAACCGATTTATGAGTGTATATACGCATCTATTTTAGGTAATTTTCATACAAGAAAAGATGTGTGAGCTGCCTAAAATCTGGTGACGACAAGTCAGCTTTTCAGGTGCGAAACTTCTTAGGGCATGGGTCTGTACATTTTTCGTCGTTGTCGTACGTAGCCACCGGAAAGCGAGATGGGAGATGGCGGTACATGGAGTGTTCACTAGGTGGACGCTCGGACGGACGCACGGAGGGACGGACAGACAGACTAGCAGAAGGACGGGCAGACGGACTAATGGACTCGCGAGCGTACAGACGAATGAACGCATTAACAGATGAACGGACGCATGGATGAATGCATGGATGGTCGCGCTTATGGACGGAAGCAACATTGAACGGACGAACAGAAGCACGGACGGGCTGATGGACGCTACACCCCTATCATCATCATTCACTCCGAGAATATGCTGTGATTTTTTTCTTCTGGATGCCAGGAATGGTAATGATACTACTTCGTTGAGCGAGCCACCATGCAGGAGCCACAGGTCTAGCGGCAGGAGAGAATGAAGTTGGGATCAATTTACCAAGTGTGATAACTGTTTGGCAGTGAGATGTGCGTGGTCAGTCCGCTGGTAGAGAAACTTGGTGATGGCGACGAGATCGAGCCAGGTGTCGTATATGGGTGCTCAGCACATCAACACTGACGTGGGTCTTGAATAGGTGGTCCCTTGTGATGGCGGTAGTTGCCACTGTTGGTGCACTTTAAGACAAGCCTACACAAATCCAGAGTGCTTGAGCCTGGACACTTCAAAGCATTCGTATATTTGTTTTACTTGCGTTTCTTAACACAGGCAGACCGTACCAATGGAATCCAAGGAAAAGAACCTTGTAATGTCTCAACATAAGGGCTGTGGACATTCCCCCATTCTTTCAAGTGAAGAACTTAAACAAACGACAGATGCCTGTCAACCACATTTTTGTGCATAATGCATGTGGGCTCCATGAGAGGAATCTGTTAATTATAGCACCTAGGCACTTGTAGGATCGGAGGTAAGGTACCGTTTTGCTGTTTATCATGCAACAGTAGCTCTCCGCTGGTTTACTCGTGAATTCAGAAGCGCATACTTCTCGGAGAAAACTTTCAGGCCTCGTTTACGGAGGCAAATAGCAGCTTGAGTAGCAGCTCTATTATTTCGCGCTTGCAGCTGTAGACGTGTTACTGCCGATGTCTAAACGCAGATGTTGTCCGCTTACGTAGGCAATCTTACAGGAGTTGACTGACGCTCATGAAAAGCGATTATCGTCTGGTTGAATGGTACAAGGCTAAGGACGCCACTATGAGGAACACCACGGTGGCTGTAACGTAGTGAAGTGCCAAAATGCTCGTTTTTCACAAAAAAAAATCACTCAGAGAGATAGCTGTGTAGCCATTGAAACATTCGACCATCCACCCCTACCTATTTGAGAGCGGCGAGGATAGCTTCATTGATGGCGTTATCTTATGCCCCTTTAACATCAAGAAATAAAGAAGCGCAGAGACGCAACATTTTCGTGTTGCATGTAGGTGACCAGGTCTATGACGCTATAGGTTGATGATCGGCTATGGCGAAACCACGTTAGAGCGTCTGGGTATGGATGTTGTGATGCTTCAGGCGCCATTCTAGCCTCCCTAGTATAATCTTCTTCATCACTTTGCCATGCAACTAGCTGGTGCGATCGGGCAGTACGATAGGAGCACCGTTGGTGACTTTCCTAGCTTCAGCAATGGAATCAGACCGGCTGATCTTGCAGTTATCTTGGACGGTGTCCTCTCACCACGAAATATTGTATATCTCAAGGAGGGCTCTTCGCGCACACTTACCAAAGTGACGCAGTGCTCTGTAGTATATCTTACCGGGCCTGGGTGCTGATTACCGTTTACACAAACCAGTAAAGCTTTAGGCTCGTGAATTAAAAAAAGGTAGTTCCATACGGTGATCGCGTGATGTTGGATGATCACGTGAGTTCATCAAGATGTTGCAATTTGTGAGCTGACCAGATAATTTGGCACAAAACTCTTCTGCCACGTTAACCTCCGATCGCTGTTGAGGGAGAGCTTGAGCCTTGAATGGGCACCACTGGATGGGAACTGCCCGGAGCTCCTTATGTCTTCCGCAACCGCAATAAAGGCTTGCGGGGATCTGATGATGCGCAAAGGCAGCCCAACGTTGTGACTGTAGCTTGTCTCTGCAGCGTTGCATCATCTTGTGGAAGCGTCCAGCGGTTCCTAAATACTAGATTTTTTTTTCGTACATCCGCACCTTTATTCCGCATGTCATCAGAGTGTTCGAAGTTGTTCTAGTTCTACATAAAACTCTGTTACTCTCGAAGAGCTACTGAGGGTGCAGACCTATCGTGCGTTGTGTGCTTGATCGCTTCTTCTAAGTCAAGTGAGGTGTTGCCGTGACAGCGTTCTTACATAAACAATTCAATCTTGGTCCAGTTCACTCTTCGAATAATGCCACGTATCTTGCAAGGTTATAATCCTATGGTCTTCACATATGTGGCAATGTGGTCACTACCAAGTGTTTCTACGTCCGAAAAGCGTCCGGCACATCTGAGAAGACTTCCAGAGAAAAAATTTCAGGCAAGGCAGCTGCTGTATCCAGGGCCACGCAAAAAAGTGGGATGGCTAACACTTAATTGCCACAGCTCATTGTTTGAAGCAAATGATGACAGACCGATGTGTTTAGTGCTGATATTCGGGCTCCCCCATAGCGTATGTTGAGCGTTAAAGTTAACAATAATAATGGGTGAGCCAGCAGTGTATGATAGGAGTGGTCATAGTCTTTTGTAGTCAAATATACTTGGTGGAGACAGGTAGGCACCGGCAACAATGACTGCAAGGCTCTTATCCTTCACTGTGTGGCATACATAATGAATATCGTCGTCAATTATCACAGGCTGAAGGCTCTAAGTCCGGTCCCGGCGAAAAAATAGCAGGACCATACTGCTTCCCCTAAAAGCAGAACACATTCTTGATTCGTAACCAAACAGTCTAATACATTTGGCTCGCAGATGACGAGGATGACAAAGAGCTTCGGCAGTGACGTAGGTCTTTGTCGCCTCTTTGTAGGTTGAGCTGTCTTGTACCCTGTGCCTAGGAATAGGAATCTTCCTCTTTTTTCGCGGGAGGTGTTTGGACGATGCACTGTGAGCACCTTGAAAATTAGGGCACCTGAGTATAATTGCTCTTCTTTGGCCTCTGAGAAGGAGTCGGCGCATCGGTGGCACAATGCGTAGTTGTTGCAGGCACCCTGTACATGGCATATTTTTCGGAAGTCGAAAGATATTGGCAGATCATACGTACAGTGGCAATCAATGATATGTGAAGCATGAATGAGTAATGTTATGTCACTTTAAAAAAAGCTCAACGTTACGAAGTGAAGATAAATTATGCTGTACATGACTTATGTGTCATGGTTATCATGTTTAAGTGTGTCGTTTACCTTCGTCATCTATTCACGTCACGTGATACCAAATTTTGTACATGTATAGCTTGCAAAATGACCGTGAGCACGCTATGAGCGTGGTATATTGTCATGTTCTTTTTTGACACACGCGTCAGGATTATCATGTTTGCACAACTCATATGTTTCGTCATTCATTCACGTCAGGTTACATCAAATTTGCTAAATATGGAGCTAGCAAAACAGTTGAGAGCGCATCATGAAGGGCGCAATATACTTCAATGAAGTGTTGACGAGCGCGCACAGTGGGCACAGCAAATCTACGTTAGAAAAACGCGAGCACTTTATAGTCTGACGCCAGGTGCGACCAGCGCCCGCCGGCGTGGCCCGACGGCAACTGCGATTCAAGCCCAAGCAATATGAATAAAATTACTGTATGCCCATGCGTTAACCAGCCAACACTGCGTCTCCCTCTTTTCGTAATGGAGGTTCGCCGGAGACGCTGAAACGCGCATGCTTCAAAGCATTGAAGCGCGGCGCGAGCCTGCGAGTATGTGGCAGTACTGGCACCTGGCGTGACAACGCGAGCGTGACGCGTCAAAATGAACGCCGCAGAGAACGTGCAGTGCCTCAAGTCAAAATGTATTGGCGCCTTGACTGTGACATGTAGTCATGTTGTCACATGAAACGCATGTCATGATTATTTTGTTTGCACCAGTCACATATCTTCGTCATCCATTGGCGTCACGTAATATCCAATTTGGTGTATGTGAAGCAAGCGAACGGCCACGATCACATCAAAAGTGTGGCATGTATTCATGTTGTTACATGACACGCATGTCTTGATTATCATGTTTGGAGGCGTCATTTACTTATGTCGTCCATTCACGTCGCGTAATACCAAGTTTGGTACACGTGAAAGTAACGAAACGGTCGCGAGCGCATCAAGAGCATAGCATGTAGTGATATTGTTTCATGACACGCATGTAATCTTTGTCATATTCGCACCAGTACCATACCTTAGTCATCCATTCATGTCCCGTTATACCATTTTGGTGTAAGTGAAGCTAGTGAAACAGCTGCCAGCACGTCATGAGCGTGGCGTGTAGTCATCTTGTTACATGACACATAACTCATGACTATAATTTTTGCACCAGTTACATGCCTTCGTCATCCATTCACGTACTCTGGTACCAAATTTTTTATATGTGACGCTAGCGAAACAGCCGTGAGCGCATCATGAGTGTGGCATGTAGTTATGTTGTTACATGACACGCACGTCATGCTTTTCATGTTAGGGTCTGTCACTTGTATTCGCTATGCAATCATACCATACCATACAAATTTTGCAACATAGCATGTGAACCAAACCACCGCAAGGGCTGCAGTATCATCAATGGCAAATCATGAGATTCATCACATACATGTCATGATGTTCATGATATTACTAGTCAAATATGTTCTTCATAAAGTCATGTTATGCTATACCAAGTTTGGTATCAAAACAATTATCGAAACGGCCAGGAGAGCTATACGTCTTAGGCGGTTACATGGATGGATAGATAGATAGATAGATCGATAGTTGGTAGATAGATAGATAGATAGATAGATAGATAGATAGATAGATAGATAGATAGATAGATACGCTGAAAGTTGCCATAGTTCGCAATGAAATGCATCACATTTAAAATTCCATAGTTCTTGGAATGAATGGTCGAACCTGGTGACCACAGTGACCAACCTTTCCATGGGAGAGGAGACAGCCCACTTTGAGCGTAATTGTAACAAAACATGTGTTACTAAGGCGGCCGACGTTAACGATGACGTTCTTTTATTTTGCCGGTTTTGTCAGCACTGGAATATCCGCTTTAGGGATTTTGATGTCGACGTCGCAAATGACTTGTGTCGAAGTGGTGCTATCGGCTGCTAAGTAAGACTTGCCTCTGATGTTACCGAGCTGCTCCACTTGCTGAAGTGTGTTCAGCGCACTCTGGTTCAGCACGTACATCACCAAGATGTTCCTTCTTGTGTTTATTTCGTCGTACATATTTGATCTCATTTGACGTAGTATTCTTAACATACTCAGAAAGTGCTTGCATGTGCAGCCCACGTAGACTGTCGATAGCATTCAGAGGCACAAGCAGGATAGAGTGAAGCCATCACTGAGGCGAAGTTCTCAGGGTGCCCATGCTTGATTGCGAAGATGCGTTGATGATCTGTCGTTTAGCTTTGCGGTACAGGACGGGATGGAAGCCGTCGTCCGAGGCCTCGTCAATTGATGCGTAGTGTCCTTCCTCCTACTATATGCGTTTCCTCGCTTTCTGGAAGCAGTGGTTGTAGTCGAAGTAGACTTGGACAGTGGCCCGTGAAGCTGAACATCCATTATCACAATGAATATAGGCGACGGACCCAAAAACTGCCGCGAAAATTCCCGAAGAGCACAAAAGATCAAAGTGTGTTCCACAAACGAGTCTGTTAATTTTCATTCCTTCCCTACACAAACTAACGGAAATCTAAAATACGTGATTTCCGTTCTCAGGCATTTTACTTGATGAAAGACGCGCAATGGACCTCTTCAGGGAAAGATGAGGTGTGGATAGTCATTTTTCTATTTGAAGGTTACAAGCATCGAGTTCAGAACTATAAGTGCGCTTCGGGCCGAAGCTGTCTTCATGTCCACTAATATCATTCGGATGACTGCCAAAAGAAAACGCAGCATCAAAATGGTTTTGCAGTTCGTTTTCTGTGTATCATCTATGACTGAAGAAGGCTCCGGTTGGGCCATGACCTTTCAAGGTTTCTTGGCAAGGGAGTGGGTCAGAAGCATAGCCTGTTACTCTGAAGAAAGATGCAGGTCCCCTTTCTTCGTAAAAGCGCTGGGCCCATGCATGGCACAACTGAATGGTGCCGCAACAAAGTGGGTACTATGATTTCGAGCATGTGTCTTTTTAGAGGTTGAGCGCTGACGCCGACGCTGACGCCAACAAGTATCAGCTACAGAAACTAGGCATGTGTTTCTGACCCGGGCTTAGGTTGTGCAACTGTGGTGTAGTATAGTGACGTGGTGGTGTTTGTGAATTGTGGTGGCACCGTGTTGTTATGTATAACGTGCTCGGAGGCAACGGCAGCGGTGCTTCTTTTTTGAGCGGCGGAAAGACGATGATGACGTTGGCGCGAAACGTCACGCATAAATCTGCGGCCCGCCAAAAGGAAGAGGAATTTTGCGCGAAGAGTTGCACTGCCAATGCACAAGAGGGAAGAAGAGGAAGACCATTCGGGGGCAGAACGAGATCAAGCTGGCTGGAGTGCAGATCCTGGGTGTCGCACGATTGCGGTGTCGGGTTCCGGACCAGACCGCGTGAAGTCAGGCAAGGCCAGGACGCTCCAGCTGCCCACGGTGTACTCGGAGGTACACGGCCTTCCAGAGTTCCGGCCGTGACTGTCCAAGGTCACGTCCCAAATGTTTGTTCCCGCCGTGACTAATCAAGGTCACGTCCCAGGTGTCCGGGCTTCGACTTCAATCCCGAACCACCCGTGGAGGGTGGAATCTTCCGCGTGGTGATCAGCTACTCGAAACCAGCCAGCATCGGCAAGCGGCCGCAGTTCTTGCTAAGGCAAGGGCTACCTCTTCTTCTGCCAAGCATCGCCGTGCTGGTCAGCGCGCAACTCTAGTTGCTGAGACATCGCCAACGTCCGCAGCCTCAACTCACCAAGCCACCGCCACAATCAACGCCACCGGCGACTGTTGATTTTTATAAACATTATAGCTGGACAACTTACAGGACATGTTTTTATTTGCTAGCTTAGACTGGGTGTTGCACATCGCAACTTCATCTTTTTTTGTAAATTAGGCTCAAACTTTCTACTTTTCTGTTCACACCTTAAACGGCTTCGTCATTTTTTAGCTACGAAGCTCTCCCTCTGAGCAACAACTTTAAAACAGTAAACCTGCATCACAAATTGGCTTCCGCGACGACAGGACGAAGCCGTTAGCAGTAGCGGTAGGCGTATTAAGAATGGCAAGCGCACGAGATCTAGTGACTTTGGCCCAGCGTATGGGGCTCGAAAGCGAAGAGCTGAGGGCATGGTTAGATCAGCAGGAGGCACGGGCACGAGATGAGCGGGCTGCAGAACGTAAGGCAAGAAAGAAGTTGCTAGAGCTGGAAGAAAGAAGGGAGAGAAATTTGCAGTTGCAGCTGAAAGTAGCCAAATCGGGAGGCAATATTAGCGGGACGAGAACGCCTGATTGTGGATCTGGAGAGAATGCATTTTACAACATGAACCCTGACAGACTAATTGCAGGATTTAATGAAAACTGAGACGACTTGGATGCCTACCTAAAGAGGGTCGAGAACGTCGCCACCGGACAGGAGTGGCCAAAAGAAAAATGGGCCACAGCCTTAAGCTTATGTTTGAGTGGGGAGGCCTAGAAAGTCTCTGGACAGTTGTTAGAAAGTCTCTGGATGGTTGTCTCCCGAAGATTCCCTCGACTACGATAAGGCGAAGGTAGCTTTGCTTTAACGATTACGGTTTACGGCGGAGGGCTACCGGGAGAAGTTTTGCCAGAGCAAGCCCCAAGATGGCAAGACCGGAAAACAATACGCGGCTAGGCATTCGAGTTTCTTTGATCGGTGGGTTGAGATGTCAAAGACAAACAAAGAGTACTCGGCACTCCGTAACCTAATTGTGTCGGAACATTTTTTTAACAACTGCCAAGAACGGTTAACGTTGTTTCTTCGTGAAAAGAAGAGGAGCAAGCTTGAAGACATAGCAGAAGCCGCCGATGGTTTTTTAGCGGCACAACGACAGCCCAACTGGCTCCTGTTTCGTGAGAGAACGGAGAATAGTATTATCACAGTGAAGAGCGGAGGCTTATCTTTGAAAACGACCATAACGTGTTTTGTATGTGGAAAAGCTGGTCACAGGGCCTCGGATTGCCGAACCAAGCTTAAACAACCTTACCGTGGATATTGCCATAAGCCAGGGCACGATGCGAAGGTCTGCGCAAAATGAGATGGCTCTATAAAGAAAACATCTTGTTTGCTGTCTCCTGAAAAGGACCTGTTACGAAAGACTGCGACGCCACCACGGTCCCAAAGGCGCGCGCCGCTGCTTCGAACTCCGCCGGGAAGCCATTTGGTAGCGTAGGTTTCAACCCGACAGAACACCAGACAAAGTATAGTACAACATATACCTAGCTACGCGTCTATCGGAATTTCGTTCCCTTTACAACAAGAGGCACATGTGGGACACAAGACTCTTAAAGTGACAACTCAAATTTTTACACGTACAAAAATTTAACGAAATAGAAAAGAACATAAGGTTGGCTCCTTGAGCTCATTCTGGACGAGAGCGCTCAGCTAAGGACGTGATGAGGACAAAATTTTGCCCCGAATCACCAGCGAGAAACCGAAAGGTGGAGAAAGTAATAACTAAACGCACAGCTCAGTGCGTCTGCATTAGCGTTTAGCTTTTGTTTTTTGTAGCGGACGTCAAAGTTGTGCTGATGCAGTATCATGCTCCACCTCAGTAACCGGCCACTTTTAGGTGACATGTAATTTAACGAGGTTAGAGGACAGTGGTCCGTTTCAACCACAAACCTCGAACCGGAGACATCACAAGCTACCTTTTAAACGGCCCACACGAGGCAAGCGCATTCCTTTTCAGATGTACTGTATGCCTCTTCCCTGCCGCTGAGTTTTCGACCTAAATACAAAACTGGCCTTTCGTTCCCAGCACTGTCTTCCTGGCACAATACAGCTCCCATGCCGCGATCACTCGCGTCGCATTGAATCACAATTCTCTTAGATAAATCGGGTGCCATGAGAATGGGCTTTTCGCTTAGGGCCTGTTTTAGCTGGCAAAACGCATTCTCCTTTTCAGAGTCCCATACTACTTTAACCGGCTCGGATTTTCGAAGTGCGTCAGTTAGAGGGCTGGTCATTTTGCACGTAATGCTGATAGTATTCAGCCAGGCCCAAGAATGCCCTTATCTCAGATTTTTTTGTTGGTCGTGGATAGTTCATGACGGCGGCTACCTTAATTTTTGAAGGTCTACGCCGGCCACGTCCCACAGTGTGCCCCAGGTAAGACACCTCGCCACACCCTAGGTGACATTTAGTAGGTTTCACGGTAAGGACAGCCTCTTTCAACCTGTTCAGTACGACGCCTAAATGCTCGACATGTTCTTCCCAGTTGTTGGTGAAGATGGCGACATCGCCAAAATACGGCAGAGCGAACTCAGAGAGGCCTTTAAGAACATGGTCCATTAAGCCTGAAAAACAAAAGGGCGCATCTTTCAATCCAAAGCTCAGCTTAAGTGGACAATACGTTCTAAATGGAGAAAGAAATGCGGCATAGCGGCTAGCACGCTCTGTAAGGGGGACTTGCCAATACCCTCGCAAGAAGTCTAACGTGAAAGTATAGCTGGACTCTGACACAGTTTCCACCCTCTCCTCTAGGTTTGGTATCGGGTAAGTTTGGTATCGAGTTATGGCATTAAGACGCCGATAATCGATGCATGGCCTCGGATCTTTTCTGGCACCTGAACAAATATTAGAGGGAAATTATAGTCACTCTCGCCCGGTAGTATGACTCCCATTTCCAGCATTTTATCGATCTCCTCTTTCACAATCTGATTTTGCACAGGGGAACAACGATACAGCTTGCTACAGATTGGCTCCTGACAAGTTAGCTCGATATCGTGTTCGATCACCATCGTGTTTCCCGGACGGTCCGACAACACGTCTTCGAACTGTGAGACAATCCTTATCAGGTCCTCCTATTGGAATTTACTTAACCTAGGCTCTAGGTTCAACTGCTCCAAGATTACCTCCGATTACCTTTCGATTACATCACTAGAACTCAAAATTTCTGCTCCCTTTTCCTCTGAAGCATTCAACAGCAGGTTTACGACCTCTTGACGTTGAACGTATGGTTTCATCAAGTTACTGTGGTAAATTTTGTTCGGCCGCCTTCCTAATTTCACTTCATAATTGATATCAGAAAGCTTCGATATTACTTTGGCGGGCCCTTTGCGATGAACCTCAAGCTTGTTCTTTTTGGACGGCCGCAGTAGCATTACTTGACTACCAACGTCAAAAGCACGCTTCTTCACCGATTTGTCGTAGTACTCCTTCGACAACACCTGTGCAGCCTTCATGTGGCTTTTCACTAGATCTTTCGTTTTTCCAAGCCTCTGAAGGAGGTCTAGAACACACGCAACTAGATTAGGGTCCTCATCGAAACCCTCCCAGGACTCGCGCAGCATCCGCAATGGTGTTCTCAAACTCCTGCCATCGACAAGCTCTGCAGGGTTAAACCAGTGCTCTTATAAGGAGCTGATCTCAAAGCGAACATAGCGGGAGGAATACACGCTTCCCAGTCGCAATTGTGCTCGTAGCAAAGAGCTCTCAGTATCCGTTCCACAACGTAATGCATACGCTCTACCGGATTGGATTGCGGGTTATGGATCGAGCTGTGTACTACTTTTATTCCACATTTATCCATAAAGGTAGAGGTAAGGCAGCTACTGAAGACACTACCATTGTCGCATTGGATTTCAGAAGGAAATCCGACGCGGACAAATATAGATAGCGGTGCATCCACGACATGAGGGGAGCTCCTTAAGTGGTATCTCTTCCGGAAATCTTGTGGCTACACAGAGAGCCATCAGGATGTACCGACAACCTTGCCTTGACTCTGGCAATGGCCTGACGATATCAATTACTAGGCGCCGAAAAGGTTCTGTGATAACTAGCACAAGCTTCAATGGTGACTTCCACTTGTCCTTGGATTTCACCGCTTTCTGACAAGTGTCGCATGAGCGTACAATGTCTTCGATATCCTTCCAGCATTTCGGCCAATAAAACTCAAGAGAAACTCTAGCCTTGGTCTTTTTTTATGCCGAGATGCCCTGCCCATGCGTTTTCATGCGCCAGTTCTAATAGTTGGCGATGATAATTTTGTGGCATCAAAAGCTGCTCATACTTGCGACTTTGCGCATTTGTGTAGGTCTGATACACAAGCCCTGCTTTCTCAAAAAAAGAAACATTCTTTTTCTTTTTTCCCAAGTTTACGCTTTCCATATGCGCTTTTATTGAGAGGTCCTCACGCTGCTTTCGAATGAGCATTTCTCGAACAACCCTCGACAGCTCACTCCAACTTTCCGTTACATGCGAGAGCGTTGCACCCCTCTCGCTCTGACTCAATGGCGCCATGTCGTCTCCCCCTGCTACGGAAACCACGCCAGTCGCTTCGGCGACGGGCCGCTCGAGTGACTGCTTAAATAACTCACGCAGAAAATTTCGTGTGTGAGGTTCCGTCGACTCGCAGCCAAGGTCACACAGATCTGATGCTTTTGAACTTCTTTCCCCACATTGAACAAGATCAAGCTCCCGCGAAGGCTTCCGCGCTTCGTGAGGGCCATGTACGCTAAATAGGGGAAGAACAATTTACCCTGCTCTTTGAGAAGCTGCTCTGAATTGTTAGAGAAGAGATAAGAAAAACGATCTGGAAGCGCGGCAGACACAGCCGATTCGGTGCGAAGCTTACCGAATGGGCCTTCAATGACAACCATAGCGATTGGTAAGCAAGAACTCTGCTCCACGGCGACTTGCCTATGCGCATTCTCCTGTAAAGTCATCCGCAGACACCAATGAAGGTGGCACAACGTCCATGGTTGCCGCTGAGTCACGAAATGCTCGACACGTTTGCCCCTTCACACTAATTTCTTGGATATACGGCTCTAACAACCGCATGTTCTTTTCCGATTCTTGAATTGTTGCAAAAGCAAACTTTTGCTTACAGTTTATCGCGATGTTCCCTTCCTTTTTGCAGATGTAGCAGATTAGTGGCTTCCGTGATTCAAACGCCCGTGTGGTATCAGTGCATTGTTGAGGAATCGCATTCGATTTCCCCGCTTCCGTTTGCCCTTTCCCTACAGTGTCCTTCGTAAGAGACGGATCCTTCTTGAAATTACGGTGCGGAGCGGGTTTCCGTTGATCAAGTTTCTTTGAAAAACCCTCTTTCCTTTCATCTTTGTCAACGCGCACTGCCCTGCTATGCAACCTTCGGCGAGTATAATACTCCTCAGCTAACTGTGCTGCCCTGTTTAGCTGTACTTCTCCAAGTTTGTCCTGCAGCCAAAGCTTGACATCCTCCTCGATGCAGTGGTACAATTGCTCCAATGCAATGCATTCCACCACTTTATCGCGATCGTCATAAACACCTTCGTCCTTGAGCCATTCAATTAAATCGGCTTTAAGACAAAACACGAAGTGAACGTGTCACTCATTCCCCTTTTTAGCATATCGGAACCTTTGCCTGAAAGCCTCGGGTGACAACTTATAACGTCTCAAGATCACTTCCTTAACCTCGTCATAGCTCTCAAACGCTTTCCTCGGCAAGATAGTTATCACTTCGCACACTTCGCCGGAAAGAAGAGCTAACAGGTTCTGCGCCCAAAGAGACCACTATAAAGCATTTCGCTCACAGACGTGTTCAAACTTGACGAAATATTTCGCCATGTTCTCGCCTACTACGAACGGTGGCAGTTGGTCGCGCATTTTCTGACCGCTGACCTGAACTGTCGCAGAACCAACGCTAGGCTCCTGCGAACACTGTAGGATTGCCAATTCTATTCGTTTCAACTCAAGGCGCTCCTGCCTCTCAGCCTCCTCACGGCGTTCTCGCCTTTCAGCTTCTTCACGTTCGAGAACGTCTCGCCTTTCAGCTCCTTCACGTTCGCGAACTTCTCTCTTTTCAGCTTCTTCTCGTTCGCGAGCTTCTACTTCTCGCCTTTCAGCCTCCTCGCGGCGCGCTTTGATAACCTCCCAGGCCTCATCGACTTCCTCAGCCGACACTCTTTCATCCCTTATGATCTCAAGGATCGCTTGCTTTCGTTTCGCACGGCCCAAAGTGATGCCGAGTTCCTCACAAACTTCGATGAGTTCCTTCACTTTAAGGTTCTCCATCGTTCACACTAGCCTCTTGCTGTTTGCCCCTGTTAAGAATTTACTTGCCGTACCCACTATAAATCAACTAGCAAGACGCGCAAACAATTTGTAACACTCCCGTGTTTATACCCTCCTCATTAACTTGGGTTTCGAAGCGTTTCGACTTGGCTTCAAACGATCAAAGCTCACTCTAATGCTTCACACAGCCCTTCTCTAAACTACTATAACCTGAGCTTAAGTAGTCTGGTGAACTGAGGGGAAAATATCAGGCACTCACCGCATCGATGTCGCTGACGCCGGCCGATCACGCAGCTGCCAACCACTGTTACGAAAGACGGTGATGCCAACACGGTCCCGAAGGCGCCACTGCTTCGAACTCCGCCGGGAAGGTCACCAGCTATTTGGTAGCTTAGGTTTCTCATCTCGCGACTGCTTCTGCACAGAGCTGATAGACGAGCGGACGAGACGACGGTGAGTAAACAAGGTTTGTGTACAGCATATATACAGAGGCGTTACAATTTTGGCACTGGGGCCGACAGTTTAGAGACGCGAAGAGCCAACCTCTCTTCTCTGACACATAAGTCAACTGCCCGGGACGTGCCGCAGGACTTTTTTATATGCTTCGGCACGATTCTTTGAGTAACCAAATGTCCAACCAGAAGCGCCGCTGGTCGTGAGGTCACAATCTTCCAATGGGGTCGCCGCTGGGACGCGTCATTCTCATCGACTCCCGAGGCGCTGCGCTGCACGTTGCTGCACCCAATGAGGAGTGACTTCGCCATGCATTGCGTCAGACTCACCAAACAAGAAGGCGCCGGCTCGCTGGCTGAGGTGACTCACTGTGCGTGTGCGGCAGAAAGGCACCGTCGCGTGATGACGCTGTCTAGTTGTTCATCGTGTCAGGCGGGCTCGCGTGCTGGCCTTGACACAGATTGCCTTTTTCAGAGGCATGGACGTTCACTGTGGACTCGCAGGCATAACGGACCCCACTGAACGTACCGTTCCATAATCCAATGAACCAGAGGGAAATGTTGCTAGCGCGGTGAGAACTCGTCCAGAAGCTGTGACTCGCCAGATGGCGGTTTTGTAGGGCATAGTGTTTGGCCAGAGAGTTTCAGTGTTGCGAGACAAGGGAAGCAATACGCTAGTAGTCCGTCGAGATCTGGTGCCAGATAAAGCTCTAACAGGTACTACTCATACGTTGTTTCTCACCGATGGCAGTAGCATTGCCGTTACGGAGGCGAAGGTTGAAATCCAGTCACCCTATTTTTCGGGTATTTCAATGGTCAAATGTATGACAAGACCTTTGTACGATGTCATCGTTGGCAGTGTTACAGGAGCAAGGGAAGCCCAAAATCACGATGAAAATTGGTAAGAGAGAAGTCCTCAAAGTAAGTCGAAATTAGAATGGTCATGTGGGAGAGGAACGAAGGAAGAAGATTCGCTGGATTCTGTGGTGGTTGGTGTCAAGGGCCAAGAACGGTCGACATCATCTAAGGTCTACATAAAGACATTGAATTTGACCAGAGAGGATGTGAGCAGAGCTCAAAAAGAAGACAGAACTTTAGATTTATGCAGAAAGAAAGTGGGTCAAGTGTTCCGAGGAAATTGTGCAACGCACTCGTTCAAGACAGAAAAGAGAATTCTATACCGTTGTTACCGAGGACCCTCAGATGAAGTGATTCAACAAGTGGTGCTACCCCAAAAACTGCGTGGTCAAGTGTTGGCTTTGGCTCACGAAGCATTGATGTCCGTACATTAGAGAATGAAAAGAACTATCGACCGAGTTTTAGGCGCATTCTACTGGCCTGGTATTCAGTAGGCAGTGAAAAGTTATGTACAATTTTGCGACATATGCCAGCGCACCTATCCTAAGAGCAAGGTTGGAAATGCCCCACTTGGACGCATGCCGTTAATTGACACTCCTTCATAACGAGTGGCGGTGGACATCATAGGACCTTTAAAGCAAACGTGGCATAGGAGAAACCGCTACATACTGACTATGGTAGACTTCGTTACTCGATAGCGGTAGCTCTGCAATCGGTTGATTTTGCTACTGTCGCCGACGGATTGATCGAAATGTTTTCTCGCATTGAATTCCCTAACAAGATACTGTACGATCAGGCGTTATGTTTTACATCTGAGCTGATGAGAGAAGTGACTGATTTGTTAGCCATTAAGCATCCTAGGTCGACACTTTACCATCCATTTTGTAATGGTTTGGTGGAGCGATTTAATGGTACATTGAAGCACATCCTGCGGAAATTGAGTCAAGAGGAACCCAAGTCATGGGATCGATTATTGGCACCTCTGCTCTTTGCGTACCACGAAGTACCACAGACCAGTACGGGCTTCTCGCCATTCGAGTTGTTGTATGGCAGACATGTTCGAGGACCGCTAAGCATACTCAAAGAGTTATGGACAGGAGATCATATATGTGAAGTAGTAAAGACCACGTATGCGTATGTCTGAGACCTCAGGGATCGTTTAGAAATGACCATATCGTTGGCACAAGCGACCTTGTCATGTGCCAAAGTGACCCAGAAGAAGTATTATGATTGAGGAAGTAAAACCCGTCGTCTGAACGTAGGGGATCGAGCCCTCATACTGCTTTCAAGTACAGAAAACAAGCTTCTGATGCAGTGGAAGGGACCCTTTATGGTCACATGAAAGAAAGAAAATTTTGATTACTGGTTGGACATGGGCCAAAATACTAAGCTCTTTCATATCAATATGTTGAAGCGTTATGAAGAGCGTCAACTTGAACACTCATTACGGTCGGCAACCTTCATTGTAGTCGAGGAGGAAGAGACCGATACGCGAATACCTACTTTCAGGGCTACTGTGAGCTCTGGTGTAGAAGCAGTTAAGCTTGGCCGAGACCTCCAAGAAAGCCAGCGTAACGAACTTCGCGAGATCTTGGCAGTCATGAAGACGTCTTTCCGGAAATACCGGGAAAAACAAATTTGTTTAAATGCCGTCTGCTATTGACCACCTCTCAGCCCATCCACACTCAACAATATCCACTGCCTTCTTCCACGAAAGAAGTCATTGAGAAAGAGGTGCAAGATATGCTCAAGCTTGAAGTGATTGAACGGTCCGACTCTTCATACAATTCACTGTTGGTGCTGGTTAAGAAACCAGATAAAAGTTACCGCGCTTGCATCGATTTGCGTCGGATTAACGATGCCTTGATTTCCGACGCGGCACCAATCCGAAGGACAGACGTCATATTTGCGGAGATCAAAACTAAAAACTTCTTTTCAAAGTTCGATTCCACTAAATAATACTGGCAAGCGCCTCTGGGCAAGAGTTCTAAACCAAAAGCGGCATTTTCGACTCAATCAGGACATTTTCATTTCTTGTACATGCCGTTTGGGATCAAAACGCCGTCTGCTGTTTTTACTCGATTAGCGAGACGCTTTCTACAGGGCATACCAAATGTCATACACTACATCGGTGACGTGCTCATCACCACTACGACATGGCAAGAACACATGGAAACCTTGCGGCACCTATTGAGGAAGATCCATGAAGCTGGACTGATGATCAAGCCTCAGAAATGCGAAATTGGCGTGACGTCTGTAGATTTCCTTGGCCATAGACTTGGAGGCGGACTAATTCAACCGGTGGAAGACACGATTTCGAAGATAGCAAAAGCTCCACGACCTGAGACCAAGAAGCAACTTCGCTCTTTCTTTAGTCTGACAGGGTATTATCGTGATTTGATACCCCATTACGCGGAGAAGGCTCAGCCCCTAACCGAAAGACCAAGAAAAGAGAAAGCAACAAGCTTCACTGGAACAGCGAGAGGGAAGCCGCCTTCGAAATCCTCAAGAAGGCGCTCACCCAAGTACCGATCGTCAAGGCTCCGGATGTAAAACATCCCTTCATACTACGCAGTGATGCTTCCGATACATGCATAGGCGCAGTCCTTATGCAAGATCATGACTCAGTGTTGCACCCAGTCTCATACGCTAGCCGACAGTTATTACCTCGAAAACAGAAATACTCGGCTATAGAGCGTGAGTGTTTAGCTTTTGTGTGGGCTGTAGAAAAGTTTCATATTGTCACGGGGTCGTGACGTGGCCGAAGACAGGAGACTTCGTGTTGGGATTGAACTGTTTATTTGGGCGAACCTGTGCCCGGTAAAAGGAAAGTCCAATTAAAGCAGCAGTCTTGCACAGATAGCAGTCTCGGACTGATAGCGGCGAACGGAGCGTCGGCCTTCGATCAACAACTGACAAGCGGCGAAGCGCGTCGGCATTTATACTCTTGCCGTCGAATGTTCTAGCGTTATCGCTGGCGGTGGCGTAGGTTCCAGAAGAATCTGTACCGTTCGCACAGTGAGCGTGATCTTATCGAAATGATCTACTACAGTCCGGAACCTTCTAGAAAACTGCAGGCGTGGTTTGCGCTGAGAATCGTGCGGTGTTTTGGGACGATAACAAAAACTTGGGAAATGGAACGTGGCATTGCCCCCCTCTGAAAAAAGGCATCATCCCGATGCTTTAACTGAAGATGAAAGTACAATAATAATGCAAGAAAGTACAATGAATAAATTACGATACAACAATAATACAAAAAAACCAGTTCAGTTTGTTAACGCGCATGAAACGGCTTGAGGCGCGCGACATGGACGACTTCAGGTCGCGATCGGCGTCGTTGAGAGTTCGTGATGCCGTCGGGGACTACCTCGTAATCAAGTGGGCCGAGCCGTCGAACCACCCTGTACGGTCCGAAGTACCATTGCAGAAGCTTTTCACTTAGTCCACGTCGGCGTATCGGCGTCCACACCCAAACACGTTCACAGGGCTGGTATTCCACGAAGCGTCGTCGAAGGTTGTAACGGTGGCTGTCGGTCGTCTGTTGATTCTTGATACGGAGACGCGCAAGTTGTCGGGCTTCTTCGGCGCGTTGAAGGTACTCGCTCACATCGAGGTTTTCTTCGTCGGTGACGTTGGGTAACATGGCATCGAGCGTCGTTGCCGGGCTCCTTCCGTAGACCAATTTGTATGGAGATATCTGCGTCGTCTCCTGCACCGCCGTGTTGTATGCGAAGGTCACATACGGAAGAATGGCGTCCCACGTCTTGTGTTCGACATCGACGTACATTGACAGCATGTCGGCGATCTTCTTGTTAAGCCGCTCGGTGAGGCCGTTGGTCTGTGGGTGGTACGCTGTCGTCTGGCGGTGGTTTGTTTGGCTGTATGCCAAGGTTGCTTGAGTTAAGTCGGCAGTGAATGCCGTTCCTCTGTCGGTGATAAGGACCTCCGGGGCGCCATGACGTAGAACGATATTTTCGACGAAGAATTTAGCTACCTCGGATGCACTGCCTTTTGGCAGGGCTTTTGTCTCGGCGTAGCGAGTGAGGTAGTCGGTAGCTACCACGATCCACTTGTTTCCGAAAGCCGACGTCGGGAACGGCCCCAGTAGGTCCATACCAATCTGCTGGAAAGGTCGGCAAGGTGGATCAATTGGCTGCAGAAGTCCCACTAGCCTTGTCGGCGGTGTCTTGCGTCGCTGACAGTCCCGGCATGTTCTTACATAACGAGTGACGTCGGTGGTAAGACGTGACCAGTAGTACCTTTCTTGTATCCTCGCGAGCGTGCGAGAAACACCGAGGTGCCCTGCCGTCGGATCGTCGTGAAGGGCCTGCAGGAGTTCTGGTCGCAGAGCTGAAGGCACCACAAGGAGGTGCTTAGCTCGAAGCGGTGAAAAGTTTTTCTTTTGTAGAAGACCGTTTCGTAGAAAGAACGACGCAAGTGTGCGCTTGAATACCTTCGGGACTTCGGCGGTCCTGCCTTCACGGTATTCTATTAGGGCCTTAAGTTCCGGGTCGGCCCTCTGTCGTTCAGCGAAGTCGTCGGTAGTTATCGTTCCTAAGAAGTAGCCGTCATCCGGGTCGTCGGGTAGCGGTTGATCGACAGGCGCACGAGAGAGACAGTCGGCGTCGGAGTGTTTTTTGCCGGACTTGTAAATGACAGTAATGTCATATTCTTGAAGTCTCAGGCTCCATCGTGCGAGGCGACCTGAGGGGTCCTTCAAGGTGGCTAGCCAACACAATGCGTGGTGGTCGCTCACAACTTTGAAGGGCCTGCCGTAGAGGTAGGGGCGAAATTTCGACGTAGCCCAGATGATGGCGAGGCACTCCTTTTCTGTTGTGGAATAATTTGCTTCTGCTTTGAATAGCGATCGGCTGGCGTAACTAATAACCCTTTCAAGTCCGTCAGCCCTCTGCACAAGAACGGCGCCAAGACCTACGCTGCTTGCGTCAGTATGTATTTCTGTCTCGGCGAATTTGTCGAAATGGGCAAGTGACGGAGGCGTGTGGAGGCGATGTTTAAGCTCCTGGAAAGCGTGTTCCTGCGGCGTTTCCCAGTTAAACTCCACGTCGGCCTTGGTAAGGTTAGTGAGCGGATCGGCGATGCGGGCGAAGTTTTTCACGAACCGCCTATAATAGGCACACAGGCCCAGAAATCGGCACATGGCTTTCTTGTCAGTGGGCGGCGGGAAGTCGGCGATGGCGGATGTTTTCCGTGGATCGGGACGAACTCCAGACTTGCTGATAACGTGCCCCAGAAACAAGAGCTCCTCATACGCAAATCTGCACTTTTCTGGCTTCAGTGTAAGCCCGGACGTCTTGATGGCTTGAAGTACAGCTTCAAGGCGCCGAAGATGCTCGTCGAAACTCGAGGAAAACACGACGATGTCGTCCAAGTACACAAGGCAAGTCTGCCACTTCAATCCTGCAAGTACTGTATCCATAAAGCGTTGAAAAGTTGCAGGCGCTGAGCAAAGGCCGAAGGGCATCACCTTACACTCGAAGAGGCCGTCCGGTGTAATAAACGCCGTCTTCTCTCGGTCTCTTTCGTCGACTTCGATTTGCCAATAGCCAGTCTTCAGGTCCATTGACGAAAAGTACTTGGCGTTATGGAGCCGATCAAGTGCGTCGTCTATTCGTGGGAGAGGATACGCGTCCTTTCTTGTGATTTTGTTCAGGCGGCGATAATCGACGCAAAAACGTAGGGTCCCATCCTTTTTCTTCACTAACACCACGGGGGATGCACATGGACTCTTGGACGGCTGGATAATGTCATCCCGCAGCATTTCATTAACTTGTCTCTTCATGGCCTCACGTTCTCGCGTCGAAACCCTGTACGGACTCTGACATAGTTGTCTGGCATTTTCTTCGGTTATGATGCGATGTTTCGTGATTGGGGTCTGCCGAATTTTCGATGACGACGAAAAGCAATCTTCGTATTGCAGGAGCAGGGTCTTGAGCTGTTCTTGCTTATAGTTCGGAAGTCTGGGATTGACGTCGAAAGCTATGGGAGGGGCTTGGTTCCTCTGAGCAGGTTCCGCAGAATCGGCGAGGGCGAAAGCACTGGTGGCTTCGACAATTTCTTCGATGTATGCGACCGTTGTTCCTTTGTTCACATGTTTGTACTCGTTGCTGAAATTCGTGAGCATGACCGTTGCTTTGCCTCCCCGCAGCTCTGCAATTCCTCTTGCGACGCAAATATTTCGTGTGACTAACAGATGCTGACTGTCTTCAATGACGCCTTCCAAGTCAGGTGATTTAGGAGCGCCGACTGAAATAATGACGCTTGAGCGAGGTGGAATGGTGACTTGTTCTTCCAGCACATTCAAGGCATCTGTCCTGACGGCAAGCGCGGCGGTAGTGCTTCTGTGGATAACGTTTTCGACTTTGTTTTTAAGTTGATGACAGCACCATGGAGGCATAAGAAGGCCATGCCAAGGATGACATCTCTCGAGCAACGCTGTAGGACTACGAAGTCTGTAGGATAAATACGGTCGTTAATGGTGACTCTCGCTGTGCAGATTCCTGCAGGTGTTACGAGATGACCTCCGGCTGTGCGGATTTCAGGGCCTTTCCAAGCTGTCCTAACTTTCTTTAACTTCGCGGCGAATGACCCACTGATGACAGAATAGTCGGCTCCAGTATCGACGAGAGCGGTCACACTGTGGCTGTCGATAAGAACGTCGAGGTGGCTAGTTCGCCGTCTCGCATTACAGTTAGGGCGTGGCGTCGGGTCACGGCTGCGTCGGCTTGTTCCGCTGCTTCCATGTTGCGTCGTCAGGCCACCTTCGGTAAGTGAGCTTTCGCCATCAGGGCTTTGCCTGGTTGGCGTTGTGTTCGGAAAGCTCCGTCGCGGCGTCGTCGTCGTCGAAGGATCTTCGGTAGTTTGTCGCACAGCAACCGCACCTCCACCGGTTGCTGCCCTTAGTTTCCCGGATACGGGCTAGGAGACCGGCCCCGCGTTGGGCCAGAGTACTGCCGGTGGTGCGGTGACGTGCGGCGGCTGGGCGACGGCCAACGCGAAGGGCTTCGTGGTGGCCACCGAGTTGCTGTAAGGTAGTCGGCGATGTCACGTGGTCATTCTCCTGGCTGTCAACGCGGTGCATTGACGGCGAAGCCACACAGTCCCATCGGTCGGTACTGGCAACGGCGGTATGTGTGTCCGGCCTCGCCGCAGTGGTAACACAGCGGGCGATGGTCAGGGGTGCGCCAGACGTCAGTCTTCCTTAGTGCACTGCGTTGGGCCGCTGGCGAACGGTATGACGTTGGTGGGGGTGGTGGCGGCGGTGGCGTCTGTTGACGGAAGTGCGATGGGGCGGCGTTTTGGCGTGGACGGGGAGGAGCGTTGTGGCGCAGTGCAGCGGCCTAGCTCATAGCTTCCGGCTCGGGCAGCGGTGCGTGGGGACGTTGAAGCAATTGCCGAACTTCTTCTCGCACAATGTCGGCGATTGAATCCACTTGAGGCTGCGCCGAAGGCAACAGCTTGCGCAGCTCTTCCCGCACAATCGCACGGATCGTTTCACGCAGGTCTCCGGAGTTACTGGCTTGAGCAGCAGCGCAGTCTGCAGTCAGGCGACGATTATACTGTCTAGTGCGCATGTCCAGTGTCTTTTCAATAGTGGTTGCTTCGGCTACAAATTCTTGGACGGTTTTCGGTGGGTTTCTCATCAGTCCCGCAAAGAGCTTCTGTTTGACCCCTCGCATAAGGAAACGAACTCTTTTCTCCTCAGGCATGTCTTTGTCAGCGTGACGGAATAGTCGGGTCATTTCTTCTGTGAAAATGGCGACATTTTCATTTGGTAGAGCTGAATCAGAGTCTCTAATAAAGCAGCGGCCCTCTCTTTGCGAGCGACGCTCGCGAACGTTTGCAGGAATGCGCCGCAGAAAACATCCCAAGTTCGGAGCGTGGACTCACGATTCTCTGGCCAGGTCCTTGCGGTGTCTTCCAGGTTGAAGTACACACGACGGAGCTTTTCTTCGTTGTCCCAGTGGTTGAGGGCGGCCACACGGTCGTATGTTTCTAGCCAGGATTCCGGGTCTTCGAAGGATGACCCATGGAAAATTGGTGGTTCCCTGGGTTGATGCATGACCATCGTGGGCAGGGACGCTGCGGTTGTCATTGTCGCTGCAGTCGCGGTCATGGCCTTCGTCTTCCGCGCCTTGTCTGGTAGAAGCCCGTACTCCGGTGGTAGCCCTTGCTGTCGGCGGCTTGTTCGCTCCTCCTGGTTGGCGTCGGTGTCTTCTCCGCGACGTGGGCTGGGTTCACGGCTTGACGGGGGCGTCCGGTACATGAACGAAGCAGCACCTCCACCAGATGTCACGGGGTCGTGACGTGGCCGAAGACAGGAGACTTCGTGTTGGGATTGAACTGTTAATTTGGGAGAACCTGTGCCCGGTGAAGGGAAAGTCCAATTACAGCAGCAGTCTTGCACAGATAGCAGTCTCGGACTGATAGCGGCGAACGAAGCGTCGGCCTTCGTTCAACAACTGACAAGCGGCGAAGCGCGTCGGCATTTATACTCTTGCCGTCGAATGTTCTAGCGTTATCGCTGGTGGTGGCGTAGGTTCCAGAACAATCTGTACCGTTCGCACAGTGGGCGTGATCTTATCGAAATGATCTACTACAGTCCGGAACCTTCTAAAAAACTGCAGGCGCGGTTTGCGCTGAGAATCGTGCGGTGTTTTGGGACGATAACAAAAACTTGGTAAATGGAACGTGGCATTATATACTTATACGGAATCCGTTGTGTAGTTTAGACCGATCATCAACCCTTGCAATATTTGTCGCCAGAAAAACACCTCAACAGCAGAGTCTTGAGATGGAGTTTGGCCTTGCAGGAATATGAATTGCATGTAGAGCACATCAAGGGGTCTGAAAATGTCGGGGCGGAATACATGAGCCGAATTCAGTGACTATATACACTGGCGCAACTATTTCAGCATGATGAGATTACATCTCAATGCAGTAAATCGCCGACATAGTTCATCTGGACATATTCGGTTTTCGGCCTGCTGTGTGTGTGTGTGTTTTGAGCTAGTTCATCTAAGAACTGAGCAGCAGTTTTTCGTGCAGAAAAACTTTCCCGAAAAGGGGTCTATTGTGGTGTAGTCCAGTGACGTGGTGGTGTTTGTGAAGTGTGGTGGCACCGTGTTATTATGTATAACCTGCTCGGAGGCGACGGCAGCGGTGCTTCTCTTTCGAGCGGCGGAAAGACGATGATGACGTTGGCACGAAACGTCACGCATGAAACTGCGGCCCGCCAAAAGGAAGAGGAAGTTTGCGCGAAAGGTTGCACTGCCAATGCACAAGAGGGAAGAAGAAGAAGACCAGTCGGGGGCAGAACGAGATCGAGCTGGCTGGAGTGCAGATCCTGGGTATCACGCGACTGTGGTGTCGGGTTTCGGACCTGACCGCGTGAAGTCAGGCAAGGCCAGGACGCTCCAGCTGCCCACGGTGTACTCGGACGTACGCGGCCTTCCAGAGTTCCGGCCGTGACTTTCCAAGGTCACGTCCCAGGTGTTCGTTCCCGCCATGACTGTTCATGGTCACGTCTCTGGTGTGCAAGCTTCAACTCCAATCCCGAACCACCCGTGGAGGGTGGAACCTTTCGGGTGGTGATCAGCTACTCGAAACGAGCCAGCATCGGCAAGCGGCTCCAGCTCTTGCTAAGGCAAGGGCTACCTCTCCTTCTGCCAAGCATCGCCGTGCTGGTCAACGCGTGACTCCAGCTGCTGAGACATCGCCAGCGTGCGCCACCTCAACTCACCAAGCCACCGCCACCATCAACGCTGCCGGTGACTGTTGATTTTTATAAACATTATAGCTGGACAACTTACAGGACATGTTTTTATTTGCCAGCTTAGACTGGGTGTCTTTACATCGCAACTTCATCTCGTTTTTTTTTTTGTTGTTTAGGCTTAATCTTTCTACTTTTTTTTCCACCTTAAACGGCTCCGTCATTTCTTAGCTCCGAGGCTTTCCCTCTGAGCAACAATTTATTAAACAGTAAACCTGCATCACAGCAACCAATGAGCGTTTGCAGCCAAAAATTAGGTGTGTGGCGCCGCCGTGGTGCTCTGGTAGCTAAAATACTCAGCTATTGTCCAGAAGGTCACAGGATTAAGTGCTCCTATTTTGCTGCACGTGAAGAACCCCAGATGGTCCAAGTTCTCGAAGTCCTCCATTACGGCGTCTCTGATAATACTGTGGTTTTGAGACAAATAAACAAACATTTGAATCGAGACAGAAAGAGAAGAGGAAGGCCGGGAGGTTAACCTAATATTGGCATCTGGTTCACTACCTAGCACGGGACGGGGGGAGGGAATACGGGTAAGAAAGCGGGCGTAGAGCAGGGAAAAAAGAACAAAGAACGCAAAGGTACTCGGGAGAAAACAAAAACAAACCCAGGAAGGGCGTTCTGGCTACTATTCAGATAGCTGGTATAGCTGGGACAGCAACCGACAAAAGTTGCTTACCTAATTTGCTGAGGTCCTTAAAACATTATGTTTGTCTTAGCAAACATTTGATGTCCCCGACGACAGTTACCAAGCTACTGAGTTTTCTTTTTCACAACTGGTTACACCAGCGTGCATATAAGCAATTAATTCATTTATTAACACAGTGCTTCATGAAGTGTATCTTTAATGTGCTTGAATTTCAGTAGACGACGGTTCACTGAAATAAACAACAGTACGCACACCAGAAACAATGAGAGAAATTATATGATTGACAAAAAAAAGCAACAGCATCACGCCAGCGAAGAGAAGAGAATCCGGTGCATCAAGCAGTATTTGCAGAGGCTCGCTGCAAGAAACTTCGTCTGCTTTATATGCCATTGCCAGCGGATGTCAATTATCAAAGCATTTGCTGTGAGAAACACCGTCGCACCCTGCATGCGTCACCCCTCCCAAGGTTTTCAGTAAGTGAAGCTCAAACAATATCCCGAACTGTTGTGATCCTAGCTGCGTAATTTATTGTCAGTCTTGTGGGGCCTGACAAAGAACACCACCCTTGAAACTAACGGAGGCTGTCACACTGTTGGGCGGCGAGCGAATTTTCATTAATTAACTGCTTTTGCAATGTGAATTTTCCAACGAATTGTATTGCAGAAATAGTACCACGCTTGGGTATTTACAATACAACGCACAGGGGCATAATTCATACACTGCGCGCAGGTTTTGTTGCTCACATCCAACTCCTGTCAGAGCCTATTAAGTCAAATCCATAGAATTTTACCCATGGATGGTTCTCGGTGATGTCGATGGGTACAATTTTTCATGAAATACATCTAGGAAGGATACCCAGTCCGGCTCTCATGCTTGCTCATCATCTGTCGATAAGAACAGACTGCTTTATCATACCGAGAAAACTGTTTCTCGTTAGACATATTAGAGCATATTGCACTAGATCTCCTGGCATACATCGAAAAATAAAGGCTCGTCTTCAAACTAAACTTTTACGCAACTTCCGAAGCACCGCTGCGCCTTGGTGAACTACTCACCAATCTGTTCACCCTTCTCAGTGAGTTTTAACGTTTCTGCTCCTAATTCCTTGAGGATATTGACTCTACAGACTGTAAATAAATTGCACAACAGTCGTTAGGATGGGGCTGACACGTACTATGACCAGTATGTTTTTTTGCTTTTTTCTGCCCTCTTACCTATAGTGCATTTCTTTCGTCATTCTAGAAGTCTGCACCGCAACGCCACGCCGCCGGCGCCGCCCGATTTTTCTCACGCCGTTCGCGTCGCCACCGGTGTACCGGGAGGGTCCATCTCACCACCGCCACACGCAGTAGTTAGTTAATCTCAATTTAGTTAGTCTGTTTTAACAGCTGTGTTATTTTAACCTTAATGGACAACCCGGGCATACAAGACTTACATCAAGATCGCTTCTTTTTCACAGCTTTAAGAATTTTCAGAACGGCGTTTGTCATGTCTTGACTCTCTTGTGCCAGTGTTCACATGCGCTGTATACATGAGGACCTAAGACAGCTTCTGGCGATACAAAATCGAGCGCGTCATTCTCTTTTGGTGTTTCTTTTAAATTTTTTGCGCTATTTTTTACACCATAGTTGTGATTCACGTTACATTACGGAGCATATTCTCGAATGGTTCATGAATGAAAATTGTAAGTTGGGAATGGTCTCCAACCCTGCTCTGCCATGCATCCGCCCCCCCACTCCTTCTCATGTCGCATGGTTATCGCGCGCGATGAACTTGTGCTTTCATTGCATTTTGTGAAGTTCCGATTGCGCAAGCTGAAATAAATAGAGTGCAGCTGACAAGCTCGAAATCCTGATAGACCTAACTCTGAGTGCCCACATTGCAGACGTGCTTTATGAAGACAAAAAGATATAGCCTGTATTGGTTGTGTGAATTGTATACTGAAGTATAGAGGAGAACGCAAGCAAAGGAAGAGGTGCTGGATTATTTCCTTTATCCAACGAACACGACAGTGAAAATGACGCAGATCTTCAGAAAAAAGGCAATTGATTCGACGGTGTTTTAAATGCGAAGCATTTCTTAGCGTACTTTGGCGACATTGAGTCTATCAATCTATCTATCTCTCTATCTATCTATCTTTCTATCTATCTATCTATCTATCTAGCCGCCTACGACTTTTAGCTCTACTGGCTGTTACGATAATGGTATCAATACCAAACTTGGTATGGCGTAAGATGCCTGTATGACAAGAATAATTCACTAGTCATAACATGACTATCATGACACGTATGTTATGAATGTCATGATTTACATTTCACGGTCTCGCTATTCTTGCGGTGGTTTAGTTTACATGACATGCTGGAAAATTGGCATGGTATGACATGACTGCATGGTGAACACTAGTGACAGACACTGGCATTGAAATCATGACATAAACGTCATGTAAGTCATAAAACGTGACTATATGCTACGCTCATAGCACGTTCGCAGTCGTTTCGCTAGCTTCACATAACTCAAATTTCGTGTTATGGGAAGTGAATGCCCGACAAAGGTGTGTGACTGGTGCAAACATAATAATCACAAGATGCGTGTCATGTACCATGGCTAAATGACACCCTCAAGATGCGCTCGCGGCCATGTTGCTAGTTGCATTTGCACCAAGTTTGGTATTACGGGACGTGAATAGATGACGAAGGTATGTGACTGGTGCATGCATGATAACCTAATAAGCGTGTCATGTAACAACATGACTACATGCTATGTTCATGATGCGC
Source organism: Rhipicephalus microplus (assembly GCF_043290135.1). Lineage (NCBI taxonomy): Eukaryota > Metazoa > Arthropoda > Arachnida > Ixodida > Ixodidae > Rhipicephalus > Rhipicephalus microplus. The sequence goes on along the minus strand of NC_134702.1, from coordinate 146,561,137 downwards.
TCGTGGCCGTTTCGCTAGCTTCACATGGGCCAAATTCGGTATTACGTCACGCGAATCAATGACGTATGTAAATTACACGTCCAAAGATGATACTCATGACATGCGTGTCATAGAACAACATAACTACATGCCACACTCACGGCGCCAATACACTTCGATGTGACCCGGTGCACGTTCGCGCCGGCGCTCAATTTGTCGAGTGACGCCAGCAATGCCACGCCAGGCGCTATCTGCCTGCCTTATGCTCGCAGGCGTGCGCCACGCTCACGCTGCTTTGTTTTGACGCATGCGCGTTTGAGTGCGTCCGGCGTCCCCCCGTCACGAAGCTAGGCAGACGCGGTACTGTCTTGGTAACATCATCGGCGCGAAATGCAGCGTGTCGCATTTTGCGCTGGTTGCCGCAGGGCTTTGCCGACAGACGCTGGTCGCACTTAGAGTCAGACTATAGAGGGCTTGAGGATCGCTATCGTAGCGTCGCTGCACCCAGCGTGCGCGTGCATCAACTCCACGTGCGTTCACCGCCATTTCACTAGCTCCACATATACCCAATTCGGTATTGCATGACGTAAATAGACGACGAAGGTAAATGACACGTCCGAGCATGATAATCATGATACGCGCGTCATGTAAAACATGACTATATGCTACGCTCATAGCACACTCGCGGCATTTTTGCCAGCTCCACATATACCACATTTAATATCAGGTGACGTGAATAGATTAAGAAGGTAAATAACACGTACAAACGTGATAGTCCTCACATGGAAGTCATATACGGCATAATTTACCTCCGCCTCGTAACGTCATACTGATTTTAAAGGGACATATCAACCTTCTTCATTCGTTCTTCTCATGTCATCGATTCCCACTGTACGTAGGATCTGCCAATTTTTTTAAATATTTCGATTGTGAGAAAAATTATGTATGGAAACTGTGTAGAGGCTTTCATCATCGCCATCAAATCCCTTTAAAGACAAAATTGATGACATTCACATGCCCATTGCGAATTAATTTCCCACGAGTATCTGGGGAATGAGAGCGAGGAACACCTCTGAAGCATAAATGAAAGAAGCTGCTAATTTCATCGCAAGGAGAGCACATGCGATACGATCACTCCGCTTTAGGAGCCTCCTGCTTATTTTTCCTAAACAAGCAAGGAACTACTGTCTCTGTTTCGCTGGACACAAAAGTATGAAGAGACGCTCAGGTAGGAGGCTGCATGTGTCAATCTGCAACTGTGAACATTGATTATAAAGGCGTGGTTGTGAATGCTGGCAGGCGCGTTATTTCAGCAGATGTCACCAAACGGCTCGTGTACCATTGAACGGGTTTTATTATCACTGCACCAACAATGCCGCTTCCGGGAGTGGCTGTATACCCATACAGGAGCGTTTAACAATTTCGCGAGATTGAATGAAATAGAAACAACTGAAGCCTTATTTTGTTATGGGGCTGTGTGCTTCTATCCCATTGTGTAAAATGTGAAGTCATCAGTTTATTTCCTTTTTCTCGGCTAGCTTCTACACTAGCAAAAGAGGGAAGCTGTTTGAGGTTCGGAATTGGCGCCCCTCCATGACTCGAGTGCTTGGTGGAAGCGCGAAAAAAGGACCGTAGTCTGGTGAAGCGATGCTTTATTGCCGCGCTCAGGCGTTCGCCTTGGTGCAAGCCCAAACCTCCGCTCGGCCATTTCATATTCAAACACTCTCTTCTCAACCATCGGTTGAACAAAGGGTCTCCGCACAAAAAATCACCCGTGTGGGCTCGCATTGCCACAACCAACCACCAAAACACTTTCATAACAAGTAATGCATTGGAAACTAGCACGTTACCAAATATAACACGCAAAGGAGTAGGTTTTTCGTGAGTCACACGCCCTCCCATGCCAGGCCGACTTCTGTCAATAGCCGTTTTCAAGCTCGAGCTCCGTCAGCTCTCTCATTATACGTCGCGTCGAGCGGCAATGGTCTGTAGACAATTTCAGCTCTGCCCTTGCGGCCTTACTGGACTTTCTTAGGGACAACAGCTTTATCGAGTGACTTTTATAAGCCGCACGCCAAGGTGAAGCATGTCCTTCTTCCATCACACTGTAGTTTCTTCTTTTTTCTCCTTCTGAATTTCACGCCCCCCCCCCCTTTTTTTTTCAGCCGACTTTCAATTCTTCGCTCTAACTGCCCCTTCATTCTCCGTTCCCCCGTGAGTGTATTGGTGGAGGTGTCCTCACATGAGAAGCAGTTATCGTGCACTCCACATCCCATTTCCTTACTTTCCCGCCTTTTTTTTCCTAAAAAATCACCCCGCCCCCTGTTCTCAAGCTCCAGCTCGTTCAGCTATGTCACGTTGTAGAAGCCTCCTCAAGAGTGGAAGGTACACAGTCAGGCCCTGTGCGCTGACAAGGTGTGCATGTGACAGCGAGGCACCCCGTCATCCTAACTACATTCAGTAATGGCATAAAACGGGGGAGGAAAAGGTTGTTTGCGTGCCACCACCATGTCTCGGGCAGCCTGGTGGTTGCGTCCCTGCGTGGCACACGTGCATGCCAACATGACCTAAACTCAGACGACTACTTTTGACCCAAATCTTGCAAGACGCGTTTCCAAATAAGCTTTCTCTTTTATTCACGAACACGGGGCGACCTTGGCGGCTCTGCCCATGAACGGTGTGACAGACGGAGTCTCCTTGTTCCCATGCGCGGGCCCTCCACCATCGCTTTCGCGGAACCTATCGCCATCGTTAGTTGACGAGTCGGGAACTTCGCGCTCTGCAGCATCAGCGTTTCACGCAGCACACCGCTGATGAGTGTTCCATACTAACTCCTCCCCTTTTAAGAGTGTTACTGAATACTCGAGGTTCAGTAATGCGATACAAAAAACTGAAAAATCGCTCGAAAATAAACTGATACTCGGTACGCGCACGTGCGTGAACTGATTTTGCCTTACCCCGCGAATGGAGAACTTTCGTGCGATACTGCAAAATGAAGACAAAACACATACATATTGTTCAAAATGAACATCGGAGAGAAAATAATATCGCAATGCATAACCTATAAGATGCATTTTGAATGATGTTCATAGCGCCAATAAGTTCACATTAGTTTGTAATAGGGCATATGCATTGTGCATAATCCTGCAGCATATTGCCTTTTATATTCATCACACCACACAAGCATTGTCTCAACACGTGACTCCCACTCCTGGCACACTCCAAGCTGCACATAACAAGCTCAAAGGCGGCGACGTACCCACTGATATGCATTCTTTAGGCTCAATGGAACGCACGAAGCACAACCGTCAAAAATGCTTCACTCATTTCACAAACGCTACCCTATTTTCTCTACAAAACTATTCGAATACTACAGACAATTCTAATACACAAAAAAGTAGTTCTGTGAGTTAGGGGCAACTTCGTACTGCACAACCACACCAAAGAAAAAAATTGCGTGATACGACGAACAAACATTTTCACATCATTGAGAAACTATCAGTCCCTTCGAGCCACTTAACAACATGCATAACACATATTTATTTTGCGATGATAACCCTTGCACGGTCATTCGATTCACTGTGACTACCTCAGTTGCTACGTAACAACACAAGGAAAAATAACGCAGTCATATAAGACAGACAAAAAAATCACATTGCTACTAAACATTTACAATAACTCAATTCAATGATCATCCGAGACACCAAAAGAGAATCAACAGACTTGTTAAGCGCACATTTGATATGAACAATTTCTATGTCGTATTTTTGAATCGCCAATGCCCACCCACCGCGTTACCCTAGCATTGAAGCAAGCAGCACAAGTCAGAAAAGCCAACGAGTCATAATGAGTCGATATCTTGACCTTTCTGCCCAATAAGCATGTTCCCAAGGACTATAGCACCCCCACGCCTCACTTGTAATCGTGGACCACGTTTGTTGCAACTGGCTCAACTTCTTACTGAGGAATGCGACTGGTTGTTCACGTTCACTTATTCTTGGGGAAAGACAAGCCCCACCAGCGCCAGTTAATTTTCTTCTGCTCGGCTATCTTCCACACTAGCTAAGTAGGGAAGGTGTTTGAGGTTCGGAATGGCTGCCCCTCGACGGCTAAAGTGCTGGCAGCGTGAAAGGAGAGCCATAGTCCAGTGATAAGCCGCTTTGTTGCAGCACTCAGGCGTCTGCCCGGTCCCAAGCCCAAATCTCCGCTCGGCCATTTTATATTCAAACACTCTCTCCTCAACCCTCGGTTGAACAAAGGGTATCCACACAAGTCAACCACCCTTGTGGGCTGTTACGTTTGGCTTGGCAGCTCGTCTTAGTAGACGTCATTGTGCGTGAGCTGGCCTGCGAGAAGACTTTCTCCCCAATACCGGCGCCCGGTCGGTAGCGAAAAGCACTACGCAGTCCTGCAGGTGGGCCTGGCAGTTTTCTGTGGCCGGGTTACGAGAAACTCGACGGAAGCTTTGTGAGCAACCATTTGTTTAGTGGAGTGAAACAACGTGAGACGGCGTTAGTGTTGCAGTTCTCATGAAGTCAACCTCTCCACACAGCCACTGCCGCCTACGCGAGGTCGTGACAAAGGATCAACAGTTCAGAAGCGTGGGGAGGCGTCACTGTTGCAGTTCTCAGGGATTGACCTCTGGCTTGTCGAGTTCGAGAAACTTCTGAAAACGCAGTAGCAGCTCTGTGAACTGCTGCTGACGTTCGTGTCAGCAGCCATATTGTCCCCAGAGGAGCGCAACTTTTACTCTCCTCCAGACTCTACTCCCTCGCTCTGCGATGTCTTGAAAGTGTGGGCGGGGTGCGTCACTGTGTGCTGCGCACTCCTGCTACCCATTAGACATTCGCGTCTGCGTTCCTCATCAGCGGAGTTGTCGAATAGCTGCACCCTTTCTAGTAGGGGGATCACTGAGACTTAATGTCACTTGATTCATGGCAACTGTGGTCACCACCTTCTTTGAACTGTCGTGTAAGCAATCGAAATGCTAAAAGTGCCGAAGACATTTCTAAATAACCTGAGCTGAATTTCTACGAAATCTCGGTGCAGTTCCGTTTTCTCCTCATGTAAATAAACCTTCACTCTATCTCCAAGAACGCGTGTCCTCGCTGGCAAAGATTAGCTATGCGGATGACGGTGGGGAGCCTGATGCCGTAATGGAACTCGCCGTACCTACCATGGACCTCATATTCCTTAGAAGTGATTTGTAGCGGCGGGATGGACTTCGCGACATGGTGCTGTGTTGTGGTGAGTACTTGGTTTTAGTTTGGATTGTCAGGCTTCATTTTGTAATCGTGAGTTCAGTAAAGCCGGAGAGAGTGTGAGTTAGGGAGATCACCTATTCTTGAGTACTGAGTGAGCCAGGGAGATCCCCTACACTTGTATGAAATGCAGGGCCAAAGTAGAACGGCAATGCTGGAGGTGAAGACACCACTAAAAGATGGTCTTTTGTACATTTGTAAAGACCTAGGTATTAAGTTTAAGAAGAAACATGCAGGTCACAAATATCGAAGGTGATTTTGTAAAAAGGCATCGAGGAGGACAATGAATCGGCGTTAAATGCTTTCAAAAAGGTTGAAGAGAAAAAAAAGACGGAAAAAGAAGAGCGTGAGTGAATACTCGACGAAGAAATTGAAATACTGTAACGCACATTTGAGGCAATGCGTTGGAATATTCGGCCATCCGCAAGTATCGCGCACGAAAAGTGCGATGAATAAACTAGTGAAGTGCAGTTTAGAGCCGTCGAGAAGGCTAGCACGTGTGAAGATAGCGGCGGATTCAAAGATGAATCAAGTTTAAAAGCTGCGAAAAATTATACGTCATTGAGAGAGGCCGCAAAAGGCCAGAGCGAGTGTGACGAGGGCCAATTAAATGCTAGCAAAACAGCTAGGATAGCTGTAGACAATTTCGTACAGACCTCAAGTGCGGTTGTCGCAATGGTAAGTTTTGCAAACGAGATCGAAAGATACGTCTGTTCTATAGGCAAAAGCACCAGAGAAAGCTCACTAGAAGCAGCGATGGTGAAAATTAAGTATAACAGTGCTGTTTCTGACAGGACAGAGCCATGCGAGCTAGATTGTTTCAAACGAATCAGCGGCATTGTTCCTCAGCACGTTAAGCTGTCCGCTTGTCAAGATGAGGGAAGAACAATTTTTTTTTCGAGAATCATTTGGACTGCGTGTGTGAGACAACCGACAAAAGGTGTGAAAGGGTTCACGAGCTTGAGATGCAATCGGGAGGCCCGGAAACACACCGTAAGTAGCGGCGCAGATGCAAGAGAAGTCGGAAAGCCACGACCGAGACAAAGTGCCACTACACGTGTTGAGAAAATCTCGAAACAATTTAGCGTGGCAGGCAAAACTAGGCGTTTCGCAGTGGCGTCAAAGTACTGCATGCGTCCGAGCCGCCAGACGTAAAAAAAAAGAAAAGCAGGTTCTTCGGAAATTCCCGTGTAAGGCGTTGGTACTTCATTTCTGTCGACAGCACGTTTCAGGTCGCGCGCGAATGCAGGTTAAGCACAGGTGTGTCGGCCCAACATGGTAACAATGCTAAGGAATCCAAGTGCCGAAGTGGTGTGCAAGGTGGTGAACAAACACTCTTGCACGGTAAATTCACCAGTGATGCAACCCGAGGTGAAAAACCTGAGTAGTCAGGAAAAGGTTAGGCACAAACGTTGCCGTGAAAGAGTGAAGTAAAGAAGGAATAAAGAAGGTGGCAAAGTGCTAGGCGACCGAGAGAAGGACAGTTCATCGGTCAGTTCAACGAACAGGTCTTTGTGTCGTGCAGTAAGGCGCAAGCAGCGAAGTGGTCGTCCACAGCTCGCATTGTCGCGACGGAATGTCCGGTGGAGATATAGAGCTTTACGTGGACAAGAGTATTGAATGGGTCCTAAAAAAAAGGTCTCAGTAACTAAGCATCGCGCGGGTGCAAGCACAAAGAGGGCATCGCCACTGTTTCTCACGCATGGCTCGGGTTTTCTCCGCCATACTGACGTAGCCACGCTGGAATAGCGATCGAGGCATGACTGCGCTGTAGCTTGTGCATGTTTTGTTCTAAGCCGTTTTAAAAATTCGCCAAGATTGCGATTGCCGCGTGTTCGCTTCAAGGGTGAACGACAGCTGTAAGCTGAAAAATACGACACAGGAAGAATAAAACAAAATCATTTTTTGCTTGTTCTGAAGTAATAATCCTTTGCCATGTCCGGCTTCGTCTTCGAACCGTGGCTGCTGCACTCGCGGAACGTTGTCATCGTTTCGTGGGTGACAAATTGCCCTCGGAAAGAAATTCCCCGTGGGGGCCTTGTTTCTTGGCGCTTTTTTTTCCCTCCTCATTTCGTCGTTAACGTTCTCTCTTCGAATTACTTTGTAATTCTTTCTGTGTATCGCGCTTTCTTCGTTCGACTTTTCCGAGTCCGAGCACACGACTGCTTCGTTTTGTCACACCGTCCTCGTGCCTTCTTTCACCCTTTGCTTCTTGCCTTAGCTGTCTTTCGTTTTGCGGGCTGCCGCTACTGGGTGCGCGGATTCAGAGTCTTATGCTCTACCGACTGAGCTAGCCGGGCGGAGCTTGACTTTATTTGCGATTGGAGTAATGTCTTAGTAATATAGCACTTTCACTGTCGTCACAAGGCCGATTTGTTATTAATTATGGTATAGTCCTTTTTGGCATACTTCAATGCAGTAATTTTGCTCTGTCTGTTTGTCTGTCCGTTTATCTCTTCGAGGGGATTCAGCCACCTGGCCAAAGTTTAAGCACTTGCTCAACGCACAGCCATCTTGATCTGGTACCTGTGTTCATACTTGTAAACATTGTCGATCAAAAAACAAATGCAACGCATACCGGAGGCGCATCGTCAATACGTGAGTCCTTGAGGTGCGTTCCTTCATTTAATAAATACGTAGATACGTAATTTTAAAGACCCTACAATATTTCTTACGCAGCGCTGAGAATGGGACGTTGTGCACGAAAATGCGGGTGTTTCCTACGCTTCGCTAAGACTATACACTGTGCTGCCACCTTCCAGCGGCACTGCGTTTTACGGAAGCCTTCACTTACCCACATTACGATATAGCGACCATATCTCCCACAGTGCCTCCAGACAGACGACTATCGTCTTTCGACGACATTTGCACCGAAGTATGCATGCAGATACGTGGCCAACTTTTTTTTAGTTTGTTCTTTTTCTCGCTAACCCTCTCGCCGGAGAACGTCGCAAAGTTGCCCGCTAGCGTTCGTGCGACGCCTACTTGTGTTACTGGGTATACGCTGCTTTTGAAAGTGGTATACGCAGTAACTTTAGCGCCCACCTCTTAATATAGTTATCGTATATGCTACCTTTAGGTAGCGACTTTGAGCGTCTGTCTTCCGAACGCCGCCAGCAGCCGCGCGTTGCAGGGAGGCTGATGGTTGAGTCACTTGCTGAATTTTTTAAAGGCTGTTACTGTATTGACGCTCGTCATCGACAGGCTTGCTAATCACTGGTTTTCGACGCGCCTAACATGTTGATCGGTGACACGGTACCCGTATCGCCTGCGAAAATGGTGTGCGGCTTCGCCGCATAGCCGCGGTCCTTGACGAGACGAACACGCAACATTGCTACCTAAAAATATACACCAAGTCTAACCTTCTATATTTCAGTTGACATTGGAGCCATAAGTCTACCGCTGCTATGACTCTGAAACTACCAAAGATACGTTAATTGAACCATCATCATCATCATCATCATCATCATTTATTAACCCTTAAGGACCCTACATACCGCAGGGGCGCCTGCGCAAGTAGGCGTTTGGTGTGTAGCGACACTACGAACCCGAGCTAACGGGGGAGTTTCGACTCCCTCCCACGCCTAGCCGTGCGTGGCTTTGCCGTGTCCGAGGCAAAGGGGATCCTGGGGGTTGAGCCGACGCTGGGTGATTGGACCGTTAAGGCCCCCCGGCCGAGGCAACACACCCCTTTGGCCTCGGCTTCACGTAGACGGCACCCCTGAGCTGACCCACCCAGGGGAATCGGCAGTCGCCTTTTCCTATCTCCCTCTCCCTACATCTTCGTCTTTACCTCTTACTATTTATCTGTCCTGTCTTCTACTCTCTTCCGTTTACTTCCAAACTTCCTGGCGGCTAGGGTTAACCCTGTGCAAATAGCCTACCTTGGTCTAGGCGCATTGGGTTATAGTGGCGTTGTACGGCTGGCGTCTGCAGGTTTCAGCATTTGTAACCTTGTAGCGTCCCCTCGTTGGGCTCCGTGGTGGGTGGCCGCCAACGCTGCTGAACAACAATAAGGAAGACATGCATGGAGCATCCCCACAACTGTCTGATCGTACCGGCTTAAAGCCGGTACGCACCGATGATCTCACCAGAGAAGGATTGGCCACCCTGGTGCAGTATCTGGCCACCCCCTCCCGTAGGCATTCGTCAATTAACTCACGGCCCTCAGTCCCCACCAGCTGCGGAGCAACTGACCACGGCGGCGGTCAGATCTGCAAAGCAGCAGAGGGTGCTAGGAATCTCTGGATACGGTCAGGCCACCATTGGAACTTGAACTTAGCAACGTTTAACGTTAGAACGTTATCTAGTGAGGGAAGTCTAGCTGTATTATTCGAGGAGCTAGAAGGCATTAAATGGGATATAATAGGGCTGAGTGAGGTTAGGAGGACAGATGAGGCCTATACTGTGCTACAGAATGGGCACGTCATTTGCTATCGGGGCTTGGCAGACAGAAGAGAACTGGGAGTAGGGTTCCTAATTCACAGAAACATAGCTGGCAACATAGAGGATTACTATAGCAATAATGAAAGGGTGGTAGGCATTGTAATTAACCTGAATAAAAGATACAAAATGAAGGTAGTACAGGCTTACGCGCCTACATCCAGCCATGATGACGCTTCAGTTGAAAGCTTCTATGAAGACGTGGAATCGGCAATGAGTAAGGTGAAAACACAGTATACTATAGTAATGGGCGACTTTAATGCAAAGGTAGGGAGGAAGCAGGCTGGAGACCAGGCAGTAGGAGATTATGGCATCGGCACTAGAAACGCCAGAGGAGAGCTACTAGTAGAATTCGCAGAACGGAATAATCTGCGTATTTTGAATACCTTCTACCGAAAACGAGAAAACCGCAAGTGGACATGGAGGAGCCCTAAAGGCGTAAATAAGAACGAAATAGACTTTATAATGACTGCACACCCAGGAGTTGTGCAGGATGTGGAAGTGGTTGGCAAGGTAAGATGCAGTGACCATAGAATGGTACGGGCTCGAATCCGCCTAGACTTGAAGAAGGAACGACAGAAACTGATACGCAAAAAGCCAATCAATGAGCTAGCACTGAGAGGGAAAGTACAGGAATTCAGAGTGTCACTGCAGAACAGGTACTCTGCTCTTAGCGAGGAAACCAACCTTGGCGTAGATACAATGAATGATAATTTGACGAGTATCATTACGGAGTGTGCAGTGGAAGTTGGAGGCAGGGTAGCTAGACAGGACACCGGCAAGCTTTCCCAGGAAACGAAGAACCTAATTAAGAAGCGTCAAATCATGAAAGTGTCAAGTACAACAGACAAAATAGCACTGGCAGAGCTTTCGAAGCTGATTAATAGACGTAAAGTATGCGATGTAAGAAGGTATAACATGGAGAGAATTGAGCACGCTCAGAAAAACGGAGGAGGCGTCAAAGCAGTGAAGAGGAAACTTGGGATAGGCAAAAGGCGGATGTATGCACTAAGGGACAAAGAAGGCAAATTAACTACCAATATGGATAGGATAGTTAAAATAGCGGAGGAGTTTTACAGAGATCTGTACAGTAGCCGAGACAACCACGACCTTAATACTATAAGAACTAGAAGTAACCCAGACGACACCCCACCGGTAATGATAGAAGAAGTCAGAAAAGCTTTGGAGAGCATGCACAGAGGCAAATCTGCTGGTGAGGATCAAGTAACATCAGATTTGCTGAAAGATGGAGGACAGATTGTGTTAGAAAAACTAGCCACTCTATTTACGAGGTGTCTCCTGACGGGAAAAGTACCAGAGTCTTGGAAGAACGCTAACATCATCTTAATACATAAGAAAGGAGATGACAAGGACTTGAAGAATTACAGGCCGATCAGCTTGCTCTCTGTAGTATACAAGCTATTTACAAAGGTAATTGCTAGTAGAGTAAAGAAAACATTAGAGTTCAATCAACCAAAGGAACAAGCAGGATTCAGAACAGGCTACTCAACAATTGACCACATTCATACTATCAATCAGGTAATAGAGAAATGCTCAGAGTATAACCAACCACTATACATAGCCTTCATAGATTACGAGAAGGCGTTTGATTCAGTAGAAATATCAGCCGTCATGCAGACACTGCGGAATCAGGGCGTAGATGAAATATATATAAACATTCTGGAAGAAATCTACAGGGGATCAACTGCTACCATAGTGCTTCATAAAAAAAGCAACAGAATACCAATAAAGAAGGGTGTAAGGCAGGGGACACAATCTCCCCAATGCTATTCACTGCGTGCTTAAAGGACGTTTTCAGAAGCCTAGAATGGGAACAGTTAGGGATAAGAGTTAATGGAGAGTACCTCAATAACCTGCGCTTCGCCGATGACATTGCATTGCTGAGTAACTCAGGGGACGAATTGCAACTCATGATTACGGAGTTAGACAAGGAGAGCAGAAGGGTGGGTCTTAAAATTAATCTGCAGAAAACGAAAGTAATGTACAACAACCTCGGAAAGTAGCAGCGCTTTGCGATAGGTAATAGTGCACTTGAAGTTGTAAAAGACTATGTCTACTTAGGGCAGGTAATAACTGCAGAGCCTAACCACGAGATTGAAGTAACTAGAAGAATAAGAATGGGGTGGAGCACATTCGGCAGGCACTCTCAAATTATGACAAGTAGATTGCCACTGTCCCTCAAGAGGAAGGTATATAACAGCTGTATCTTGCCGGTACTTAGCTACGGAGCAGAAACCTGGAGACTCACAAAGAGGGTTCAACTTAAATTGAGGACGACGCAGCGAGCAATGGAAAGAAAAATGGTAGGTGTAACCTTAAGAGACAAGAAGAGAGCAGAGTGGATTAGGGGACAAACGGGAGTTAAGGATATCATAGCTGCAATAAAGAAGAGGAAATGGACATGGGCCGGACATGTAGCACGTAGACAGGATAACCGCTGGTCATTAAGGGTCACCAACTGGATTCCCAGAGAAGGGAAGCGGGGTAGGGGGAGACAGAAGGTTAGGTGGGCAGATGAGATTAAGAAGTTTGCGGGTATAAATTGGCAACAGCAAGCACAGGACCGGGTTAACTGGCGGAACATGGGAGAGGCCTTTGTCCTGCAGTGGACGTAGACAGGCTGATGATGATGATGCCATGTCCGTGGTCAGTTTACTTGGTTTTTTCCTTTTAGATTTTATATTCTAGAGTTTTCAGTAAAGTTGTTAAACGTTATGTGGAAGCAGTGGCCCGGATCGGTCATTCTACTGCGGGCAGTGAGGTTTCTTTGATACAAGAGCGCGTTAGTTGTGAATGAAGATTTGTGCGCACGCTAATTTTTAAAGCGTGGTGGCATTTGTTAGATATAGCCGAAGTTTGCGTGCTTTGTGCTCTTTTTTTGTGTAGCGCGAAGTTATAGACCATCTTAAAGCCTGTTTCACATACAAGCGATTTTGATCCAAGTGCGGAGTGGCAGCCGCCGCGCGAGTCTAAAAGAGAATTCTAAGACGACCATTTGTCGCTCAAGTGAAATTCGTCAGAGTTGCGAAAATTCGCTCGCGGCAAAAGCGGCAGAGCGACCAGTGACGTCCTTTGACACGTGATTCCAGGGGTGGAGTCGAGAATGAGCACGCGCGCTGGGAGGAACTGGCTCCGCAGAACAACTCGCTCCGTCATAGTAGCAGACGACATCCGTCTACTCCCTCTTCCTGGCTCAAAAATGTTTCGCGCTGCCCTCGAAGAGTTTCCCAGTGCAGAAGTAGTGAAACGTTCGGTTCTTTTTGACGTCACGATGAAGGATTTCCGTAACAAACACAAGAAGGCTATTCTTTGGGAAGAAATTGCCGAGCGCCTTTAAGAAGTCGCACACTTCCATAAACTAAAAGTCGTCGCTTAAACTGTCCATGTTCACTGGTGGAGACGAAGTGCCGCCCTTTTCCTTTTCTCGCTCTCGACGAAGATTCCACCGGAATTACACTAGTGTGCACATGCCCTTTTTATGCTATTTGTTATTCCTTTTTTTCTTTTTTGCCATTTTATTTGAATGTTAACTTTGATGTGGAGGAGCCGCATGGCATCCCGTACTTCTGTGTCGCAGAAAATGATGGTAGTATAACAAAGGATGAAACTTTTTTATTATACATTTATATTCCTTTATCTTTTTTTCATTATCATCAAATCTCAACTCCGACGTGCAGGAGCCGGATGGCACGCCGTACTTCTTTGTCGCAGCAAACGTTGGTAGTTTAACAAAAGATGAAACTTGCTGACATGGTGCATAGCTAATCGGGTTAACTCAAACGAGAGAGCAAGGCCGGGCGGTATGGCAGCCGACTTGTGCAGTAGCATGAGACGCGTGCGGGTCATAAAAGTTTCGTGATATGAGTCAACAAGCAGGCAGCGGGAAGCTTGCTGTCATGGTTCGGGAAAATAAGGCATTCACCAGAGGACCTTATTTCCGTTCTCCCCTTCAACAACAGCTCTATCTCTCGCTAAAACTCAGAATCACTTGTCCGCGTCTCCTGCAGCGCTGCACATCGCTCAAGCTTTCAGGCTGTCGGCATGTCCCACCACATTGGCCATGTACTCTTTGTCGTACTCGGTGCCAGAATGCGCGGCTGGCTGAGCAAAGATAGAAGTTCAGTCACGAGCACAACGTACAATGCACAGATAACAAAGAACAGCTGTTGATTTCAGGCACAAGTGCAGCTATAAAATGCCTAGAGGCATGCAACTAAAATACTCGGCTGGAGGCTACGAATTGAATGTCACTGTGTTCTGACGGCAAAGATGTGGTGTGTGAAATGATGGGATACTTCGGCTTTCCTGCTCACCACTGCAACAATCATGGACAAAAATTTCCGTTAAACGAAGAATTGCTGCGTGTGTCCCCGATATGGGCCTCGCGCAAGTTTACTACACAGCAGCCAAAGAACCGGAACAACGAGTGTTACGTATACCATGCCACCTGCCGTTGGGGAAACTTCGTCTGAGGTGGTTTACTGATTTATTGAAGGACCTCAGAAGATTGATATTCAGGGTAAAAACTAACAAATCCAAGCGCCAGAAGAGATGTAGACCATTAGGAAAATGTCGATGAAGATTGTGCTTGCACATACAGGGTGACCAAAAACACGGCCGAAGCTCACCCCTGAGGCTTTTAATATAAGCTTTTACAGTGACTCGAGCGAGCAGGCACAAAAATGTAGGTATCAATTTTGCGAGGTGTATATACTGGGCTGACAAAAACCACGTTCCGCGTCCCAAAAATCAATCACTGTAAGCAAGAGCAATGAATCGGGGAAACACGGGAAGTGCATGCGTAAAACACGCTAGTGGTTCTGAAGTCTTCACCTAGCTCGAAATACTGTCTAATAAACCCATACCAGCAAACTGTTGCTTTTTGTCCATTTATATGACTGCGCAACAAGAACCGTGTGGTAAAAGCCAGACTAAAAGAAAAATGGCCTGCAAGCGCTGTTTATCTGTAATATGATTCACGTTAAACTTGGTGCAAGCAGTGTAAAGACACACTAAAGTCCCGCGACTATTTCTTGAAGAACTTCACACCACAAGGGTGCCAAAGGAATAACACCTGGAGCAAAGTGTGGTTTTTAGATGCGACTGAAAGCAGCGGTTAGCCGGTGCCTTCTGCGGACAACACTGCCCGCCGGAGCGGCGGGCGTCGCGCAAGAGCAGCGGCGCATGTGAATCAAACGCGCGTCCACGCGTCCTCCCGCCGCTTATCGCCGCGACCACCTCCACTCGGTCACTCTCATGTGGAACAGGCTTAAGAGAGTAGATAGGCCTTGTTAAGGCAATTTTGAGAAAAAAACTAAAGTAGTTTTTGAAATGCTCATGTTTGAGAAACATTTGGTACTGGGTATTAGCACAAAACCTACACAGGTTTTATTAAGTGCTCTTGACGTGTACCGCATCTGGCGTTGTTTCTTTGCATCTTGTTCTTTTTGGAGATTAGGTTCAGACACGTGTTGAGTTGAGCATAGTTCAGTTGCAGAGAAGTGACCTATAGGTAGGCGTGTGTTTGTATGCTAGTGTTCTTTGAATTAGAGCACGATGTCGAACTAAGGCGCATAGCGGAGTCCGGTGCGTTCTTTGAAAGCAGGGGCTGACACGAAGCTACATTTAGCCATTGAGCGGGTTAGTACGCGAGAGTTATTTGTTTTATTTTAATACATTAGTGAGTGTTAGGGATCATGTCATCGCCTGTGGGCGCTATGCTTTACCGAAGGGTGAGGGTAGAAATACATTTCAAAAAGTTAAAAGACGCAGTTTGATTTACTGTGGGATACCTTAAGTTTGTGCCAGGATGTCCCACAATAGGTAGACTCTAAAAAAGGGGGAGCGAGAATGGAGTAAACGGGCTCCGTTCCTCCTTCGGCACAGCGACTTTCGGGTGCCTTTCGGGTGCTTTACCCGTCGCGCCCTCTCGCGGCAAGGATCAAAGGAGCAACGTTGCTCCTTCAGCGTTGAAGTTTTTCCTCAATCACGGGGGTCTTGCTCGCGCGCATGCGCACGCCAAGCCTATAGCCGGCCGTGGCCAGTCGCGAGCGATTGCTTTTACCTTAGATTGCTGTAAGCAATGCAGGAGTGACGTTTTCTTTTGTTTTATTAGTGTAGAGTAAAAGCCTCTCTTTTTATCGTCAGGCACTCGCAAGATGCTCCGCCCACTTCCATGTACGTCTCGTGTTGTTTTATACTACCAATTTGTCATAAATACAAGGAGCTCTGCTTCCCAAGCAGTCTTGCTTTATCGATTACCTTAGAGTGTAAAAAAATAATGAATTGTTTCGGTGTCGACATACTTGGTAAGCCCACGCATTTTTAGTTTCGCACGGCACCAACAGCACTCATGAATTCAACGAGGCGCGTAAAAAAGTATCACACTTAATTTTTCAACATTCTAGGAAACCTGATACCACTCTACAGTCCATGCGTGAAAGTGCGATCATATACAATTGATAGAGCTATACGTGCCACTACCGCCATATGGATGTTCTTTGCAGTTTACCCCCATTCGAATACGGCCGTCGTGGCCGGAAGTCGAACCTGCGTCCGCCAGCATAGTCACACGACAACCAATAAGGCTACGCTACCACGACAGGTGAAAGCACAAAGGGAAACAGGTTACGAAGTTTCATTGAGGGTTTAGTCGCCAGACTAGGTTACAATTATCAGAAACTTTTTAAATATCCTCATAACTGAACTTTTGTGAAAAGTGAACCATTGACTTCTGTAGGTTAAACCAAATTCTGAATAGCATTCGTTTTGAATTGCCCATGCCAGCACTCAGAAGTAGGAAGGAATTATGCACGCGTGCAGTATGCCTTTCTCGTCCATGATTCTGCTTCTTCGTGAGAACTTCAACACAAAATGCACTTCTACTAACAGCTGTGCACAGCAAGTAAGTACTAACGCTCACTCACCTTTGTGAAAAGATTATTCCGAATCCAGAGTAATAACCACCACAGCCACTGCGCTAACAACAAAATTATGGCGCGCACCATGATTGCCAGCTGACTCGCGACGCGAATCGCGAGAGGCGTCTGAAGCAGAAAGGTATGCAGACACAACATCCTATAAAGTTATAGTAAACTTGCGCAACGCAGCGATAGATCCTCCACTCAAGTATTAGAGCTGCCGCGACGCCAACAGCCACTGTCATAGCTCACGAAAAAATACCGTCGGATGCGAGGTCAACGCTTATTTCTCTCGCAAGACCCGCGTTGTAACGTGCGTATACACTGCTAGGATGGTCGTTACCACATCAAAAACATTGTCATTGAAGGGCAAGTGGTGTACTGTATCCATGGCTAACGGTCACACTTGTGGTACGCACGTAAAAAGAATATAAGCAAACGTTAAGACGAAACAACTAAACGAGGTCCACGTGACCACAGAACACCTACCACGACGGAGACAAAGTTCGGTCTGCATGCTGCACCCTCTCCAAGTAACAAGAAAAAAAATTATGACCTCCGAAATGGCTAATGCGCGGCAAGAGTTTGCACTCTCGGAGGCTTCAAGTAACTGTGGCAGTGGCAGCAGATGGCTCATTGTTCGGAATGCCGTGGGCATTCTATGCATGGCTTGGGGGTATCCGCCTTCGTGAAAACCTGATAAGCTCCGGTAATTGTTCCGTTCATTATTGTGCAATCATTCAAAAACTTGCGTTTGTCTAAGCATCAGATAGAATATATTTACGTGTGCGCATGTTGTGGTATTGATACAAAACGTAACAAATGTGTAAGAAAACCTATTTGTAACCTGTGCCACTATGGTAAGTCGAAATTCATCGCTATATAAGCTAGTGCGCTTTCATAGTAGGGTGTGAGTAAACACGTCGAAGTGTGGGCCGTTGCTGTGAATGATTGATTGTGCTCTTGTTGCTTACTTGTTAGCGTATATGTTAGCGTACTTGTTGCGTACAACATGTGTAGTATGTGTGCATGTGTGAATGTGTAGTTATATGCATTGCATCAGCAATATTTTGGCTTCCGGTGTCAGTGAGAGTAATCCCGAATGGGCTGTGACGTAAGTAATCCTGAATGGGCTGAGGCGTAAACAATCCGCAAGGGAGCTTGAAAGTGGGTGTGACAACGTACGTCGCGGCAGGCAACTTTTTTTAGTTTTGTTTAGTCTCTCTAGATGGCGACAGCTACCACCTACTTCACGGTTATGACGCTCTCACACCTCCAGCTACTTATATAACACTGAGCATCTGTCTATCAAAGCTGCACTACTGAGTCGGAATGGTTTCGCTGCGACTGAGTCTACGGTTTGGAGGCACATCTCGTGACCTGCGAACCCGTGAACGCATGGATAACGTCACTACACTATGTGAATCTGCGAGAAATAAATACAGCAAGCCTAGCATGCACTCTTCAGGTGAGGGCTCTGCGGTATCCGTGTCTATCGGAGTGAACGTGGCATCGCTGACCGAACGAAACGTACTTGTTCCGTCGTTCTCTTTCGCGATGTGTTCACCGCCACAGGTTCGTTTGCTTGTTTTTATAATCATTTCGTTCAATATCAAGCTCAGCGGGACCATTTTTTGTAACTTTGAGTGCCGTGTACTCCTTATCAGTCGAGAATCATTGCATTTGCTAAGCCTACTCGTTTCACCGGGGGGAAGCCGTGCTGATTTTCATAAGCAGGAACGTGTTTGTCCGTGGATGAGAGAGCAACGTTTCTCTATTTAAAGACGAACTTTGGGGACATCGCCGTTCCTTCCTAAATGAAAAGAACGTCACTCGATTTTTTAGGAGTGTAGTAACGTCTAAATTTGCAGTATGTTTTCAGCAAATAAAGAATGCGCAGAGATGCCTTGTGTATAGTGTCTTGCATCATTCGAGTGATACCATTGTAGTAGGCTGTGTTTCATCAAGTATGTCATGAGTTAGCAGATGTGTTACAACATAGTGGTGTGGAATCGTATTTGCCTTTAGTGCTTTTCTCGCCCGGCAAATTGATCGATATTCAGCAGACATCTCCACATTCATGAATGTTGTAACTTTGGCGGCAAGAAATGATGCCCAAATTTGAGAGTAGCGGGTTTTTCATTGATTTGCGTTGCTTGAAGAGCCGGAGGGTTTGAAGCGAGTCTAGTGCACTTGACTACAGCATGGTATTGTGCTGTGTGATTCATTTCGCTCTTGAATATTATTGTGAGGTGCTTTGGGAGTTGGTTGCGATTTTATAGCTGGAGGTGCTAAGCCAGGCCATCGTCCTCCTGACAAGCAATTCTCTTGGTGCCCAGTCAATGTGAGTGCTGGCCAGCCGAGATTTTCCGGGTGGCGGAGGACCTGTTACGTTTGGCTTGGCAGTTCTCCTAAACAGACGCCATTATGTGAGATCCGGTGTGCGAGAAGGCTTCTTTCCCGATATCAGCGCCCAGCCGGCAGCGAAAAGCAAGACGCTGTCCTGCAGGTGGGCCTGGCACTTTATGTGGCCGGCTTACGAGGAACTCAACTGAAGCTTGGTGAACAATCTTTCGTTGTGTGGAGTAGAACAACAGAAGATGGCGTTACTGTTGCAGTTGTTATAAAGTAAACGTCTCTGCAAAGCCATTATCGCCTACGCGAGGTCGTGACAAAGGACCAACAGTTCGGAAGCATGGGAAGGTGCCGCAGTCGCAGTTATCAAGGATTGAGCGCCAGGCCTGCTGAGCTGCAGCCACGTACCGCTGCTGACGTCCGTGTCAGTGGCCATATTCTCCGCAGAAGAGTGCGACTTTCCCTCTCCACCAGACTCCACCCCCTTGACCCGCGCTGTCTTGAAGGTGGGGGATGGGTGCGTTCATGTGTGGTGTGCGCTCGTGTTACCCATTGGACATGTGCACCCACGTGGTCAGCCGTCATCAGCCGAGATGTCCAGTATGCGCACCCTTTCTGGTCGGTGAATCACTGAGATTTAACGTCACCTAATTTGCGGCAACAGTGGCCACTGCCTTGTTCGGACTGCCGTGTAAGGAATCGATAGGTTTTAAAAGCCAAAGATATTTTGTAAATAATTTGAGCTGAATCTCTGCGGAATCTCTGTACAGTTCAATCTTTATGGTCATATAAATAAACCTTCGTTCTATCTCCAAGAACGCGTCTCCTCACTGGCAAAGATGGGTTATGCGGATGGCGGGGAACCAGCTGTCTTCAGAAAACCCGCCGTACCTGTCATCGACTTCATACCTCTTACAGGGCTCGCATCACCACTAACATTCGCCAAAAAACTTTCATAACAGGCTGTGTATTGGAGACTAGCGCGTTTATAAATATAACACGTGAAGGGATAGGTTATCCACGTGTCAAACTCTCTCCCATCTCAGGCCAACCTTTGCCAGTAGCCGATTACGCTCCACACAGAAGCCTGGGAAGCCACGCACCGGAGTATACATTCGCACCATGCTCGCTCATGCACGGTTTCCTACTGAACAGTTCTGTAGTGCAACAATTGAGCGGGTCGCTGCTACTGTGCGTATAGATAGTGTTGGCACTTCCGTCGCGAGTGTTTATTTGCGTCTTGTTATCGCGGACAGCAGCACAATTAGGCCACGTCTTGCCATCGCGCTCAAACGTGACCACGTACGCTGCGGAGAGTTCAACGTGCATCACGTCAGTGTGGGTCGCCAAACCAAAGATGCACGTGGTGGAGACCTTTGTGTCGCGATCAGCTCAGTAGCTCTTTTGCTCATGAATTTCGATGAACCCCTCCTTCAACTGCCGCATCATGACCAAGACTGTGATCTACCAGGGACTGGTGTCAGAACCCTGCTTTTACGAGAGGAATCGCCATTCTGACACCGCTGGGTGTTTCTCTACCCAATCAAGCTTCTTCTGTGCCACCCCAGCCGTGGTGCCGTTCGCAAATAGAGAGATGTGTGGTGGCCACTTTTATGCGAGCAGTGCGCAAATGTACAGAATAGTGATGATTTCTTTTTGCGCATCCCGGACTGTCCTGAGGGTGTGACAACGCCCTCTGTTGTTCCTGCCGGCACGCCCTGCCCTGGAATCAAGCTGCTAAATCTCCACGCAATGCACCAGGGCGCAAAGAGGCGGGCGCTGCGCTCTATTGACGGCGCATGGGCTAAGTACAACCGACTGGACGCCGTGTGCCGACGTCAAGCGCAGCAGCTACGCGACCGCAGCTGGACGGACGTCTGTTCTTCTCTGAGGGACCCACGCCACCGTCGCTGCGGCTACCAAATCGTGAGCATGATAATTAACCCAAAGGTGTCACTCCACGCATTCCTCGCATTGGCCGTTCCGCAGGGCATCACTGAGAGTGAGCTTGCTGAACTGCTTGCGTCTTCATTCGCGCCCCCTTCTTCGAGTACAGGGAGTGCCACCAGTGTCGCGGCAACTGGCGCGTTTGCTTTCCCTCCCATGGAACCCACCAGGTCAGCTGACATTCTCGCTCTCTCTGCGAGCAGGATTTCTCTCACACTGAGCTGCAAGGATTTCTCCTGAAAAGGCGCAAGCGCAGCGCCCCTGTTCCCGAGAGATCACACATATGATGCTCCGAAACCTGGACGCTTGGAAGAGATTGCCTTTTATCGGAAAACAATGGAAGAGATTGCCTTTTATCGACTGCAGTGAATCGTGGATTCTCAGAACGCTTTTGAACCAGAACAGTGTGGATTCTGGCCTCATCACGCGTCAGCCGACTGCATCACTGCAACCACGAACACCCTAGAGCAAGCTCTACATGATGAATGAATTGCCATTCTACTTCCTGACATGCAGTCAGCGTTTGACTCGCTCTCCCACGCATCCATCATCAGTGCTGTGCGCACGCTCGGTGTCAAGGGCAAACTCTTGAACTACGTTGAGGCCTTCCTCACCGAACGGATGTTTGCTGTGCGCGTGAGTGGCGCGACAAGTGCGTCGTGGTATGTCAGCTGCGGCATCCCATGGGGCAGCGTCCTCGGGCTGTTTTTGTTTAATTTGGTACTCGCACCGCTCACCAAGTGCCTTCCAGAAACGTCTGTGTTGCATGTGTGCTCGGTTGTGTACACAGATGATGTCGTTTTTATGTGCGTGGAACAACTCGTAAGTGCTCAGTCGTGCGCGCCTGTATGCAGGAGTCCCCCCAGTGTGTGGCCATCTTTGTTAGAAGCATCTGCCTCATGATCTCGGCGCCAAAAACCAAGGCCCTCGTCGTTCATCCTCGTGCTGAGGTCAGACGGCGTTTCCCGTGCTTTGAGCCAGATTGTGTGCCGTTTGGCGCAGCGACATTGGCTACCCCGGCTTCACAATAGACAATCGCCTTAGTTGGTTTTCAAAGGCGCGGCGAGCACGCTAGATGTTGCGTCGCGTGGAATCGGCTGTGCACCGTCTACTCACCCGTGGCAATGGCTGCCATGCTGCCTTTGCCTGCACTATATACGAGGCAATGGCTATGTCTACCGTACCCTACGCTACCGATCTGCAAACTACCAGCACCACAGTGGTGACTCGTAGACCAAGACTACCGCCGTGCTATCCGCATGTGTCATGGAATGCGTCTTACCACCGAATGCAGAGATGTTACTTGAATTGTACTCGACTCGTTCTTCACTCAAGACAGTCTTGCCGGTCGCCATAAATCGTTCTCGAACTTGCGGACGACTTGAAGGTGACTTGGCTCGCTCGAAGGCAAGACAAGTTACAAGTCAGCTGCGGGGCGAGCTTGAAAGCGGCTTCAAGCGTTATTCCAACATGGCCAGTTCTTAAATGGACGTTGCGCAGAGGGTGACCGCTTTTGAGTTTGCTTGCCTCGCCATAGGCGTCGCAATTTTTCAGGAGCACTGCCTGATGAAGATTCTTGGACCCGCTTTAGGTGAACGAGGAAATCCGATGAATTTGTACGACGAGCAACAATTCCACGCTCGGTACACATTCACGAAGAATGCCGTGTGGCAGCTGCTGTTTATGTTACCACTCCGGGAAAGTGAAACAACCGAAGACAGACAGCCTGTGCCTCCAGTGTTACAGCTACTCATAGCTCTCAGGTTTTAAGGCGCTGGAACGTTCCAAACAGTCACCGGGAATCTCGTCCGCATTCCGCAGTCGACAGTGTGCCGTGCAGTCGGAAAAGTTACGCTGGTCATCGCAAAGCACCTGTACGCG
Source organism: Rhipicephalus microplus (assembly GCF_043290135.1). Lineage (NCBI taxonomy): Eukaryota > Metazoa > Arthropoda > Arachnida > Ixodida > Ixodidae > Rhipicephalus > Rhipicephalus microplus. The sequence continues at coordinate 146,538,330 of NC_134702.1, read as the reverse complement.
ATGCTGGTGCACTTTCCGCAGCCGGCGGCACTTTCTATTGTTATGCGGGGCTTTTATTATATGGCTGAGTTCCCTGGCGTTACAGGTTGTGTTGACTACACACAATTGCGTAATAATAGCGCCGGTAGTGACGGCGCAAAAGTGTTGTCTAACCACAACGACTATTACTGTTTTCTCTAAAACACGACGACATTTTTCGTCTCTTTCAGTACAAAATTGACTCAGCGCTGTGTCTGTGTGCCTCGCCTATCCTTTCGTTTCGTCTAGGGCACTGTTTCTCGCTCAGAAAGGCATCGCTTGCAGCACAACGCTACGTGAAATTCTACACACACAAAAAAGAGGTGCCCCTATCACGGCTTTTTTGATCATGCGCCTACCCCTTCACCATCATGCAGCGAGACATTGCTGAAGCCCGCGATACAAAATTCTGCTGAGGGTAACGTCCTGACCCCCGCTCCTTCTCTTGTTTACCAAGATCAACAAAAAGATATGAATTACTCTTGCTCCCACAACTTGTTTTTTTTATTTTTCTTATACAGCTGCAACCTAGCCCGCTACAAGCATGTCCGCAGATGAACAGAAAAGCGATTACCATGAAAATTGCGTTACCTCGTGCGCCAGGTCAGCACAAATACACGCCGTGGCGTTCGATTGAAAAAAAATAACGACGAAAGAACCCAACGCGATGCTTGTTTCGCCTCCAAACAAACAGGCATGGAGAAACGCGCCGCATTTGTGTGGCCACTAAAACGAGCGGGTAACTAACGCTTTACAGAAGCAAAACTGCGCATCGTAGTGGCGGCAAAAACTACGTGCCGCTCGTTAGCCATAGAATAGCAAGATAATGCTTGTGGCACTTCATTTTTATAGTTATTTTGAAACGCATGGTCTTTTTTGTTGTAACACAAGGCTTACGTGAACAACTTCATGATTAACCTCGTTATCTGGTGAGCAGCGTGTTTCTGCTTTGAAGCTCGTTCTTGACTTCACTAAGCAAGACAGCCTGAGCATCTATGAAACGCGAAGGCTGACTTGGGCGTTTTGAAGTCCGCTGCTTGCTTCAAGCTGACTTGCTCAAGTCAAGTCGAAGGCGCGAGCCAAGTAACATCTCTGCATTCGAATGTTAGCGCTTGTGTGGCCGATACACTCGTGGAAGTTTGCGCGTGGCCTGCGTCGCTCACGGCGTACCTGCGCGCACTGGGCCAATTAGAGCCCCTCCACCGGGCACCCGATGCTTGCTCCTTGCTCGTCCGGTTACGTGCTGTGCCGAATTCTCGTGTCGGCTAACTCCTAGACGTCTACGACAGCGTTGTGGCTGACGATCCTGCGTGGCCATGACGCAGAAGGTTGTGGTGCGTATGCACGGGGACCTGCCCAGAAGGACGCAAGTGCTCACAGATGGATCTGTCCTGTGGGATGGCTCTGCTGCGGCCACCTGCATAGCCCCTCAGCTTGGCATAGAGAGACAGTGCCGCTTGCAGGATTTTGCACCCTCAACAACAGCTGACCTAGTCAGGCTATTTTTAGCGGCCGATCTCCTACGCGAGTCGCCAGCCACCAAGAACGGAGCAATATTCTATGACTCAAAACCTGCCCTGAGTCAGCTCGTAATGGAGGAACTTAGCCCGCTTCTGGCTCAGCGCGCTGCACGCAGCTTACCGGCCCTACAAGAGCCTATGGGTGATCTTGCGCTCCAGTGCCTCCTTTCACACTTGGCGTCACAGGAATCTGCAGCCAAACGAGAATACTACGCCGACACCCGGATAACCGACTACTCAAGCTCTTTGAACTCGGCACTGTTACATTTGGCCCGGCAATCCATCTTGGCCGACGCCATTGTGCGTAAGACGGTCTTCTAGGGAAGCTTTGAACCCACTCGGTGCCCAGTCTGAAAGACGCTGTCCTGTAGATGCTCCAGAAAGCGGGTCGCAATAAAGCTTCGCGAGACAAGCCTTTTGTTGAAGGAGCTCAAACGGTGGGGGGGACGGCGCCACTGTGGTTGGTCTCATTAAGACAACCTCTTGACTCGGCTATTGTCATCTACGCGAGGACATCGCGAAGCACCGAAAGCCCGAAGGCGCGGCAAGATGTCGAAGAAGCCGTTCTGAGGGATCGAGCGTTTGGACTGCCTGAAGCTGAAAACAGCATGGACCGCTGCTGGCGTTCGGGTTAGCGGCCATCTCGCCGGAGGAGCTCAACCTTTCCTGTCCGGGCTCTACCTCACCACCCTGCGGCACCTTCAAGGTGGGGGCCCGTTGCGTCATTGTGTGGTGTACTGGTGCTCCCAGTGGACCATCGAGAGTTCGTCGTCACCTGATTTGTGGCGAAAGTGCTCAACGCCTGCTTCAAACCTCCGTGTAAGAAGACGGCGCACTCTAAAAGCCGAAGCATTTTCGTATATAAGAGCTGAATTTTGAGCTGAATCATGAACTGAATCTCTGTTGTACATAATGTGGGATCTTCTGGATTCTGTTCAGTTCCTATATTTCTTCTATATTGTAAATAAACCTTCAATCTATCTCTTCCTAACGCATCTCCTCACTGGCAAAGATCGGCTATACGAACGACGGCGGGAAGCCAGTTACCAGAAAGATACCCGGCGCCGTACCTATTATCGAACTCGAGCGCCTGACAACTGGCGGCAGCAGTGGGATGCCATCATAAACTTCCTACCCTTCACAGCATGCAACAACTTTCGCTGAGAGCTAACGCGCGAGCATCCTGAGGCTCGAGTTGCCACCGGGCTACGCCCTCCTCCCATACCAGCGACTTGTTCAACCCACCGCGACCGAAAGCTCCTCCTAGCCATGAGGACCGGCTCGGTGTGGCCAGGCGAACGCAGGCATCGTCGGCGCGGCGCGAGCTCTTCAAACTGCGCAGACTAAGGCCTGGTGGAAACACTGACCCACCTCTTGTGTCAGTGTGCTGCTCTCGGTGAAGCACGCAAGCGGCTCGTAAAGAAATATCGTCTCATCGGAGTGCCATGTGCGACACTGCAGGACCCCCTACACCCGACCGGCGACGTAGACCATTGCAGCTCTGCGCTTGCAGCCATCCTGGACTTTCTTGTGGACACCAGCTTTATTGAGGAACTTTTATAAGCCACTCGTCACAGTTAAGCATGTCCCCCTTTCGTCATGTTATACTTTATTCTTTTTTCTCCTTTTAGATTTCACTCGCTCGCCCCTTTGTTTTTAACTTACCTTCATTTCTTCACTCTAACGGCCACTTCCTTCCTCGTTCCCCCGTGACTGTATCGTTTGAGGTGTCTTCACATGAGAGACAGTTATCGTGCACTCCACACTCCATTTTCTAACATTCCTGCCTTTTTTTCTCTCAAGAATCACCCCCCCTCCCCTGTTTTCAAGCTGCGGCTCCGTCAGCCATGTCATTAAATGTCACGTCCTGGAAGCCTCCTCAAGAGTGGTGAGGACACAGTCAGGCCCTGCGCGCTGAGAACGTGTGCCTGCGACAGCGAGGCGCCCCGCCATCCTAACAACACTTGGTAATGGCGTACGCGGGGCAGGATAAGCTCGTCGCGTGCCGCCACCATGCCTTGGTCAGCCCAGTGGTCGCGTCCCAGCGTCATTCTCAATAGCACACGAGCATGCCAACATTCCTTAGACGACCGCGTTTGACCTTATCCTCGCAAGATGCTGTTCCAAATAAGCTTTCCCCTTTTGAACCAAACTGGGCGCGGCCTTGGCAGCTCTGCCCATGAACCGTGTGAAAGACGGAGTCTCCTTGTTTTCATGTGCGGGGCCTCGCACTCACTTTCACGGAACCTATTGGCATTGTTAGTTGACGGATCGGGAACTTCTGCGCACTCTGGATGAGCCCAATTAGTGTCACTACACGCAACACGCCACTAATGGGCGCCTCATGCTAACTTCGTTGAAGAGTTTTCTGATCGTAAAACTGTTGATATCGCATTCAACTGAAAGTAAACTAGAAGCTAAACTGAAGGAGGTTAGGCTGAATTTAGCGATGCTCCGGCTGCACTTATTAGAAAAATCCATCCAGGTCCTAGAAATAGATCAGTACTGGACCTTCTGTCTTCTTTGGTGATTTTTGAAGGCACATTCTCATAAAACCCTGATAGCTAATATCTTCAATATTTGTTTCCAATCTGTTTTTTTCTACTCATAACGACATCACTTCTTAATTTACCATGGGGGGCAATAAAGCTCCTGTAAAGTACATAACCTTATAGTAACTTGGTGGTTACGAGACGCTCTAGCCCCTATGGTATTCCAAATAGGATTATAAACTGGTATACATAGTGATGTGCTAGCTATACTGTAATATTTCAAAAAATCAACGATTTCTGCAACAGTTTTCCAGCTGTGGAAATTACCAAACTTCGTGCCACACTAAGCCCAGCACCAAGACACTACCAAACTATAAGCCAATATTTTTGTTTTCTAGCACCTCCAAAACTTTATTATGAACAACTACATCGCAGAATACCTAAACTCACACGACATGCTCTCCGATCACAGCATGCCTTTCGGGCTGGCAATGCTAACGTTTCACAGTTGCTTGAATTTATTCACTAAGTCACTTTTTCTATTCACTATCAAATACAGATTGATGCGATACTTGCTGAGTATTCTAAGGTATTTGATATGGTTTGCAATGCTAAAGCTTTACTTTTTCACAGCTTTTAGGCGACAATAAGCTGGTTAATTGGATAGCAGATTACCTGAGGTCACGCTTCGAATGCTTTTCCATCTAGCCACATGCAGTGATATTACGTACAGATCACATCAGCATTGCCTCAACGCTTAGCGCTTAGTCTGTTTGTGTTTATTGTGTATTTATTAATAGGTAGTTGCTTATATTGATAACTCAAGTGAGCTGGGAATGTATACACACAACTGTGTTATCTGTAAAGCGAACTCTAATACTCAAGATAAGGATGCGCTGAATATTTCCATTGCAATAGCGATCATACGGCCACTCTCGACTGAATTTTGCGGCCGGCGTCGCTGTCGCTCATCGTATATATATATACGTATCTATATATAAAAATACAAGGAAGAAAAAGAAACCAGCAGCAGACTCCGGTGCTCAGAATTGAACTTCGGTCCTTTGGATCGTGAGTGGAAGGTGTTAACCACTGAGCCACTGATTAGCACGTCACTCAACATTGAAACGGCAAGCTTTTTATTTCTACAGCTTACCGCTGCTAAGGGCATCTCGGGGGGAATCGTCGTGTTTTTAGCAATACCACCAATAAGGCGCAATAAGTGTGCGTAGCCACATCGCGTGGCGGAGCGCGCTCTAATCTCCCACGCATTTTTCGCCCCGCTTAGAGGAAGGGAGCGACGCTCTCTCAAGCGCCCTTATCTTGCAGTGGGGAGGAAAGGAGGATCGTATCTCCAGGCTGGCGTCGGGCTTTACCTGGAACGATTCTGTTGTAGTTACCGGGCGCGTAATTGGCACTGCACTCGTAGCACGGTCCCCGTTAGCGAAAAGCGCGCGCTTTCAGGCACAGCGTAGTAACAACTGAGACCCTTGTTTGCGTGCATCCGCTGGGTCAGGCCCGCTGAGCCGCTATAGCCAGTGGAGCCTCAGACAAAGGGCCCCACCCGCAATGAACAACTTTTTTGTTTTATTAAATGTTGTCTCTCCCTCTTTCTCTCTGTACGTGTGAGTGGGTTTTATGCAACATTTGTGCGTGAGGAACGTGGGGCACGTTTTGATCTGCTTTCCATTCTGCGTGTGACCTGCAAATTTGTTGCTCTCGCGTTCTTTACTTCGCTTTTGTGCCAAGGCTGTGACTTTTTTTCCGTCATTGTGTAGCTAGAACGAAACAGCAATTGTCTATTAACCGCAAAAACAATGTGGTCAGGGCCTTTTCAAATAAAACAAAATGTTCTCTTCATTTTAAATGTACCATTGACAGTTTAAACCTAACACGTGTTACGGATTCAAAGGCATTGTTGTAAATGGCATAGCACGAAGAAAAAGAAAGTGGCACAGCACGTAGAAAAAAATTGCAACAAGTTTCTGAAAATTTTTGTATCTCCAGCTCACGTTAAGAAACTCAGCAAAATTGTACGGACTGACAGTGCATCAGGCTTTGGTGAGACTCGTATAGGCGCTGGTTGTATAGTCACATCAACACAGACATTACATACTTATTTTAGAATGTTTTAAAATAGCAAAAACGTTCACCATCGGCACACTTTTACTCGTGCCTTGCTTCTGCGGACGATAGTTTTACCAGTACAAGTTATCGTGCACCCATATCTTTCGTTGCGCCATTTCTACACAGTACCGGACGATCAGACGAGCTAAATATTGTGCCCATGAGATTTAATCTGGCATGTTTTCCCTTTTCTCCACGCAGAACGTTGATTTGTAGAATAGGACTGTTGGGTCTCTACGTAAGCTTGGTGCTGGGAACTTTATAGAAGAATTGTGAAAACGTGTAGTTTTTTAAAGCTATTTTTCTAGGTTCTGAACATACACTCTAAGGATAAATTACCCGAAAAAGGAGTAACGGAGCCCAATAGGCACGCGCGAAGAACGGATAGACCGACTAGGACCAACCACAAAAGGAAGCGTGCCACGCGAAACCACTTAGTCTTTGAACACGCTCCAAAGGAATGAACCGCCCGGGGATTGCAGGCAGCGCGAAAAGCGTTGCCGAGGTGACCAGCCCTCTTTCTCCTCCTCTGCTGGCTCTGTCTTTCCCCGTATTTTGCCGGCGACGGTTCGCATTGCATCGCGCTCGCAGCGCTCGACCGTGGCCACCTGGTTTCGACGATCTAAGAATTGCGGCGTGGTGCTTGTGTGTACGCTTGGATGAGCGTGGGCTGCTGCTTTTGCATTTCTTTGCACCAATGAAGTCTGGAGCAAGTCTAGACACGTCACCATGCCGCGCTGTATATCTCTGGCTTCAAGATAGTCATGACCAACACACGACAGCAACAGTTTAGAAGGCCAATAAGGCGGCCGAGAAGACAACAAGCCTATCGGATATGTACTTCAGTCCGACTCAGGGCAGAAAACAGCGCTGGATTCTAAGGCAAGTAGGTTATCATTCTTTACTTTACTCTACTTGTCGCGTCTGTGATACAGATCGTACTTGCCGGCCACGGGCTCGGTCGTGTTGTATATCGCAGGCACAAGATGCATCGCGAAGATCAGCTTCGGCATTTGCAGTTCGCCTGTGCTTTGCGACCACCTGGAAATTGGCCGCCATCGCCATCGGCCTCACGTACGCTCGCTCATCGAGTGCTCGCCTGTCTTCGCCGTAGTGATAAGCTGACGATATTGGACTGAGACCTCATCGCTGTGTTGGAAGTCGTCAAAAACACGTTGCGGGTTCTCGTAAAGAGCTTGGTTTTAGTATGTCGCGCGCTATAAGTGCACCAGCACAGGCTGGCAGGGCTTTCGCTAGCGTCGGAACTCACTGAAAATTGGTCGCCATTACAGTTAGCTTTCCCGTGAGTCGGTCGCAAGCAGCTCAGCGCCGTCCGTTCGCCGCGGCGGCGGACTCGCGTTTGCGCGCTGCACTCACTCGAGTTTGTGGAAAAGGGCCGCATTATCGTCGATTTCTTCGGCGCTAGCTCCAAACCAGCTCGGCGCTGTTCGTGGCGGCGGCCAAGCGGGTGCTCACTCTCCTGTTTGAAGTTCGCTGGTGGCAGATACTCGGCGTGCTGCGCCACTTGGTCTCGCGTTCGCTTGCCCGAGATGAACGGCGTTGCTCGCTTAGGACTCGCCGACTTCTCAGCGGCACGGTGGTGCGCGGAGTTGCGGCTGCGGCCGCCGCTCCTAAGCTGTAGCGCTACGGGGATCAAAATGAGTCTTCGACAACGTGTGACAACACGGCGAAATTATTAGCATGTCATATCTCGCGTAATTTTTCATTTCACCTTGTACGCATTTCTTATATGCATATGTATTCATCTTCTGTCACGTGTGACTCACTATTTTACATACTTATTGTGCAGCCGTGGGCACACACTGTGCTGAAGACTGTGTGCGCTGGCGTCTGCGATGCCTGTCATTTATCTCTTTCATCAGAGCAGCTTCAGAAGGACTGTGCGAGACATGAAGGTAAAGTTATTTGTGTGTGGTATTTTAACTCTTGTTTTTATATTACGTGCACATACTTGTCATATGCGTGCATCTTTATCTTCTGTCTCGTGTGTCAAACTAACTTAACTATTTCATTGTATGTTTATTCATTGGAACGCAGCAGGCAGAAGGCTGCGTGCGCTGGCGTCTGCATTGCCTGTTATCTATCCCTTCCGTCGGAGGAGCTCCCCAAGGTGTGAACAAGATTTTACAAAGAGACTAGACTTGTACACTTCATCATTAATTCACTTAGAAGAATGGATTACTTTATGTGTATGTAGAAAAATATAAGATTTCGATGTCTCACTTTTGTCTTTTGTTATTGCCGTGACTGCGAAAGCAGTTAGACAAAGATGGCTAACTACTTTTTACGTGTTCTTTTCTGCGCAATTTGTTGCTCACTGCGCAGAAAAACGGGCAAAAAAAGTATTGGGCCTGGCGGAAAATAAACAATAAACAACGTTTGAACTGGTAACTAAAAATTCACTTGATGGGAGTATTTGAGTGGATCAATCGTTCGTCCGGCAAGGCGCAACTGTGAGGACTAACGGTTGCCGGGTAAACTGTAAATGTTGGTAATAACCGGTTCTCTATAAAGTGCAAATGTGAGGACTAAATGTTAGTCTTTATGGTGAATTGTGGGACTAACGGTTACTCACTAAGATGTAAATTTGAGGAGTAAGTGTTAGTCCCTCGAACTCGTCTGTTGGGACTAATTGTCAGACCCTGTGCCGTTAGTCCTAAAAAGGATTGTTGGTTGTGGCAGCCCCATTAGTCCCCAAAAAGATGAACCCCACACCCTTTTAACACCCTTTTGCCTTAGAGTGTACGTATTCACGCACGCTATTTCTCAAAAACCAAGCTACCACAATTTGTAAATAAATGACATGGAAACGTCTTGCTATGATGTTAACTGTTCTGCCCATTTGGAAAAGCATATGTTTTCATTCTTGAGACAAATTTCTATCCTTACCAACTTTTCAATCTACCCCTCTCCCCCCGCGCCGCGCCGCCGCTGATTCGATGAACCCCGCACCGTTGACTCACCGCTGCTCAAGGTGGAAACACTGGTGTGCCAACGCTGACAATCGGTATAGGCGCAAATGTGTACTTCTTCCCTTCCCTATTTGCAGCATTTAGATACGTTAATTGACGCTATGTTGCATCTCCATAGTTTGCCGCATCTCACCACTGCTTCCAGTTTCAGGCGCCAAGGCTAAGAGCTTTTCAGTGCTGGTACCGGTTTTGAGAAATCAAGTCCGGAATGTCTCGACATTTATTGTTCGCCGTTGTCTTTGCATCCATCGCGCAACCTTCAAGAGAGCAGAGGCACCCGCACGAACAAAATTTTTTGCATCGCAGAGATAACGAAGATGGTTTGTACACTTGGTCTTCGGCTTTTGTACCCCTGATTGCCAACACTGAGGAGCTTGGACTAGTCTCAGCATCTCCCACCAACATGGCGTCCTGCCATTTTGGCACCCCATCTATACCAGAAAGCGTCAATGCATCAAACAGTACACCTGGAGATGTCATAGTCACAGACAACGTCCCATCGAGTCGCGAGTTCACCGCGGAAGGTCAACGCGCTAGTCTCACAATTAAAGCTTCTTGGTCCCGAGAGTCTTTTAGTGAGGGGGAAGAGCCGGAAAGCAGAGATGGAGAGGGGTGTAAACACCAGAGGGGTCACTACTCAAATAAGTGCGCACTTTTATGTCTCTATTTAAATAGAAAAATAAAAACGCCAGGCCTGTGCAGAAGGTGCAGCACAGTCATATAGAAAGCTGGAAAAGTTGCCTTTCAGAGCCTTTTCTAAACACTCATTGGGTAACTGCTGCAAACACATGCACCCACTACAGCATTAGAGGTAACTATTTCTGGGTAGTAAGCCGCCATTCACTATGCTATCCTTCGCCATTCTTATGACTTACAGTGAAGGCTGTTATGAGATCAAAGCTCGGGTCACGCGCGTTGTTGTATTTGTCCGCCGCCGCCGCTGTCCGTAACCACTATCGCAGAAATAAGACAATTGGCAGATTCCACGTACACAGTAAATGGATGATATTTGGAGCAGGAATGAAAAAAGATTGATATGCCACTTTAAAATTAGCACAACGTTACGAGGCAAAATTAAATTATGCCGCACATAACTTCTATGTCATGATTATCATGTTTGGATGTGTCATATATCTTGGTCGTACATTCGCGTCACGCAATACCAAATTTGGTATATGTTGAGCTAGCGGAACGGCCGCGAGCACATCATGAGCGTGGCATGTAGCCACGTTGGTACATGACAAGCACCTCATGATTATCATGGATGCACCAGTCGCATACTTTCATTTTCCATTCACGTTCCGTATTACCAAATTTGCTATATGCGATCCTAGCGAAACGGTGGCGAGCGCATCAAAAACGTTCACGCTCGCGAACGTTGGGCGCAGCGACGCTACGCTAGCAAAACGCGAGAACTCTATAGTCTCACGTCAGGCCCGACCAGCGCGACGAACAGCCGTCGACGAAGGCCAGCGGCAACCGACACAAAATGCGACATGCTGCATTTAGCTCCCACGACGTTGCACAGTGTATTGATATAGCGGTTCATTTTGTGTTGCTTTTCTGGTGCAATGGTTGGAACCAAGATCGGTCCCAACAAAAGACGAGGCTCCTTCCAAGTTTATGAAGAACACTTGATGAAAAAAACATGCACAAACGAGCACACTCAAACACAGAAAAAAAAAGCAAACAGCAAAAGCAGAGCGCTCACGGCAAGAATTTCCATGGAGTAAATTGTCCTTGCGACACTTCATCTAGGCGGATGGAGGCTCACGCTTTGAACAGATGGACAAGCCGGACAATTCGAGTTGAAGAGCGACGCGGGATGGCTTCAGAAAGTTAGACGGCGCCTCGTGCGAGCTGACGAAGAGCGTCTTGCCGCAGGGAAGCGTCGGAGGCGGAGGACGTCAGCGGCCACGTGAAGCTTCATGTATCGCGTCCCAGAGTGCCTACTCTCGGGCTCAGTCACCCGATGGCATCGAGCCGCCAGCTCCGTCTGCCTCTTCTTTTTTTTTGCCTGTCAGTCCTTGTGTTCCCGCCTCTTCCGCGTGTACCCCACCGTCTTCTTCTTTCATCGCCGAACAGAGAGACGCACTCGCTCGTTGGCGCTTTTATGCCACAAGCATGGTCCTCGTTCAGGAACACTTGTTCCTATGAGGACCACTCCCCCTTTTAGGGGCGAAGCTCCTTATGGCGTGGCTTGTGCGCCCGTCGCAGTACGTAACCACCAGTGGCACATACCCGAAATAGGTATAACATCTGACCTCCAAGGTGGTGCCAGTGAGAGATTTCTTCTGTGCGTTGTTTAACAATAAAAAATACTGCTCAATGTACATTCCAATGGCTGCTAATGGGAAATGAGAGACAGGAGCATTTGGCTTTTAGTCAACGTGCACGCTGCGATCCCCAATAGCAGCCATTGGCATGTACATTGAGCACTATCGGACAAGAAAGCGTTGCTACATTATACTCGCTGGGTGTAACCTCCTTAGTTTTAGAAAGGTTTAGCGAGCGTTGAGCCGCAGGGCCATGAATACAATGAACTAGTATATACCATGAATAAATTCGAGGTGGTTAAAGGGGGAAGCAGATACGAAGCGCAAGCCGTAAGAAATTAAAAGCTGAATCCTCCTGTCTCTCATTTCACATTAACCGCCACTGGCATGTACAGTGAGCACTTTCTGACAGGAAAAGTTTGCGACGTTATACTCGCTGGGCGTAACCTCGTTTGTTTTAAAAAGGTTTAGCGAGCATTGGGCCGCAGTGCCATGAATACAGTGAACTAGTATATACCATGAACTCAAGGTGGTTGAAGGTGGGAAGTAGACGCGAAGCGCAAGCTGTACGAAAGTGTGCGTGTGCCACCTCTCGTTTAGTCCTTGGAGCGTCCACTGAATGGCGGTGCTTCTATATGGGGAATATATGATAAAAAGATGCGAGATGGTGGGACTTGGAGTGTGGTATAGATGGACGAACGAACACACAGACAGATGCATGGATGGACGCATGAACGGACGCAGGGGCGGATGCATGAACGAACGCAGGGGCGGGTGCACGAACAGACGCATGGACGGTCACACAGACGGACGCATGAACGGACGAATGCTTCGCCCCACTCTCCATCATTCACTCCGTGGATATGCAGCCGTTTTTTTACTATTCATTTCGCGAGACCTATCTAGCACAGGCTTGTTACGGGAGTGTTTACGAGATGTTACAGGAGTGTTGTTCTCATGATTAAAATTCATTAATCACGTACTTTGAACCATGCGATTCGTTTTAGTGTACGGTGATTATTAATAGTTGAGCATCACGATGGACCAGATCGCGATGGAGCAGTACCTTGTGCAGGACCTCCTAGAAATTTGTGCAGCCATGGGCATTTCCGCAGGGTCCGATAAAACAAGGGAAGCGATTGTCGAGGTGATGCGGGCAGAGAATGTGCTGGCCGATGAGGCTCACGAGCTGTGGGATCTCATTTGTGAGCAAAAGCAGAATGCCGGAGAACATGACGCCAAAAAACGTCGTGAAGACCTTGAAACTCCAAGTCACGAACAATGGAAGGCCGAGGAGAGCCGAAAAAGGAGGGAACATGCTCTCAGAATGAAAGAGCTTGATCGTAAAGTTGAAGAGCTTAAGTGCCAGCGAGTACAATGCCAATTCGAACTCTTCGAAATGAACGAGAGCATCGTGTCTTTCCTCGGTAAATTTGAAACGGTCTGTGAAGATGGTGTTGGGTGAGACTTCTGGTCGTAGAAGCTTGCCTCGTTGCCTTCGTGTAAATTCGCAAGCATTTTGGGGCGCTTATTCGCCGAGGAAGTGCATGACTTTAATTGGATTAAACACGCTTTGTTCCGCCACTTTGCTGCCCTGAGTTCTGCCGACTGCAACAGTCGAGAATGCAAGTACAGAACTGAAGCGCGCAGCAAAACGCTAGAAATAGAGGCCCATCGCAAAGTGCAGGACGTCGACGTGCGTCAGAGAGAGAGAAATGAGGCGCGGCGTAAGGCGATGGACGCAGAATCGCGTGAAAATGGGGTTCGCGAAAAGCACTAGAAGCAGAAGCACGTCGAGAAACGCGCAAAGATAAGGCATGCCGAAAAGCTATGGAAGCTGAGGCCCGTCGCAAAGCACAAGCATCTGAAGAGCGCCAGAGAGAGTGGGACGCCGAGAAGAGCCGCGAGGCGCTTGACATTGAGGCCCGTCACAAGGTACAAGACGCCTAAGTGCATCGGGCAGAGCCAGACGCTGAGGTTCATCGCGAGGAGTCAGGGGCCGAGGCCCATCGCATAGCTAAGGACGCCGAGGTGCATCCTAAAGCGCTAGAGACGGAGCCACTTTGCAGCACACGCGATGGAGACGAATCGCGTAAACGAGAGCAGGAGGCCGACTACGAAGTCCTGGGAACAAGGGCTATCCTGAAAAGAGAAAGAGAACCTTTCCAAACTGAAGAGACACCTTCAGGCGAGTTAGGTGGCTTTAAAGGCATTGGAAATCCTGTTCTGTCTCAAGCAGAGACAGCTAAGAATGGGCCCGAAGAAGAGCTAGCTAACCAGTCTGGAGTTTCGGCAGTACTTGACAAAGGTAGCACACATGTGAGTAAGCGTTTCGAGGCTGCCAGTATTGCGAGAGGTCCCGACAGGAAGAGGCGTGAGCGTAAGCATAACGCGGCGAAAACTACCGGCGCCAAGCACGCTAAAGCCACTCTTAAGTGCCGCGCCATCTTCATTTGAGACACCAGGTTCAAGGCTAGGCGTACGAAGGGGCCCCCTATAAAATGTTTGACGCGCAGATTTCCACGGAGTGAGAGATTGGGCGAAAGCGTGTTGAGAAAAAAACGACTTTCAGGGAAAATCGGACGCCAATATCTTCGTTTGGTCTCCTCAATTTTAGTGCCGCGTAGAGGCAACCACGAGGAGAATCATCGCGTACACCTGGGTTGCAACAAAGGCTGTCGTTCGCCACCCTGGCGACAAGGTCCCTGGTCGAACGTTAGGGGTCAAGGATGCAGTGCAGATGGCTCTTTCTTCCACGTCAGTGCCTACGGGTCAAAAGTCGCTGCTACTGAGTTCGGTGAACAAGTTGGTTCGTCATCTTTTCTTTCAGACCGCAACCCTCGAAAGCTGTGAAGCGCGACTCCCCAGAGTTCGTTTGAGAGAGCACCACCTTGCCAACACCAAGAGTGTATTTTGACCTCAGTCTCCAAAATAACTTTTTCTAATTTTGTCGCCCGCCGATGAGCTGGGAATGCGTCTAAATTTTTGTAAGTATTGCTCTCTTTGTCATCGGAGAAGCAGACATTCTTGTGTTTGTTTGATTATTTTGTTTTCACATTATTTCTAATGGTAACAGCCAGTCTGTTTTTATTTTAACAGAGAAGGCTGAGCAAAAGCCCCTGTTTAAAATCCCTTCTGTGTTTGGCATTGCGTGTTAGTGTGTGCGTCAGCGTAGGCTAACTTTCAACTTTGTTTTGTATAACGCACGTAAGTTTGATTTTCAGTCTTATTTGCTTGTTTATTTCAAGAGTGCTTTCTCTTGTCGTGATGATCGTTGGCGGTGCTCATTGAATGAGATCTTGTCGGAGGAGAAACTTTGTTATGTTCAACAGTCTGACGCTTCCAATCGACGCCAATGTGCGTGATTAAGAAGTGCCTGGTATTTTAAATGGTAGTTTCGGGGCCGAATTCAGTTGACCTCAGCGGCTTTGATCGTCCACAATCTGCCTTAATCACAATTGAGAGTGTGTGAGGCACTGTAAAAGAGTGTCGGCATTCTTTATTCCTCGTGAGATACGTTGATCGTGATGTTATTTTTTAGCTCAGCTCAATCTTGAGGAAATATTTTCGTTTCTGCTGGTCTGGCGATTGGATCTGCTTTTGGAAGGCGCTTGCTTTGATCAGTCAGAAGGGTCAGTCACGTGGTCAGATTGGTTTGGCTTTGTGCTCGGCTCCGTCATTACAGTGATCACCTGCAAGTATGTGAAAGTCACCACGGGGGGAGAGAACAGAACAGCTACAATTCTCGACGGTTAACCACCATCCCTCCTTCCAAGCCACCCCAGACGCTCAAAACTCCGAATGCATTGTCTGGCGGTGGGGGTGCTGTTATGCCACAAGCATGGTCCTCGTTCGGGAGCGCTTCTTCTCGCGAGAACCAGCGCAGTTTCACTGAACTATCCCCCCTCCCAGCGCCACCTTTCACGCAGACTGTGGCGAGCCACTATGCAGTTCCGGGCAAAGCTTCGCCTCCACCGCAGAGTGACCGCGCTGTTCAGGGAAAGCATCACCTTCTCCACCAGGCATCGGGGAACTGGTCTCTTAGAAGAGACCAAAATGTTAAGGCCGTGCCGGCCCCATGTTTAGAGGATTTTGCCACAGCCGACGTTGTCGTGCAGACCGGCTCTGTAGGAACTATATAGGAACTATACCTGCTATAGTAAACGTTCCTACCTGTGGCTGTTTTCACAACAATTGCCTACCTATTCCACCTCGGGGAGAAAGCTTCAGCGAAGTCCGTTCGACTGCTCGTCGCTCTCGGCTACCGCTACTATCACAACAAACAGGAAAACCTAACAGCGCGCATCCACACAGGCCCTCACTCAAGTCTTTTTGATTATTAAGTAATACGAGCAAAATGCAAAACATGCGCTTCACAATAGGCCACAATGCACTTCACACTCTAACCTACGCACACTCTACATTATAGCGACATAACCTTCACCCACATGATTGCAGACGGTTCATATAGCACGCGCCGACATTTTCGCCACCCTTAATATATTGAACAGTGAACAGGTACTCTTGCAGTATTACGCTCCATCTGAACACTCTAGAATTCATATATTTAGTTTTATGCAGGTATTCAAGCAGTTGACGGTCCGTCTGCATTAGGTAATGTTTGCCATAGAGGTACATAGGAAACCTTTGTATGGCCCATACCAAACCTAAGCATTCTATCTCAATAGATGAGTAACGCAACTCTCGTGCAAGAAGCTGCTTGCTGGCATACGCTACAGGTTGCAAAGTACCGTCATGCCCTTGCATCAACACTGCCCTTGTGCTTTTATCAGAGGCGTCGCACCTCTATATGAATTTCTCAGAAAAATCTGGTGCTTTCAATTTAAGACTCATGGTGGGAGCACGGCGAAGCCTCAAAATGCAGCATCCTTCTCGTATGTCTATTCTTTCTAGTGGCTCACACAAACGGCTCGGCCATCTCCACATACATTGGAATAAAATTTTTATTGTAGTCGGCTAGGCCAAAAAATTGTCCCTATTTTCTTCTTCTGGTCGACTCGCAGAGAGTGGTTTGTCCACCGTTGCCCACAGCAGACAAATATATCCTTCATTCTAAAAAAAAGGGAGCGAGAATGGAGGAACGGAGCCCGTTTCTTTCTTTTTCGGCGCAGCGACTTCCTCCCTTTTGGGCGCTTTACCTGCCGCGCCCTCTCGCGGCAAGAACCAAAAGAGCAACATTCCTCTTTCAGTGTTTCAGTGTTCCTCCTCAATTACGGGGGTGGGGGTCAGTCTTGCGCGCGCGCATGCGCACGCTAAGCCCAGCCGGCCGCGGCCAGTAGCGAGCGATTGCTTTTACCTAAGATGGATGTGAGCAATGCAGGAGTGACGTTTTTTTTATTGGTGTAGAGTAAAAGCCTCTCTTTTTTCATCACCAGGCACTCGCACGATGCTCCGCACACTTCCATGTGTGTCACGTGCTGTTTCATACTACAAATTTCTCACGAATACAAGGAGTTCTGCTTCCCAAGCAGTCTTGCTTTATCGATTACCTTAGGGTGTACAAAAACAATGAATTTTTTCGGTGTCGGCATACTTGGTAAGCCCACGCAATTTTAGTTTCGCATGGCACTAATAGCACTTTTGAGTTCAATCAGGCGCATAAAAAAGCATAACACTTAATTTTTCAACATTCTAGGACACCTGATACCACTCTACCTTCCATGCGTGAAAGCACGATCATACACCATTGATAGAGTTTTACATGCCGCTACCACCAAATGGATGTCCTTTGCAGTTTACCCCCATTCGAATACGGCCACCGTGGCTTGAAGTCGAACCTGCGTCCTCCAGCATAGTCACACGACACACAATAAGGCTATGCTACCACGGCAGGTGAAAGCACAATGGGAAACAGGCTGCGAAGTTTCACCGAGCGTTTATTCACCAGACTAGATTACAACCATCAGAAACTTTTTAAACATCATAACTAAACTTTTGTGAAAAGTGAACCAATGACTTCTGTAGGTTAAACCAAATTCTCAATCGCATTCGTTTTGAATTGCCCATGCCAGCACTGAGAACTAGGAAGGAATTATGCACGCGAGCAGTATGTCTGAAGCAGAAAAGCATGTACGCAAAATATGCTATAACGTTACAGTAAATTTGCTCACTGCAGCGATAGTTCCTCCGCTCAAGTATTAGAGCTGTCGCGACGCCAACAGTCACTGCCATAGCTCACGAAAAAATACCGTCGGATGCGAGGTCATCGCTCATTTCTCTCGCAAGACCCGCGTCGTAACGAACGTATACACTCCTAGGATGGTCGTTATTGCATCAAAAGATTGTCATTGCAGGGCTAGCGGTGTACTGTATCCATGGCTAATGGTCACAATTGTGGAAAGCACGTAAAATGAACATAAGTAAGCGTTAACACGAAACAAATAAACAAGGTCGACGTGACCACAGAACACCTACCACGACGGAGACTAAGTCTGGTTTGCATGCTGCGCCCTCTCAGAGTAACAAGAAGAAGAATAAAAAAAGACGTGACCTCCGAAATGGCTAGCGCGCTGCAAGCGTTTTCGTTTTCGGAGGTTTCAAGAAAAGAATAACTGTGGCAGTGGTCGAGAGATGGCGCTGGGTTCGGAATGTCGTGGGCATTCCAGTCATGGTTTGGAGGTATTCGCTTTCGTGAAAACCAGATAAGCTCTAGTAATTATTCCGTTCATTAATGTGCGACTATTCATAAACTTCCGTTTATCTAACCATCAGATACAATATATTTACGTGTGCGCATGTTGGGGTATTGCCACAAAACGTAAAAAAAGTGTAAGGACACCTACTTGTAACCTGTGCCACTATGGTAAGTTGAAATTCATCGCTATATAAGCTTATGCGCTTTCGTATTAGGGTGTGAGTAAGCACCTCAATAGTGATTGTCATATTAGCTTGACCTGTAGTCAAGAAGGCAATAAAGAAAAAAAAGTAAGCACGTCAAAGTGCGTGTTGCTGTTGTGAATGGTTCATTGTGCTCTTGTTCATTCAGTTCAGTCAGAGTCCTTCAATGCTTGAATGAAGGACTCTGGTTCAGTCTATATGCGTGCGATGTCAAGTATGTGTCCTTGTGTGCATGTGTAGCTATATGCATTGCATCAGCACATATTAAGCGTCCGGTGTCAGTGAGCATTCCTGAATGGGCTGAGGCGCGCACTATCCGTGAGAGCCATGATGGTGGGTATGACAACGTACGTCGCCGCCGGCGATCTTTTTTTTCAATATCATGCAGTTTCTTCAGATGGCGCCAGCTACCACCTACTGCACGGGTATGACGCTCTCACACCTCCAGCTACTTATCTAACGTTGAAAATCTATCTATCAAAGCTGCACTACTGAGTCAGAATAGTTTCGCTGTGATCGAGTCTACCGTTTGGAGGCACATCTCGTGACCTGCGGCCCCGTAAACGCATGGACAATGTTGCTACACTATGTGAATCTGCGAGAAATAAATACAGCTAGCCTAGCACGCAGTCTTCAGGTGAGGACTCTGCAGTATCCGTGTCTTTCGGAGTGAACGTTGCCTCGCAGACCGAACGAAACCTGCTTGCACCATCGTTCTCTTTCGCGATGTTTTCATCGCCACAGGTTCGTCTTCTTGTTTTTTATAATCATTTCGTTCGATATCAAGCTCAGCGGGACCGTTTTTTATAACTTTCAGTGTTGTGTACTCCTTATCAGTCGAGAATCGTTGCTTTGCTACGCCTACTCGCTTCACTTGGGGGCAGCCATGTTGATTTTCACATGGAGCTTCATTGATTTACAGGTCCCGGACGGCTCTAGACGGCCCCGGACGCCGGCGCCGCATTCGTTTTTCTCGGGGACCAACTAGAAGCTCCGCCCACTGGTCCGGGATCACTCGGACGCATGTTCGTTTTTCGCGTGCCTGGCGGCCTGCGGGTGGCCCGGGACCGCCCGAGAATTTTCTTTCGGGCCGCTGGCAGACGACAGCGCGGTGCGCATGCTGTGCGGCTATCTTAAGTTAGACACGAGAAATTTTAGATGCGGAAGCATCTTATACTCGCGCCTTGTAGTGCGCCGTCCGCGCGGTCCGCACCGCTTCTAGAACATTCGACAGCTGACGCGCACGCATGCGCCGTCGCGCCGTCGCCCACCATCTGTGCCGCGCGCGCTTCTCCTTCGAGAACATTCGACAGCTGACAGCGCATGCGCCGTCGCGCCGTCGCCATCTGTGCCGCGCGCGCGCTTCTCCTTCGAGAACATTCGACAGCTGACAGCGCATGCGCCGTCGCGCTGTATATATACTCAAGGTCGGCGCTCGCTCGCTCAGTTGCCGCTCGTCCGTTGGTTTGTACTCACTCTTTACTTTACCAACCACAAAGCCATCGTCCTCAAAGTTCGTCGCAATAAATAAAACACCACCCTTTCGCATACGTGCCGTACGTGTTCACTCATTTAACACCCCATTTCACAACCACGTTAACCAATTTAGCCATCGTCCCAAGTAAGTCGCACTTTAACACCTCGTTAACCAATTATATGCTCCGCATCTTCCTCAGTGTTCCCCCGAGGGAAGCTGCGGGCAATTTTTTTTATGCGCTCTTGCTCTCTCTTTGGTTTTTTGTCCACTTCTCGCATGTTTCTGCATTTCGCATTGTTACAAACCAGTTTTTGTCATCGGTGTTCTGAGCCACGTCGAGCATGTTCATATTCCCGAGGGTCGGGCAAACACGCGTTATACTCGCTGGGAGAAACAGCGGTGGAACGACCTCTCCGGTCTACGATGCTACGTGCTCGAGTAGTTCACTTACAGTAAGTTGCATCACAAAAGAAATAGGTATAATTCACTACCAAACTGCTGTTTAGGTTGCAAATGAGTCAGCGTTGTGGCCTGTATTTCAGCTATGGAGGGAACAGACGGCATAGCCAGGAATAGCAGACGCCACAGCGGATGCACTCAGCATGAAGCGCGCAGATGGCCCGAGGCCGCTCGGGCTGGCTCGGGACTTTTAGATCACGTGCATGTGACGTAACCACCTGTCAGCCTAGGAGTCCGCGGGTCGTTCGCGAGTGATCCAGGACTTGGTAAATCGATAAAGCTCATGGAAGACCATGTTTCTTCATGGTAAAGGGAGCAACGTTTCTCTATTTAAAGTCGAACATTGGGTACATCACCGTTGCTCCCTAAATGGAGAAAACGTCACTTCATTTCTTAAAGAGTGTTCACCAACACATTGCCAAATAAAAATGACATTATGGAGACCAATCTCGCATTTTTGTGCCTTCAAATTAAGACCAGCTTGTTTCATTCTTTCTAAAAGTTGTCCAGGGGTTGTTGAATGCTCATTCCACGTATTCATTGCTACACAAGTATATCGCCTATATAGTGCTGCACCCCGTTTAGGTCAGGGAGCAGTATCCTTATCAATCGTGTATATACCACCGATGCTGTTTTGATGCCACGTGACATATACTTGAACTGACAGAGCCCAGACTGTGTACTTAAAACTTTTTTCGCCTTAAATTCCTTTGACAAAGGTGCCTGCCACGGTCCTTTTGAGATATCCAACTTGGAAAAAAATTTGTTATTTCCAACTTCGGCTCAGCGTCGGATTCAAGTTTGCAGTTGATCTTACGAAAATCAATGCCAACTCTGAACGATTAGCCTGGCTTTTTAACTTCCACCCATTGTATGATGTTCTTGACCTTTCGAATATTCCCATTTAGGAGCACGTTAAAGAACCCCAGGTGGTCAAAATTTCCGGAGCCCTCCACTACGGCGTCTCTCATAATCATATGGTGGTTTTGGGACGTTAAACCCCACATATCAATGAATCAATTGAATGTTCCCATCCTAAGCATCTCTTCCACCTCCTTCTCGACCACAGTTTAAGACACTGTTGGACTTAGATGAGGGTCAAGAAAGTCAACTTCAGGTGACACTCGACACACAGAGAGCACTACGTCTGCCTCTCTTCGAGACGGAGGGACGCCGGGTGCGCTAAAACGCGTATGCGTCAAGCAACGCAGCGCGGTGCGCGCCAGCAAATATATGTCAGGCAGATCAGCACCTGGCGTGGCATCGCTGGCGTGACACGACGAAACGAACGCCAGCGTATATGGGCGCCGGGTCACCTCTAAGTGTATTGGCGACTTTGTGGCATGTAGTCATATTCTTACACGACACGCATCTTATGATTATCATGTTTCCACCAATAACACACCTTCGTCATTCATTAACGTGACGTACTGTCAAACTTGACATATGTGAAGCTAGCGAAACGAACGCAACCGAGTCATGAGTGCGGCATGCAGACATGTTGTTTCTTGACACGCATGCGATGATTATAAAGTTTGGACGCGTCATTTAGCTATGTTTTTCGTTCGCGTCACGCAATACTAAATTTGCTACATGTGAAGCGAGCGAAACGGCTGCGAGCGCGTCATGACCGTAGCATGTAGTCATGTCACATGACACGCATCTCATGATTATCACGTTTCCACCAGTCACATACCTTCGGCAGCCTTTCACGTCCTATAATAGATAGATATATTTGTGGAGTTTAACGTCCCAAAACAACCATATGAATATGAGAGACGCCGTAGTGGAGGGCTCCGGAAATTTTGACCACCTGGGGTTTTTTAGCGTGCACCCAAATCTGAGTACACGGGCCTACAACATTTCCGCCTTCAGCGGAAATGCAGCCGCCGAAGCCGGAATTCAATCCGCGACCTGCGGGTCAGCAGCCAAGTGCCTTAGCCACTAGACCACCACGGCGGGGCCGTCCCATATGAACAATTTGGTATAAGTGAAGCTAGCGAAACGGCTGCCAGCACATCATGGGTGTGGGATATAGTCATGTTGTTACATGACACGCATGTCATAACTATCGTGCTTAGAATTGTCATTTACATATATACTCCTTTCGCGTCAAGTATTACCGAATTGGTTCATGTGAAGCTAGTGAGACGGCCTGAATGCATCTTGAGCGTGGCATGTAGTCATGTCACGTGACACGCATCTCACGATTATCACGTTTGCACCAGTCACATACCTTCTTCATCCATTCACACCCGTTAATACCCATTTTGGTATATGTGAAGCTAGCAAAACGGCTGCGAACGCATCATGAGCATGGCATGTTGTAATGTCGTTAGATGGCACGCATGTCTTGATTTTCGTGTTAGGGTCTGTCACTTGTGTACGCCATGCAGTGTTGTCGTACCATATCAAATTTGCAACATGTCGTGTCAACAAAACCACCGCAAGAGCAGCAAGACAACAAAACGTATAATGTGACATTCATATCGCACAATTCATGATTTTATTGTTTCGACTATCACTTATGCTCATCATACAGTCATGTTATGCCATACCAATTTTGGTATCGATACCATCCTTGAAACGACTAGGAGAACCAAAAGTGGTAGGTGGCTAGATAGATCGATCGATCGATAGATAGATAGACAGATAGATAGATAGATAGATAGATAGATAGATAGATAGATAGATAGATAGATAGATAGATAGATAGATAGATAGATAGATAGATAGATAGATAGATAGATAGATAGATACGCTCAAGGTTGCTGAAGTTCGCTGAGAAATTCTTCGCATGAAAGAAAATACTTGTATGAAGGACAAGGTGGAGCTTTAACTCGGGCTGTGTGCCAGCCCAGTACTTTACATCAAAAACACGCCGGTGCTTGGGACTTGTTCAAAATTTTGCTTCAGGCAGGCTTGATGTAGGGAAAGAAATAGCGTTATTATGAATAATAAACTGCTTTAGAATAGCAAAAGAACAACCACTCGTCCCGCGATACAAATAGCTAACGAATAAGTTGTCTAATGCTCCAAACCAATACAAAAGTTCTTCTTGATAAACCGTTAAGTGTGGCGCATACCCACTTCAGGCATATTTCCCTATCGTCTTCAGCCACTGTATGAACAGCTGGCGCGAAATTTCTTGCAGGTTTTGCGGATACTGCACTTCACAGAATAATGACGAAGGATTGCGTAGCAAACGCCATCCTACTACCCAAATATTATTACTAATATTGCTTTTGTCCGTACCCTGCAAGTGTACTTGCCGCAGTCACCCAATGAGCGTTTAGGAAAAGCTTCGAAAGGTCGCTCTTCTGGCTTTCTCTGTGACTATGCTGCGCCTTGCACGCGGGCCATGAAATGTCTTTGTTCAAGTATAAAAATAGGGTTTCGCGAGGAGGAGAAGGTAGAGGAACAGTGGGTTGGTAGGATTCTCATCAAAGCTGCATCCTCGCGCAGAGCTGCCACCCCACGCCTTTGGAAAAGTTTGGTGCTCTTTAGGTCTGGCCAACAGTCTGGAAACTGCTGCACCGGAGCATGGCAACAGCTGGCTTCGGCACCACCGACACCAATTCGTGCCGAAGTTCTTAATGCTGTTGCACCCGTAAAATCGATGTCTGCTGTTATGCTTACTCCGTAGCCGGTCTTGTGTATACTTTCTGCCACTCGTGATGGTGACGGCTGCGTAAAATATCGTAGACCTGCACTTCCATCGCATTGAGAGCTTGCAGCACGACAGGGGTCTCGAACAACAGAAAGGTTCAATCTTTACCGTTTTCCGCAAGGCGACCACAATAGATCATGATGTTATATTTTAAAGGCATGGACGAAGCAATATGGGTGAAAAGCCAACGATGATTTGAGCATTTTTAATGTGAAAGTCAGTCACCCCACTTAGATCTGCATTCACAGTGTACATATATGTGTGCGAGTACATCGCAAGTTCACTTTGAGCGATATCAGTTTCAGCCCTTTGCAATGAACCAAAAAAATTCTGTGCGCAACTGTACCAGCGCTGTTTCTCTATCGTGCGGACTAAGCAGAAGAAAATAAAGGCGAATTACTCTTTTTCAGAACATATGCCTTTCGGCATGAGTGCTTTAAACTGGCCATTCTGGAAGTACCTTCATCCACTAGAGCCCCGTTGATTCCAATACACTAAAGGGCTTTTCGTACGATAATCCTCTTTGCCAGGGCCCCACATTGAGCCTATATCAAACGTAAAAAAAGACATGGGGCGTGGCTATTTGTGGATATATTTACTCTCATGCATACTGCATCAACTAATATGAAGGACAGCGTGCACAGTGGGCAGACCAACCCACTTCTTCGTTACTATCTTCTGATCGCTGATATGTGAGCTGCGTAGCATTAGCCCCGGTGGTAAAGGCGCTGTCTTGGTGCACATTAATTACGGTCTTCAGTAGGCAGATGGTAGGGTTTTAGCCTACTGACGGGAACAGCAACACTGGGCGTGGTTGCAGACAGGGTGGTATTAGATGCTGGAACTACCTGATAGGTGACGTTGGTTACATGGCAGACTATACGGTAAGGAACCATGTACCGATATAACAATTTCTCACATAATCCAACTCGACAAACTGAGCGCCACAGGAGAAAGAGAGAACCGTGGGAGAAGTGAACGTCGCCATGACGGCTTTCGTAGGTGGCTTTATGAAAGGCTTGCAAAGCCGAAAGTTTAAAGTGCGCGATCTGACGTGCGTTGTCAAAACAAGCGATAGCGTCGCCTGCACAATCGATAACGGGTTTGTAGGAATCGGAAGTATAGGTGTCAAGTGATAACATCGGATCAAGGACATAAAGCAAATAAAAGGGTGAATAACCAGTGGTATAATGGCGCCAAAAATTGTTTGCGAAAGTCACATGTGGTAGCTCCAGGTTATAGTCATGCTGGTCGGAAAACACATGCATCGCGAGCATGTCCGCAAGATCGCGATTAAGGCGCTCAGTGACGTCGGTTGTTTGGGGACGGTAGGAAGTGGCCAACTTGTGCTGCGTCGAAGGAGAGCGCAGAACGTTGATTACTCGTGACGAAATGCGCGGCGCGATTCGTGGGCAATAGATGTGGAGCGCCATGGTGTAGGGTGACATCCTCTAGCAAAATGTCCGCAATGTCCGCAGCGGCGCTGGTCGGGAGTGTTAGAGTGATAGCGTATTTAGTCACATAGCCTATAGTGACAGAGATCCACTTGTTGCCCGAGTTTGGCTCACAAAAAGGACCAAGAATATCTATACCAACACGGAAGAAAAGTTTGGTTGGGATGGACATCGTCAGAAGAAGTCCAGCTGGGGGCGCAGTTGGTCTTTTCCTACGTTGGAATTTATCGCCACCGTAACGGACACGTAACGCCGGGCTGGCGAGACCATGCCAAAGGAAGTGTCTATGAACACGGTCGTACGTTGAAGATACACGCAAACGGCTAGCCATTCGTTCGTCGTGGAGCTCGTGCAGTACGTTGGAGCGCAGATGTTTTGGCACGACCAGATGGACCTCAGGGCCATCTGGCTGGAGGCTATGACGGTACAGCATGCCAATCAGGAGGACGTACATTCGAAGCGACGCGTCGTTCGAAGCAGATTCGAGACGGTCGGTGAGTGGCCTCAGGGAAGCATCATGACATTTTCCATCACCATTATGAAGAAGATGAGACATAGACACGGTGCTGGGATATAGGCTCGATGGCTGACTCGTCGGGTTGATCAACAGGGTAGTGCAAGAAGCACTCAGCGTCCAGGTGAAAACGTCTAGACTTGTGAGCAACTGAGTAGGAAAACTCCTGCAGGCCTAACGCCCAATGGCCTAGTCGTCCAGTGGGGTCCTTCAGGTAAGAAAGCCAATAAAGCGCGTGATGATCTGTGACGACACAAAAAGGACGGCCATATAAATAAGGACAAAATTTCGAAACCACCCAGGCTTGATTGAGACATTCGCGTCTCGTTATAGAGTAATTGCGTTAAAACTTCGATAGGAGACGACTTCCACCACAATTATGCTGTCGTTGCCCTGCAGAGTCCTGTGCGCACTTCTGTAGGAGTATGGGAGTTGAAATGTGCAAAAGTAGGAGGTGTCGTTAGAGCACTGATTAGCTGAGAGCAGGCGCAGCTTAGAGAGGGCTGCAACAAGATGGGGTGTCTTGTTTGAGAAGGTTAGTGAGTGGCCGAGCAAGTTACGGGAAGTTTAAACCGCCAAAAGTAGGAGCAGAGGCCTACGAAAGTGCGAGCATTATAGAAAGAACGTGAGACTGGGAAGTTCATAGCAGCATGTACTTGCGCTTGATCTAGTAGCGCTCTGGTAGCATCCACAAGGTGAGCCAACACAAAATTTCGACGAAGAATGAAGTGCTACTTCCAGGAATGGAGCTGCAGTCCTGCCCTTCGTAATCTGGACCGAATGGTCGAAAGGCGTTCTAGGTGTGTTGGCAATGTAGGTGAGGAGATAATCATGTCATCCGAGTAACACAAACAAGTCGACCATATGAATTCTTGAAGGAGCGTGCCCATCATTCTCTTGAAGTTCTCTGGAGCATTCCAGAAACCGAAGGGCATGACCTTGAATTCGTAAAAACCGTCAGGGGTAACGAAGGCGTTCTTCTCTCGATCCATGTCACCTACAGCAACTTCCCAGTAGCCAGATCGGACGTCGGTACATCAAAAAGAAGGTGGCGCCACACAGGCAGCTAGGGCATCGTCTATGCGTGGTAGAGGGTACACGTCTTTCTCGGTGATTTTGTTAAGGTGGGCCCCACCGCGGTGGTCTAGTGGCTAAGGTACTCGGCTGCTGACTCGCAGGTCGCGGGATCGAATCCCAGCTGTGGCGGCCGCATTTTCGATGGTGGCGATTATGCTGTAGGCCCGTGTGCTCAGATTTGGGTGCACGTTAAAGAACCCCAGGTGGTCGAAATTTCTGGAGCCCTCCAATACCGCGTCTCTCATAATCATATGGTGATTTTTGGACGTTAAACCCCACAAACTAATTACAAGGTTAAGGTGGCCATAATCAATGCAGAAACGCCATGAGCCGTCTTCCTTCGTTACCATGGTGCAAGGATACTTTAGATGACTGAACTCCGTAACTATCCGCCACTCGATAATATTATGCTTCGCAAGGAGCCTGAGAGATGGCACTGCAAACTTTGTCCCGGCAAAGTTTTCCGCGGCAACTTTAGGTATAAATATATAGAAAGGCAGCTCCAAAGTTTTGGAACCAGCTAAATTCTCTCAATAATGAGACAAGCATAAAACAGAGGTTTATAACCACAGTTCAAGGGGTCAGACAAGAAGAGGGTGTGGCAATAAATTGTATAAAAACATTGATGACAGAAACATTTATATACGAAGAAAGCGCTGCATACACCGTACCAGTTGAGGATAAACCATTCAATGCAGTGGCTCCACTGCGAGAAGGAGGGTGGCAAAAGGCAGAGAAAAGGGTTCCTAATAGCACATCAACAGGCCCTGGTGGCATCCCAATCAAGCCAATAACGAAACTAGGAGCAAACTATAAGCATGCATTAAGAGAAAGAGTGACCAAAATAATAATGAATGCTGAAGCTCCGTACACGTGGAGACTAAGGAGGATTAGCATGATGTATAAAGGAAAGGGGGACAAAGCCGATGTAAACAACTACCGTTCTATAACAGGGACATCAGTAGTTTAGAGGCTGGTGATGCAGATAGTAAACGAAAGACTGCAGGAGTGAGTGCAGAATGATGGGGTGCTGGGTGAACTACAAATTGGTTTCTGCAAACAAAGAAGGTCGGAAGACAACCTTTGTTCATTGATGCAGTGCATTGAAATAGTGGTAAACGAACACAGGCCCTGGTGGCTGGCATTTCTAGATATCAAGAAGACTTGTGAAGAATACTGGGCACACTAGATGTGGAAGATGAAATAACTAATCTTCTAAAGGATATTTATAAAACTAACAAGGTATTTATCAAATGTGAAGAACAAGTATCTGAACCTACAGAAATACAAGGCGGGCTTCGCCATGGATGTCCCTTGTATACTTTGTTATTTATGCTTTATCTACTGGGATTAGAAGTCAAACTGGAGGAGATTCGACTCGGCTGGAGCCTCTAATTTGCCAAGCGAAGAAAACACAATGAGCAGACATTACCAGCATTGATGTGTGCAGATGATACATTATCAATAGCCAACAACAAGGAAGATCTGCAGGGACTGATAGACATCTGTGCTAATGAGGCAGATGTGTTAAATTTGAAATTCAGCAGGGGAAAATTGGCAAATATAATTTCACTGATAACGAGAGCACTGAGCATATTATACTGGGAGTTACGCTAGAAATAGTGGATAAGTACAAATATTTGGGTGTATGGATAAATAACGGGTCTGAGTACCTAAGAGAGCACGAAAAATACGTATTGACTAAGGGTAACAGAAATGCAGCTGTAATGCAAATTAGGGCACTGTGGAACTACAATAGGTATGGCATTGCGAGAGGGATTTGGAAAGATTTCATGCACTCTATATAAAGATCGAGTAAAAATGGTATCTTTTTGTCCCACAACAATAATCGTCATCTATACAGCGTGCGTTTCATCCTTGCACTATCGCCCCGCGCCCGGTACATTCCAGTCACGATCGACATGCCCATTATTTTATTTTACTTAATTTAGAAATACTGTCAACCCTCTATTTAGGTCATTACAGGAAAGGTACGATACACTGTACAAACAAATTGGGCATATAACTATACATCTCGCAATGATAAACCAGGTATACATATATACGAATCCATGAAAGCTCTGCATTCCAAACGAAAAACGAAATACACACACCCTCATTCGCAATGCAACGAAAAAGATTCGCAATAATATTTACAATAAATTACAAAAATGTAAATCAAGTAAATGCACAAATTCATTAACATCACCCGCATTGACTATGTTACTCAGTAACCCATTCCAATCTTCAATGACATCGGGGAAGAAAGTATGACGGTACGCCTTCGTTCGTGCAAAATAAAGGTGCAGTACTCGTGTATGGTTTGCCCTCTCGCTTTGCTTACCAGGTTGTTCTATGTAGTCATTTCTGTTAAGTTTAAACTCACCTTCTATTAATTGAAAAAGAAACTTCAATCTATTTTTGCGTCTGCGCTTGTGGAGCGTCTCCAGATCTCATAGCTGTAGCATTTCTATGACTGAGTCGTTCTGCTTATATCTCGAGCATATAAAGCGGGCTGCAAGCCGTTTTATGCATTCAAGTTTATTTACAAGCACTTTTTGGTGGGGACTCCAGACAATACTGGCATATTCCAGTATCGGCCGTATGAAAGTTTTAAAAGCAAGAAGTTTTACGTTCATACTAGCACCCTGCAGTTTTTTTTCTTAATATGTACAATTTTTGTGAGGCCCTAGAGCAAACATAATCAATATGTGTGTGCCACTTAAGGTTATGCGTTATCGTGAGACCTAGGTACTTAAACGCATTAACTCTCAACAAGCTGTGATTCCCGATACAGTATTCAAAAGGAATTATCGTTTGTTTCCTAGAAATGTGGGTGACGGTAGATTTCGAATAATTGATTTCCATTCCCGAAGCTTCACACCATGTGTGTAATTCCTTTAGACATTCTGCAATGTTCAATTGGTCCTTCCTACCAGTCACTCGCGCGTAAGTTATGCAATCATTAGCAAACAGTTTGAGCTTAATATGAGGTTTTGCTATATCTGTGATATCATTGACATATATCACAAACAATAAGGGCCCAACAACCAAGCCTTGTGGAACCCCAGAAAACACTTCTAGTGAGCTAGACACAGACTGATTAATTTTCACGAATTGCGTCCTGTTATTTAGGTAGGCTTTAATCCAAATAGGTAAAAGTTGACTTAGTCCAGCGCAGTGAAGCTTATACAGCTATCTGTCGTGAGAAACCTTATCGAAGGCCTTAGCAAAATCTATGCAGATGACATCAATTTGTTCATTCATATCAAAGCTGTCGCAAAGTCATGAATAGTTTCGATAAGCTGTGTTGTAGTCGAAACTTTACTCCTAAAGCCATGCTGATAAGGATAAAAGTAATTTTTATTTTCTAGGAATGTGATGACATGCTTGACAATGACATGTTCCAATATTTTGCAGCAGATAGATGTGAGTGACACGGAACGGTAATTATTGGCGGACAACCAATCACCACTCTTAAACACAGGGACAACTGCAGCTGTGCGCCAGTCCGATAGCACTGAACTAGTACAAATAGATTTTTGAAAAATAACTTCTAAGTAGTAGGATATCCACTCCGCGTATTGCTGCGAAAATTCAGGGTTATCAGGGTTACGTTGCATTCTCGATAGGAAAGTGACCAGTGCCGAGTTTTCAAAAAAGGAAGCGCACGCAAGCCTGATGACGATTATTGTTGAGGGACAAAAAGACGCTCTTTTTGCTCGATATTTTTTTAAGAGTGTGGTCTGGGGTTTCACGTTTGGTGGTGCAGTCTTGTGCATAAAATGAGAGGTTGAAGCCAGATTGTAAATTAAACAATGTGGCATAGGTATACTTGCTTTCGGAGCACACGGGAATACCCCAAAACAGTGGGTACAGGGTGACATGAGATGGACATCGTTTGAGTGCAGAAAAGCTAGCAGCAAGATAGAATTTGAGGAGCGATTTAGAAAAATGAGAGAGGAGCGTTGGGCTAGGAAAGATTTCAGCTACTTGTACATGAAATTGTTGATACTAAATGAAGGAAGCGAACTCTAAAATTGTCAAGCAAGTATATAGGCAACAGCAAAATACCAAGTCAAAAGGAAGCATAGGTTAAGAAGAAGGTCAATGAAACAGAGAGGGACACAGGGAAGATTGGAACGCTTACAAAATTATCACTGGAGGCCTACCGAACTTTCAAGCAGGAAATAGCGAAAGATCTACGTTAATTCTCAGGGTAGTTCTCTGCTGTTCGAGGCCGGAACTGGAGTATTGCGGAAAAAGACGTACCGAGCCAAATACCAAAGCACTGCCGCGGTATGTACTGGGTGTGGAGAGGAGAAGGAAATGACCGAACATTTGATAATGTTCTGTAAAGAGCTCCAATCTGTAGATCAAGATAATGGCGTGAAATTTGTGAAAGCATTTGGGTTTAGTGACAATAAAGGCAAAGTAGACTTTAAACGGGTAGAAATAACCAGGAGGAGGCAAACTGATTGGTGGCTACAATCAATTCGCGAGTAAGTTTCAATCCTAAACACATAGTGATATCACTTAACTTTATGGCTAGGTGGCATGAGCCTGATCTCAAGGGCACAGCCGGATACATTCATCCATCCATCCGGCTCCCCCCTTCCCCTAACGGAGTAGTGACATAGAAAAGAAACGGCGCTCATTTATCGTCGACCCAAGACCCTCGCTGCACGGTCAACCTCCAATCACCCACTCTTTCGCGGCGCCACTCTATGCAGTAATATGATGATACCACGCGATAATCTGGTTTTTTTTTTCAGATTCAGAATCTGTCGCGCATGTGCCGGATGTGCTTTGTGCAATTCGTCAGCAGCCCACCATGATCCTTAGTTTGACGAGCCATCTATCGTCATGCTGCAAACGTGAAAGTAATTGGTCCTTCCTCACCAAGCGCTCGCTTTCCAGCGTTTGCTCACCTAATGTATTCTAGCACCGTGTTCTAAATAATACCATGGGAGATGCCCTCAGGGCTAGATGATGGTTCGATTTTGTTTTTCGTAAGCATTTTGGCTACTTAATTTCTAATCATTTCTCACTCGGTAGCTGACACGTGGTACGACTGACAATGAATCGACCCCGAGTCACTAGTGTTGATTCGGTTAGTGACAATCTTATTTTAGTCGAAGGGACGAATATGGATTGCGAAACGTTACTATATCAGATGAAAACCTGGCAGCGAGCCAAGTTTTGCCTCGTAAGGCGAAACGTCTGATGCAATCATGTTTGGAAAAATAGCATTGTCTGAGCTTGGTGGCCCAAAGACTGCGCTTTGATTAGGAGCACATACAGCGTCAACACTGACATCATCATAAATTATGGCAACTAGGCTAGAGACATCAGATAGGATGACACTTGAGGTGTGAAGTCACAATTAAGGAGTGGAAGGAATGCGCAGTTATCCACTATAATCGTGACTGTATTGAGCAAACTAACACTGACCATCAGCCGAACGTCAGTAACCGGCGTAACAGTCTAATAGTCATAAAAAAAATCATCCGTTAGACCCCATACTAGCCTATGGCTATTTGTCTCATCAGTGTTGGGAATTTCTTGAAATGTAGTCATAACAATCTCAATAAAATGAATAAAAAAATGGAAGAAATGAACCGTGAAAAAAATTAACGCGAGTGATAGATGACGAAGACACGTAAGTGATCACTCGAGGCAGAACGTGAACGAAAGTGGTGGGGCTCCAGCGACTGGTGGGCTTTTAGGAGATGCTGGCGAGAAGGAGAGATCAAGGCTCAGTGTACCACAGAAACAGTCAATAAGGTCCGAATGTGCCGAAAGCAAATCAATGTCAAGTGAGTTCATGAGGATAACAAGCTAGAACAACAAAAGGACAACTGTGTGATGATCGTCAATGCTGACACGAGCAGTGCACATTCCAAATACTAGCGCAATAACGCCTTCAGAAACACGGATATCCTGTGTCGCAGATAGCGTCCAAATATTTCCCAAGCGTTGGCGTAGAGAACAATCATTATAGACAGGTGCGTACCTGTGTCAACGAGGGGGGCTACAGGAGCATGGTCGACTTGTAATCCGAGCAGCCTGTAGAGCGTGTGTGCACGTTAAAGAACCCCAGGTGGTCGAAATTTCCGGAGCCCTCCACTACGGCGTCTCTCATAATCATATGGTGGTTTTGGGACGTTAAACCCCACAAATCAATCAATCAATGTAGAGCTTGTGAAGTGTCAGTAGGGGATTTCCGGGTGTCGTTTATGTTGCAGCTCTATTCCTGTCATACTTCGCGAGTTTGTTCACAAAGGTCGTACGCGTTGTAAATGCTTATTTCTATTTCACTGCCCACCAGCAAATACTACAGAGGCTGCCGCCCACCCACGTTAGTGCACCATAGTATTATCGGTATGCCATGCCACTAACTTTATAGTTGAATAGCACTGTAAGCTCTGAATAAAGCGTGTACTGACATAACCTCGTCGGCATACTTAGAGGCATCGCAAATATAGGATGCCCGAAATAAGCGGTCAGTTAAACTGATGGCATGAACATTTGTACGAAACAGTTATTGTCGCAGCTGTTTACGTGTCGAAATGTATAATTTACAATGCTTCAGTGCCTAACACACGATTAATATAACTATTTTGTTCTTAGAAAATAAAATCCCGCCGTACTCAAAAATGGCACACAGTGAAGTGTAGGGCAGCATTGCTTATCTACTGCGAACCAAACAACTACGCGCCGTTCATTCACACTTGTCCACGCTGTCCCGCTTTTGAGGCTTGCTGAGCTAGGCTTCTTAAAAGCTACCTTTTCGGGAGCATGTTCAAATGTGCGCAGCTTGCAGTTATTTTTTGTGATAAAAGCGAGCCAGAAACTGAGCACATCGACCCTCACCAAGCAGGCTGGAGGTGCCTCGGCACATAATGGCGGACATCGTCGCACTGTGCTCTGATGCAAGCGTTCGTCGTGTCACAAGTAAAAGTGAAAGTGATATAAATAACTTTGAGGTGCCTTTTTTGTGCTGTAAAAGCGAATAGCAAACGAAATCTTTTTCCACAGGACCAGCCTGAATAGATATGTAGGGTTTAACGTCCCGAAACTATCATATGAATATGAGCGACGCCGTTGTAGAGGGCTCCGGAAATTTCGAACAACTAGGGATTTTTAACGTGCACTCAAATTTGACCACACGAGCCGACATCATTTTCGCCTTCATCGGAAATGCAGCCACCACATCCTGAGTGACGATGTGCTAGTAACAACGACGTCGACCATCTCTGAGTGTGTTTGCAGCCGACTCCGCTGACTCCTAGCCATGCTCGCTCTTCTTGCTGTGTTGAAGCGTACGTTGTTGCGAATCTGAGCGCTGTTCACTGGTAATCGCTTCGAATCCCAGCGCTGATCCCCAGTTGTTGCAGATCGGGGTCTACCCGACGCTTACCCGCTGACGTGGGTTACCGGAACGTCAGGGTTACGTCGGACCCGGTTTTTTGTGGTAGCGTGGCGTAACTTCGGGTGGAAGAAACGAACGCTGACTAGATGGGTATAAGAAAAAACAAACAGGTTTATGGCACTATTTTCATTTATTTACAGCATATAGAAGTTAGGAGTTTCACATACCACGAGCGTGGTGGTTGAACCGTTACATGGTTCAGAGCAACTTCCAGCAATCTCAAGCATCTTTTCAAGCCCTTTCGGGCTCCTTCTCCCTGCCTTAAGCACCAATCACACACAAACACAACACACCGCTCCCCAGAGCACCATTCAAATACACACGGTCTGCCGAATAGCTTTTGCACCTCTTGACGCAATGCTCTTCCAGCCCGAGTTTTACTGAGGAGAGGGGAAATGATATTCTCTCCCGGAACGATTTGGCGCTTGGGTTGCTTCTTCTGCCTTTCCATGAAAAGGCCGCCAAAGAGTAGAGACTTCAATTGCTTATCGCGAATTCCTTTGAGAAAACAGGAGTAGAGGGGCAGGGCAGTGAGGCGCGTGGGGCACAGCAGTGAGAGCAGGGCCACTCAACCTGCCACTAGTATGTGGCGCGCTCCCGGAGAGCTCGTGAAGGGGGTGATGAGTGGGGACACCATGGGGACACCACAACATTCCAAGCCCCGGCATATTCTCTGTTGGGGAGCAGAAAAGTACACGTGAAACCGGTCAGTCACACCACGCTCTTCATTATCCTAAAACATAGTATGTTGGTGCAATAACGCTAACGACGCATTAGACAGACGCCCAGCCCGTACAAAACAGCTGTGTCTAACTACAAACTGTTGCCACCATTGCCGCCGCATTTGCCACAGAAGAAAAATTCAAAGAGTGTGACGTTCAAGACCACGTGACTCGTCGTACTGCGCCTACTCCACTTTTCAGGCGAGAGCACTGCAAACTGCTCCTGGCTCCTCTCAGCGCAGCAATAGCACTCTCGCTCTACCAATGGATGACAATGCTCCTGCACCTGTTCGACCACTGAAACCCACCGGCTCCGAAGAAAGCACTTTCAGCGTGCTTTTGAGTGCTCCTGCTTTCCCAATGGAATTCGCCATTACTCTCTACCAGCGCGGTCGGGCTGCCTTACCGTCCCCCAATCAAGCCAGCCTGAAGGAAATCCTTGTAAGGCTCACGGACCATCTTCTAATTCTTTTGTCGCTCCCCACCGCTGGACGCTGGTTCAGAGAGAACTGGGGCTCCGGGCATGGGAGCGCTGCCCGGCTACGTTTCTCAGAGGCAGCATGGTGTCTACTAACGAGGGTCCCAACAGCCTCCCTCTCGCCAGATCATTCAGGGAGGGCAGCAGTCACCGCTGATGCGCGGAGTGGCGATGGAAGGGTCTGTAGTTGAATGCCAGGATTTCGCCCTCGCTTGTCGCATGGTCTGGGCAAGTGCCGAAAACTTCGATAACGTCTCTGAAACTCGACCACATGTACAAGCAAGCACTCGGCCCCTTTGAACAAACCAAGCCAAAATAGGGATGAAAACCAATTTTTTTTACTAGCTTTACACTAAAAGCTCACACTCAAAACTCTCAGGACTCACTGTTGCTGAGTAACCAAACGCGCTACCTTACACAATCACATAATGAGTTGCACAAAAAAACTCAAGTATCAATTTTGATACATTGTCAAGAACACCCCTGATTAGCTTAGAAAAAAGCGGCTGAGTGCGTCAGCGTTTCAATTCAAATTGCTCTTCTTGTACCTATTGTCAAAATGATATTCCTGAAAAATAAGCTCCATCTCACAAGGTGACCGTTCTTGGATGTCATGCTTTGTAGCCTCGTAAGGGGACAATGGTCTGTCTCTACTTTAAATTTAGCACTTCTGAGATGACACTGCAACAGAGGAATGGGCTACGCAATGCAAGCGCACTCCTTTCCCAAAGTGCAGCGTGTCATCTCTCGAAAGCCCAATTTTTGGCTCAAGTATAGCGCATCGTACTCGCTGCCACTGTCGTCCTGACATAGAACGCCACATAGGCTTCGATCTCTCGCAATACACCGGACGATGCATTCTCGGTCGTAAACTGAAGCTCTCAATACCAGACGATGATCAGTATTGTCTCTTCACATAAGAAGGCTGCCTCCTCCTTTTCACAACTGACTACTTTCACTGGTTCTGTACCGTGGAGAGCAACGGTCAAGTATGCGGACGCTCAATAAACTCGAATTAAGCGAGCACTACAATCGTCTGTCTTTTTCCACGGCTGCCAATAACCATCTACTGCTGTGACATGAATCTCACCAGCCTCCCGAAACCTTAACCTGAACTGTGACCTAACGGTCTACCTTAACGTTTAAGGAAAGCTTGATAAATTGCTCATAATCACTCGATCAATCATTCTTCAAAGAAAATATTAACAAAAAAAAACCAAACACTGCCTCCTAGTAGGTTTGTTTGGTTAAAGTTACTTGCCTATGCTAACGCCTTTGATTAAAGAAAAACACCGAGCTCCTCTAAGCATTTTCAAATATTCTCATTCCAACAGCACTGCAAAACGCATTGTATTACTAACCAAACGCTTAATCTTTCTCAGTTTGTCTAACAATCTTACGCTTCGTTTCAACACACTGTGTACAACACAAAAATATTCTAGGTAAAAAGACCTCGAAAGCACCTCACAACAATCATACAGGCTTTATGCTAAAACCGTGCCTTAGATGGCTTTCAATTCTCATAGGGCGTAACGACAACTCCATGGTGTTGCGCCAAGCCTAATCATATTACGAGATCATTCGGTCTTTGATAACTTATATTTCCTTCAAATGCTCATTCACGCCATATCCACAAGACAGTGAAGGCATATGACATAACACTAAACCTTTAAAACACTAGAAAAATAACACATTTTTTTCAGTTTTTACCTTGTGCACATATTCGCACTGATGAATAAAGAACTTTGAAACTAACCCTAAGCATTTAGTTCAGTGGTTTTCTTTCTGAACACTTTACCCAGCATCTCGTAACCTACAAACTCAAAACGGCTCAAATATCCATATCCACTGCCACACTGAGTAAGCATAGTTAGCACGTACGTGCAACGCTTGCTGAAACGGACCGCCCTTTTTTTCTCAACTAGACTCTTTTGTTATCGCACACGATAAAGTCGTGGTCCCGGCGGTTTTTGAGCACGCCAGAGGCTACAAAACGCACGAACGCTGGGCTCTGGCCTGCTGTCACGCCTAATTCTGCACTTCGGCCGGCTTTCCTCAGAAATGGGAAAGGGATGCCAAAAATAGGGGACAGTTGAGGCCGTTGTCTGATTGTTCTCACGCCGACACGGTTCTTAGCCACTGCACTTTTTTGACGTTCACCCTTCGGACAAGATCGCTTTCCTGAAGCTGTCGTACTGAATCGCGCCTTTCGTTGGGATGACGCACCATGTTTTCCCTCTCCACACCTGCCTCGCTGCTTGCGCCTCCATGAACACCACCATTGACTTTTCCTGAAACAGATTATTGGCCTACACTTTCATCTTTCTCGCGAAGGAGTGGGACCTGCCCTAGGTTTATGCAGTGCCGAATGCATCCGCTTCTTTCTTTTCTTGCGAGGTTTGCTTGCCTCCTTTCTCTCGATGCCATCAACATGTCGTGTCGTGACTTCAGAAGTTGCTGAAATCGTTGGAGCTGGTGGTCAGTCTTCCCTCCCGCTAACGCTTTTCGAACTCTGTGGCACGATGAACTGTCAGGCCGAATTAGTTTTGTCAACACTGAAGAAATTATTATCTGGACCCTCTCCGAAGGCATCGCTGCACTTTTGAAGCGTCAGGTTCTTGCTCTCATCGGCCACTGCGCTAACCATGCCTACATTTGACGGTGTCGAAACGTCCTCCTGAGGTACGAGGAAGGTTTCAAGCTTCTAACTGAGCCCCTTAGTGCTGCTGGAACCCTCCTCAAACACCCAAGGAGCGTCTTTCGATACCGTCTCTACGTACACACTGGCCAAGGCGTCATTCTCTTCATGCTCTACATTGTTAAATTCTAGAACATGCGGGCTCTTTTCTGCCGCGAACTCTGGTTCTAGCGCTTCCTGACGCGCTTCAACATTCAGCGCTTCCTGACGCGCTTCAACATTCAGCGCTTTCCGACGCGCCTCGCTTTCAGACTCTTGTCTTTTTGCTTCGCGATTTTTTTCAGACTCTTGCCTGAGCTGCTCTTCTTTTTCTAGACAGGAGTTTCGAATGTCCGGATTAGTTCTGCCGTAACTACCCCGTAGTTTTTAATGACCTGCCCACTGAGTCGCGCAAAGCATCATCTGTCTCGCAGGGCCGAACCGTGAGTAGCATGTGCCAACATGCGTCTCGCTCAAATGACTGTTGCTCACACTTCCGCCCAAACATTATAAAGTACAAGCCAATATTCCCTGATTTCGTACATGGCTGCATGTACCTAGACATCCAGAACTCTGCCTTTAAGTTGCGATAAGGTACCAATTGCTGGGGACTACTGCCCGACCTATTCCTCAACTCAAGTTCTCATTTGGGGATTTCAATCTCGTGCGCCATTCTTCTAGTTCACGCTCACTTTCCAAGTGGCATTTCTCTCAGACCGCTTTCTCTTTGTTTCACGCTCGCATTCTCTTTCGCACTCACGCTTCTCTTCTTCCACTTTCTGTTGGCTGTTTTTTTTTTGACTGATGGGGTCCCATGCTTTACGGAGCTCGTCATCATTATTCCCCACATCAGTATTCTCTTGTATAGTTCTGGGTTTTCGTGCCAAACCCTTCGTATC
Organism: Rhipicephalus microplus; assembly: GCF_043290135.1. Classification (NCBI taxonomy): domain Eukaryota; kingdom Metazoa; phylum Arthropoda; class Arachnida; order Ixodida; family Ixodidae; genus Rhipicephalus; species Rhipicephalus microplus. Next base: position 146,499,184 of record NC_134702.1, on the reverse strand, counting down.
TGTATCTATCCCCGATTCCCCACACAACAGCAACAAGTCTGCCTTCTGCAGCCCCCGTAACTTGATGATCGTACTGAATGCTCACAACTTCCAAAAATAACTTCTCGAAATGACGAAACTGAGTCTGTCAGCAAAGTTAGCTACTAGTTTTCAAATTTTCCCTCTTCTAGAGCTTGGTTCACTCAAAGGAAAAGCCAAGCACTCACCCATACGTGATCCATGTCTAGAGCCAGCTGCTTCCCGTAGGCCAACTGTTACTGTCAATTGTAGCTTCGTTTCCCACCGCTGATCACCAGTTGTTGCGAATCTCAGTGTTGTTCCGCAGTAATCGCTTCGAATACTAGCGCTGATCACCAGTTGTTGGAGAAAGCGGACTACCCGACGCTTACCCACTGACGTAGGTTGCCGGAACGTCAGAGTTACGTCAGACCCGGTCTTTTTTGGTAGTGTGGCGTAACTTCGGGTGAAGGAAAGATGGGGATACGAAAAACAAACAGATTTACGGCACTGTTTCACTTACTCACAGCATAGAGAGGTTAGGAGTTTCACAAATCACGAGTGTGGTGGTTGAACCATTACGTGCTTTAGAGCGACGTCCACCACCGATCTCAAGCGTCTCTTAAGGCCTTGTCGGGCTCCTCCTTCCTGACTGAAGCACCAATCACACACAAACACAAGATACCACTCGCCTCAGCATCAGTCAAATACACAAGGTCTACCGAAAGCTTATTGCACTTCTTGACGCAATCTCCTTTGGTCCGAGTTTCACTGAGGAGAGGAAAAATGGGGTTGCCAACCGCCAAATTTTTCCCTCCCGGAACAATTTGGCGGTTGAGTTGCTTCTTTACTCCTTCGTGGCCCTTGCAAGGAAAGGCTTAAGATTTTCTTTGCTTAGTCATTACCTGCGTGGTCAGGTCGCCTCGCCGTCTCCCCGAACAAGCCGGCCTGGAGGAAATGCTTTTGGGGCTCACGGGCCATCTTGTAATCCTTTTGTCGCTCCTCGCCACTGGATGCTGATTCCGAGAGATTTGGGATTTTCGACATGAGAGTGCTGCCCGGCTAAATTTCTCAGGGACAGCGTGGCGCCTACTGACGAGGGTCACAACAGCGTGCGATTCATTGTGTCGCATCGACTGATTTGCGTTGTGCTCCACTGCTTGTGAGTACGATCATTGGGAGCGACAATGCGTGCCAGAATGTCGGTGAACTGCTGCGTAGTGAGAACATGCACGTCGAGGCGCGGAAAAAGCAAACATTACGGGCCATTTCCTGCCTTTCCAAGCCACGAACCACATTGCAGCCAGTGGGTTGACTTCTTAGGCGCCGCTGGACAGAGGAACTGGAGGGCTGTCAACAACAGTTGCATTTGCTCCCTTCACTTTGCGGCGGGCTGCTAAACAATAAATCCTGTGTTGGCGAACTAATTAGGTTTCACTGACAGTGCGAAGCCTCTTCTCGACGCCGGGGCTATTCCTGCGGTGTGTCATGCTGCAGCTGAAAGCAGCGATGCATTTGTCAAATGTCCATGGCAAGAGGTGCGTAGTTGGTGTTTCTGATCTACGACAATACGGCTGGGACTGATAAATACATCGCATTTAACGCGGAGCTTGTCAACCAAGGATCGTCGTGAATCGCGTCGATACCCAAATCCAGGTTACTGTGATCATCACTTGCCAATGTTGGCCGAGACGGCGGCGGGGACGACAATGTCAGAGACATCTCTACGCCTTCAGAGGCACAGATGCACTGGCTGTACGTGCGCTCCAGCCAACGAAACGCCAGCGTGACGTCACCATTTTTCGTGAAAGCGGCATCAGCACTACAGCGCCCTCTACATGGCCGCGAGGTAGCGCTGCCAGAAATACCATCTGGTAGGCTTTCCACTCATTTTGAACCGCGTTCGATGGCGAATACAATAATCAACATTACAGATACTCATTCGTCATTCAAACACGTTTTAGGTCGTGAATCGCTACTAGGGGGTCGATAGCTACTCGTTGACGCCAAGATCTTGACACGAGTAAATTTTATGTCAGTGCTTCTTTTATCTAAGGTGTCAGCGTTGATGATCAGACTGCCATTGACGTGTCTCTAATACAAGTGGTCACATTGGGGCTGATTCCCATGAAAAAATGTGTCTGATCCTCTCTTCATAGGAGTCGGTATAACAAAAAGTGACTCATGTCTTCGTAGAAGTATTGGACATTCTATAGTAGTATATCACATTTAGTTAGTGACGCCAATAACCATGATTTAACCTTTGATGACGCTGACATTCTTAACGTATACCTGGAAACATTCTCATGAATCCCACGCAAAGATAACATAAACAAGCTCATTAAAAATCCACGTATCTCGACGAAGTGTATAATGACGCTTGGGTGAAGCTATTGGTATCGCATGGTTAGGTAACCATACGTTGTCCAAGTTTGGCCCCATATAATGTAAACTGAGTGACATAAAGTTACACAAATTGTTTGTGGTAATGCCATACTCGTTCTCAGAAGCTGTCTTGAGCACTGTGGAGGCTACAGGGCTCCTTAGCCATTTAAAATGGCGATAAATCTCTTGACATACATTCTTCCGCGTCACGTCATCTGTTGGGCGTCTCCCTGGCTTTCGCGCGCAGACATTCAGCTAGCACACAGAAGTGCTCAAAATAAACATGGTTGACCCCTCTATTACAGGTATCTGTACTACATGAAAGCAAGACGTCGCCCTACAGAAGTAGCTTATGGTTTCCTGTATTACGAACAGGGCTTGCACAATGTATCTTCTTCATGATTGCATCCACGTTGACGTGTTATTAATATAACATCACCATGCTGAAGATGCACATCCTTGATTAATGAGTAAACAAGTATTTTTGTAGCTGTAGTAAATAAAAGTGACGTTGTAATCAGATGATGCGATGTGACATCTACAAAAGCACCACTGATTTGATGCGGAACTTGGCCTAACGTCACATATCTGCGACATTAAAAAGCTACTAAGCCCCACAGCTATACTTGAGAGAGGCTCAAAACGTGCCATGTTTCCATGTAGTCCTGGCACAATGGCCAGGACTACATGGTGGTGGTGGTAATACTATACTTTACCAAAGAATTGGGGCACATACGTCCCAGAGGCCACGCACGACCGCAATGCGCTATGCGCTCATAGGTTCATGTAATGCCAAGACGTTGGTCAGTGGCGATATTCTGCCTAACTGGGTCAGTGGAGCGCCGCAGCGTCTCGCATTCCTCCTAAATGGTCAGTGGCGTCGAGTAGTGCTGGCACCACTGAACTATTCGAAAACGGATGGATCGCTTGAGCCAGGCCGACGCTTGGGCTAAAGTGGCCGCCTCACCGTGTGGTAAACGTTGCGAAATTTTCATTTGAGCTATTGGAAACACGTCGAATGGGAGAGACGCGTAGTACACCCGCTTTGCATGAGGTATTCTCAGAAGTCATGGTCATATGCATTACTTCACACAACCGCTCCCAGATGCCGAGAACACCCCGCCGAACAAAAATGCTATGACAGGAAACTGGTAGATATATATTCGCGTTTGCAACGCGTGCACAGAATGACGCTGTGGGGCAATGAATAGCGTGCCCGGATTCACGCATTGGACTAGGAGGTCATGAGTGCGCCTGCCGCTAATTCAACTTTTAGGGGCCAAGCTCTTAAAGCCATGGGTCTGTCAATGCATATCTTTTTGTGATCGGTTCGTAATCACCTAGCTGTAAGACTCAATCAACAGTGGTGCTAGTGTGAGTGACAAACATAGAGACAGACAGACAGACAGACAGACAGACAGACAGACAGACAGACAGACAGACAGACAGACAGACAGACAGACATTTGGATCTCATCGCGACCAATAAACAGATTTAGTCACACATCCACGGCAGCCATACGGACACAGCCTGCTAGCCATTCGCAATAGATTCTCTACATAAATACGCCCCCTGATGGTGAGCTTTTTGTGAGTATCACTTCGCAAAGGAGCGTGGGATAGCTAGCGCCATCATGAGCATAAAAAGTGAGCTATTGAATGCATGAGCGCTGTGATGTTTGTGTTGACGGATAGTTCTCCGTATCATCCGCTGTAATCATACCGCTTTTTAGCTTGAACAGGTTTCTAGTACTTTTCGATAAGCTTTCTGAGCCGCTTCCGCTGCGCAATGAGCAACATTTTGTACGCTTCAACAGGTTAGATGAGCTGTTCGGTCTGTTTTGCCTGGAAATACACGGATCCGGCCTGCAAAAGACTCTCATCGGCGTGCCCTTCCGACGTGTTCTGCGTCCTGCAGGAACGCAAAAGGTGTCTGTGTGCGCTGCAAGAAACGCGCATCAGCGTCGCTGAAACACACAGCCCACGTCGTCTGCTGCGGTGCCTTCGCAAAGGCGGCAGACTGTAGTTCTAGTGCGCGGCCCTAGAGGTGCCCTTTTTCGAAAAGCATCTATGGCAGGATGCGTCCACACGCTGCTGCACATGTGCAAATAAATCTGTCTATTCACTGCACCGTTCAGCACGTGCTTTTCAAGCACACTCTCAGATGTTTCAATATGCAACCTACCAGGATCCGAGGGATGTGCATAGGCTCATTGTTTGCAAACTTCCCACTGCATCCAGTACAAGAACATCTCTAGCTTCAATTGATGGACCATAACGCCGTAATGATGAAGGGGCCTCGCAATCCAGCCGCCACGACATAAAAGCAATAAAAAGAACAAATAAATAAGTGAAACAACAAGCGAAGAATAACAATATAAAAGTTGATTTAGTTAATTCACGCACAGTCTTACATCTTGCTAAAGATGTAATGGTCGAACTTTTTACGGGAATGTTATTGCTTACCGATGATCTCCCCCTCCCTAGTGTATTTCGAAGCGGTGAACAATTTAGAATACATGCTACTCTATTAGGGAAGAGCTCAAAGCCGTGCCGTGGGCCTGAGTACATCTCCCGTCATCAAGAGAAGGTATCACCAGTTTTTGCCATTTATTATCATTCATTCCGTGGACATGGCGTAATTTTTTAAAAGGCGAAGCTTATAGAGCCGTGGGTGTGTCGTTTCTGTGTGACCGTTTTGTTACCACCTTTGAAAACGGCCCATTATTTGTCCTTGCAAATATTCCGCTAAGCCCCATCACTGATTTAGCACTTCGCTGACCATGAAGCACCACTGCAAACAAGAGCGAAATAAAAGTTTATTTGTATAATATACGCACATTCATACATCTTTCTAATGATCTACTGGGCTAGCTTACATGGACAGTGAGCACAGTCGTCACCAGTCAGTGACATCTGCAGCCATGTGTGTTGACACTGCGCACCTGCGTTTGCGAATGGCTGTGAGTAACTCAAAATAAAATTGATTTGTATAAGATGCATAGTCTTACCTCTTTCTAATGATGTAATGGGCTAGCATTCATGGGAGAGTTGCCATTTACCGATGATCTTCCTCCCCCTTTCGAGATTCACCCACAAATCATCAATCGTCCCATGAATATGGAGTGATTTTGTGTTACGCTACGTGAATGGATCACGAAGGTATGATACATGGTGCAAACAGGATAAACATGAGATGCACGTCTTGTAACAACATGACTACATGCTACGCTCATGATGCGCTCGTGGTCATATCACCAGCTTCACATAGACCAAACTCGGTATTACGCGACGCAAATGGACGACATAGGTAAATGACACACCCAACATGATAGTCACGACTTGCATGTATTGTAACAACATGACTACATGCCACACTGATGATGCGCTCACAGCCGTTTCGCTAGCTTCCCTTATGCCAAATTTTGTATTACGTGACGCCGATGAATGATGATGGTATGTGACTGGTGCAAACATAATTATCATGAGATGCGTGTCATGAGTGAACATGACTACATGCCACCGTCAAGGCGCCAATACATTTCGACTTAATGCGGTGCGCGTGCTCGCTGGCGTTCATTTTGTCGCGTGATGCCGGCGTTGCCACGCCAGGCGCCGGTCCTGCCATATACTCGCAGGCGCGCGACGCATTGCGTTGATTTCACGCATGCGAGTTTCAGCGCTTCCGGTGTCCCTCTGTCACGAAAAGAGGGAGACGCAGTGTTGTCTGGGTAACGCATCGGCATAGATTGATGTTAATTTATGCCATCGCCACGAAATGCAGCCTGTCGCGTTTCGCACTGGTTGCCGTCGGGCCACACCTACGGACGCTGGTCGCGCCTGGCGTCAGACTACGGAGTGCTCACGTTTTGCTAACGTTGCGTCACTGTGCCCAACGTGCGCACGCGTCAACGCTACATTTGAGTATATTCAGCCCTTCATGATGCACTCGTGGCCGTTTGGTTGATCCACGCATACCAGCTTTGTTGTAATGTGGCGTCAGTGGATGCCGAAATATATGACTGGTACAAACATAACACTGACACGCGTGTCATGTAAGAACACGGCAGTATGCTATGCTCATAGCGTCCTCGCGGCCGTTTCGCAAGCTCCATGTATACTAGAATTAGTACCACGTAACGTGAATTGATGACGAAGTCAAACAACACATCCGATTGTGATAATCATGACACGGAAGTCATGTACGGCTTCATTTACCTCCACCTGGTACACTGTGCTGATTTCAAAGTGACATATTACCATTGGTCATTTATTGTTCGCATATCATCGATTTCCTTGTACGTGGTATCTGCGAATTTTTTATTGAGATTCTAGTTTTTTACATTTTGAAGGAGCAAAGCTCCTTCTAGTCTAACCTTGACTTGCGTCAGGCGTAACCGACAGAAGAAGAAATTGAGAGAAAAAAAGAAAGGCAGTATCTCCCGAACAATAAAATAGACGGCGCTGTCTCACAGTACATAGAAACTTCAGTTCTTTGAGGAATTTCTAGGGAGTTCTGCACTGCTACTCTTCGATTGGCTGCTATGGTGGCTCAGCCTGAGTGCGCGGGGAACGAGTGCATCTTTCAGTCTCCTGGATCATCACCGCATGTGACGGATAGTTGGCGGGATATGGTTTCTGATTTCTTTTCGTCAGATATACAGAGTTTTAGGCAGAAGTATTGTATACTGTGGCATGCAAGTTATGACGATGCAATAGTTTGAGAAATAACACGTGTATGCATCAAGCTTGAATGCAAGTATTGAACTTATAACACGACCTGAAAGACAGCTTGCTAAATACATACAGTGGGCAAGGAAAGTAACGCGGATATGCTCTATTTACCTGCTTTTATGTTTCGCATTTATTTCGAAGTGGTTGTAGCCTGTATTATTAAAAAAAAGACAATCGTACAATACACAAAGACCATATACTATCTTTTTATTGCCGCTACGGTCAGAGCCCGGTGAAAACAGCTCACCACTCTGTTGTGTTACTTTTTAGTTCACTTGTACCCATCGAAGCTGGCGAAAAGCCTAAATGCAAATTAACTCGCATAAAAACGCGAATTATCGAGCTTCAATATACGCACGACCATTCAGCGCCAGCTTCTCGTTGTCTACTCGCACTGTACTACCACGCGGCCGCGGTGAGCGGAGGTGGAGCGCGCACTTGATGGCCTTAATAGGACATTCTCCCTCGCCCTAACAAAAAAGTAGACGAGGCAATTGTTTGGCAGATGCAGATAAAAAATGAGCCCATCTCGCCATAACGAAAAAGCATGCCAATTATTTTTTCCAGATCATCAGATGGCACTAAGCAATAGTTTAATATACCATTAATGTGTGCTTTTGTGCACATTGGCTGAGCGTATAGGCCAAGTTTATACCGAAGTGGGCGATCAAGTCAGAATGGACACTGACATGTTGATTTATAGCCAGACCAACTGGTGCTTGCTAGTACAACAAATATCGTGACGTAAATGAGGGGAAGAATAAACATATCAGTTATTGGTATGCAGCAGCTCATGCTGAACAAGTGTAAATGTCTCAACCTTGCCGATTGCAAGGCAATCACATGTGGAAGCTTTTTTTTCGGTGAAAGCGTATACTGCTTGGTTACACTTGACAGTGCTGAACTGTAGTGGTGAGACAGAGTAGAGTTCCTAGGTTTCACACTATCTGTGTTTGAGGCTCCGACTTGTATAAAGTGTTCTGTCAATGTTTTGCAATTTAAAATCTTTTTCTTATGTTTCTCCCATCCACAGATCTTCCCGAGACGTAAACCCCGGGCAAACAAGGCTCCACTCTAAGAGAATTCACCAATAGAGCACTGCAACTGGTTATACACTTCTTGCAGTCGTCGTCAATTAAAGTCGTCGATTTCAGAAATATTTTTGAGAATGTGTATTGCTGTTTCAAGATGCTTTTCAAACAAATATTTCTATCTCAGTAGCGAAATAGTTGTACAGTGTATCACCCGTATCACAATACTATCGAGGACACAGGTATATGGGTATTTTTTATGAGCTGAGACGTGTTTGCAACGGCAAAAAACAATGTTTTTCTGCTGCTCTTAGGAGTCCGTGGTGTGTTATGCAACCGCCCTTTCCACATTTCTGCTGAGGGCGAAACCCGGGTCCTACCTTCTTGAAAGCGAGCAAGTCGCTTCACTACCCGCATCCAATTGTGCACCTTCAGGCAGAACTGGTATGTGTTTCAATGATCGCCTACATGAGCTTGACAACAAAGTTATACTGCCATTTTAAATTTTAGCAGTGATATTGTTACGAGAAGGAGACTGACTCAGAGGGGTAGTCACCGATGCATTTACATCCGGTTAGGCGAGCAGCGCCAGCCACACAGATTAGCTCACGCCAGTCTATCTGCTTTGTCTTCTTCAACTCCATCCGCTGGCATGTAGCATGACCTCCGGCGGCGGAGGCACCGTCCCGGTGCTTTAAAGGTCGTTATCTGACGCATTCTTGTAGGGCTTGATCCGCGAGACGTGTACAATATCACTGGGCTGCATAGTAAATGACGATGGCCAGATGGGGCTGATCTCGTAGGGGACAGGTGTTACTTGACGCAATATACGGTAGGGTCCCATCTAATGAGACAGAAGTTTTTCGGATAGGCCCAGCCTACTATGCGGGGACCAGAGTAAAACGAGGGTACCGGGAGCGAAATGTACGTCTCTATGTTCCGCATCGTACCAACGGCATTGCTTGGTTTGGGACACCATCAGCCGAGCGCGAGTGAGCTGACGGGCATGATTGTCACCCCCGGAAGCTTTTCAGGCCTGCGCGTCACGTGACGTGACGTCGACGACGTCACATCGGGCCGGCCGCGCTTCGCTGGGTGGCTGCGCCAGCCGCGAGCGCTTGCCGCGCGCGCCCTTCACGCCTACTTACTCAGGCGAGGTTCTTTGACACCATGTCCGCACGATTTATCAAGGTATCGATTGATTGTATGGTTTAACGCGCCGACGCAACGCAGGCGATGAAGCGCGCCGTAGGGGAGGGCTCCGGATTAAGTTTGACTACCTGGGAATCTTTATTGTGTGCCGAAATCTCGTACACACGGGCGTTTTTGCTTTTCGCCTCCATCAAAAATGCGACCGCCGCAGCCGGGTATTGAAGCTGCGCCCTAGTGCTCAGCAGCGCAACGCCTTAGCCACTGAGCCACCGCGGAGGGGGAACTTATCAAGGTATCAAGAAATAATGAATATCGTGAATGGAATAATGCATATTTATTTATCACAGCCCGACGCCGTCTGTACAAATATCACAGTGCGCATTGTTCTCGGTCCAGGCAGACGACAGGCAACACAAGATGTTGCCCTTATTGCTGAAAATATGCCAAAAGTACAAAACACAATATCTTGCCACATAAAACTCAGAAAACAAAACAGATTGTAACAGCAAAAACATCCCCGAGCTTTGGAACAGAAAAAGCACACTTTCATTTAAATTGTAGGTTAGAAGAAAACATGCCATTCGTTTATCATAGTAGCAGTAGCAACACAAGGTATCAGGTTGAAACACTTGCCAAAAAATACAATACATAAGAACACTGGTGACTAAATTGTGGTCCACAGCATGATAAATGACAGAAAGAAAAGTAACTGTACTGCCACAGGTTGGTGCATGTCCTAGGGAAAAAAATCTAACAAAAATCTAAGAAAAGACAAATCACAGTGCACAACATGTCTGTACACAGAGTGCACAAGGAAAGTGTACACAGCTCAGGTACCAAAACGGACTGTACAACTGCTACAGTAGGCACCGAAGCAGTTCGAGTTAAAAAAAAGAAAAAAGAGTACAGCCTTTTAAAAGCTAACAACTTCTAAAGAGATACAAAACTGGAAACGAGGCTCATTTTACATAAGGCAGACGTATACCAAGGAAATCAAGTCATGACTATGCAATCAAATACACTCAGTGCAGTTTCCCAATAATAAATGTGAAGAGAAAGACGCGACGCTTGGAAAATTACTTTCCAAGAAAAATTCGGGCCTTTCAATTTTTCACCTTCTGATCTTTCTCGATGCGTAAAAGATTGTTCCTTTGCTTGCACAAGTTGTTGAGCATTATTTTTGCTGCACAGTTTGCAACCAATGTGATGAGGAGCTTGTAGGTGGGCCCGTTTTCACACGTATCTATGTCTTCAAGCCTTGGCAGAGAGTCCAGTGTAAGTTGCCTAACGACATTCTTATGGTTCGGCCCATGGAGAAACTGGGTAGAGGTACTTTCCGTCATGAGCTTTCTAACTACAACCTCCGTGTACATAACTACTGCGATTACAAGAGCAGAAGGAAATTTGAGGCCACCCCGATCCAGTTGTGCGATTAAAGAACGGGTGTCCTCTACTGTTTCGGCCGTATTTCCGGTAACAACCAACTGCCTCTGGCAGCTTTCCCGATTGAGAACTTTCATTGCAGCGTGTGCACAATACCCACCAACATAACCAATCACCGGCATTTGTGCTCTGAGCCCATCAAGGTCAGCATCGCTAACATGAACACTAAAAGAAGTGCCCGCATCCCTGACACTGTCCATCTCTTCGATGCCTCTGAGATCATCGTTGCTCATCCTTGGAAGGGCATTTTGAAGGCGAATCCTTCCCTCGGTTTCGCAAAGCTGGCGAACAGATATGTGATACTGCCCACCAGCCATCTGCCTGTACTGTCCAAAGCGACTCTCGAGGGGATCCGTCTGGACTTTCCCTGGCAGAATGTACTTAAAGTGAAGCTCACTAACGCAGTACTTCACCAATGCCAAAAGGGATTGAGCAGAGAGCCTCAAGGCACTCCATGTCTTCTGGGTAAGTACTCCGGTGTCGTGCCTATAAAATTCCCACACATCAAGCCATGTGATAAAAGCGCTTAGAAAGCTTGCTTTGGGTCATCTGTGTGGTTTCACATGGGCTCTTCGTAAACATTACGGTGATGTAAGCCCTTACTAGGTGTCTTTACATTGACAATGCTCCAACAACGATGAATTATTTTGATGAACTTGGCGGTTGCTGTAACATGTTGAAAATCAGTATGACCCTTGCAAGCGGCCAGGGCTTCGGCTACGTGCGGATTAAAAACATGCAGTACGAGTTTGACGTCCTGTCGTTCAAAGCTGCTTGGATTTAGAGATTTCGACGTCAAGCCATACCCAGACTTCAGAAGCAGGGGTGACTCCTCTTTATGCAAATCTCTCAAATGCTTAAATGAAGCAGTCTTATTGCATTCGGGATGAACTTCATTGTTCAAGAGCTCGAAGCGTGGGTAGAAAAAGCAAGTTCCAGCATTTTCTGGTTGAGCCAGTTATTTTTTATGCATTTAAGTAGATGTACCGCATCCACCACGTAAAATAACGGCCGATCTTGGTCTGCCGGATGCGGGTAAACAGTGCTTAGCTTTGCTTCTGGAAGAAACATCTTCATTGCCTTCTTGTTCAGCGAGTTATTGTAACAGACAACGGCTATAACCCTGTAACTAATTTCTTCTAAGCCCAAGATCACCTTCTTCAGCATGCAATGAAGATCTTCACCCTTTAACGTTTTTACCAGACGAATGTGCGCCACCTCCTTGAATGCGCTCAGAAAACTTTGTATCATAAACACGTGCACCGATGTGGCCGCTTCGTTGAAGTTAACTGCTGCACCACATATGTTCCCACCTTTGTAATCTAAACAAGGTTTGATTTGAATCTCGTCAAGCATCAGCGTCACAGTGTGTTCGTGTGGCTGCAGATGTTTGAAATCTCTGAGACACAAACTGAAGGAAAGTGTCGTCAGAAGAATCAACTTGTGGGCACATTTGAATAGACGAGCCCACATTTCTAATAGTGCTTGGGTGGGGCAAAGATAGCGTACCTGTGCTTCTCAGGAACTTGTAGGCATGTAGTGATATTGTACGCAAGATGCATGCAAAGACCATCACCTGTGCGCTATACTGAATGCGCTCTGCAGAAAGGAGTAGTAGCTGCGCCTTCATAAAGTTCACCGTCTCTTTCTTGCCTTCATCAATGCTGGCTTCCAATTTGTCCAGAAGGGAATGTATTGCTTGAGCCAGGTGGCTATAAGTGCTGCGATCCTCAGACAGCATCAACAGGTTGTTCAAAATTTCCAACAAGGAAATTACTTTTTGAACTGAGTCTGGTACAACAGCGCTATCAAGGTTCTTGATTGGTGAACCTTTATAGCAGGCAAAGACTTCAAGGTTTGCAAACACGGTCAATGACGCATTTAAACAAGGTTCACGATAGTCAATAATGTTCTAAAACATGAAGCACTCTTTTTTATGAATCACAGTCCACTTCGGAGACACTGACACCCCTTGCAGGTGAGCCCTTAGTTCTTCGAGGGACGAAAACCAGTCTCGTTCTTGCTCCGCTTCATATGACGCCAGCGACTCTTCTACAGCACGGGCGAGTTGGGAGGCTTCTTGTTGGCTCCTCTTGGCGTCAGGGGTTTCTCTTGTGCTCTGGTCTCGTACTGATAGGTAGGACGGACAGCCGGGAAATACCATTGGGACAGATCCTGGACGCAACCGTGGTACTGGGAGTGCAACTTCAATAACTCTCCCTGTCCTTGAATCAGTGTACGATGTCGTCTTCTCGATGCATGAAGCGTCGAAATGATCCGCGCACACCTGCACAAACGTTTCAAGAACGTCTAAGATGCCACTTCTCAAAAGAAAAAAATGCGCTCCCGTTTGCATGACCGTGTTTACAGTCCGTGTAGCTAAAACAAAGTCTACCTACGTTTCGCAAGCATCTAAATAAAAGCGCTGCGCTAAGCGGTACAAGCAATATGAAAGGAAACATGGGAGCATGATGTCACCGCACTCCACGAAGCGCTTCCACCGAGAGCTTGCAAGAATGGACGACACCATGGCACTGTTAGTGAACAAAGCGCAGCTGACCATCCTTGCTGCGAACGTGCCTTTCTGGGCGATTCTCAACAACTGCTGGCGTCAGCGCTTCGCGAGGACCGGCGGCCACACGCTCAAGTATTTCCCATCATGGGTGATTTCTACCCGAACAAGCAACGACAAGCTAAGAACAGGAGCATCTCAAATTCTTACCTTAGTGCACGAAGTCGGCACAAAGCCCTTCCTAGGAATGGCGTGTAGCCATTGTTTGAGAGCGTCGGCGTCTTTAGGGAAGGAAAGCACTTGTATCTTCCTTCCTGTTTTGTAGTTGCCGGTGCATCCGCGTACACAACACTTATTCGGCATTGTCGCATCACTCCAGCATCACGCACGGAAAGGAAATTGCCGCAAAACAACAACGGAAAGCAGCAAACGTGAAACACCGTCAACACCACGCCGCCGAACCGTCACCCCCGCTGCCCGCGCTGCGCTCGCTGCCGCTGCGGCTTCCCCGAGAGTCGGCCGGGCGGAGCTGACGTCAGATTGCTGGGCGCAGGCCTGAAAAGACTTTCCGGGGGTGACGGCAAGATCGGCTCACGCAATCGCGTCGCGGGCATACTCGCTGGTGGACAGGGTGTGAGCTGAGATGACTGTGTCCAGTGGTAAAGTCGGCTCTATTCCGTACAATAAATAGAACGGCGAAAAGCCCGCTGTGTTGTGATGGGATAAATTGTACGCGAAAGTTGCGTAGGGTAATTCAAGGTCCCAGTCTCGGTGGTCGGGTGACACGTATATAGCGAGCATATTTGTTTAAGTGTGGTTAAATTGTTCCGTGAGGCCATTTGTTTGAGGGTGGTAAGCGGTTGTCAGTGTGTGTTGCGTAGAACAAGAACGCAGAATGTCGGTGATGACTTGGGATATAAATGTACGGCCGCGGTCCATGAGAAGCTGTCTCAGAGCACCGTGAATCAAGATAACGTCCCGTAACAAGAAGTCAGCGATGTCGGTTGCACAGCTGGTCGGTAGACCTCGCATAATAGGGTAGCGTGTGGCCTAGTCTGTAATAACGGCTATCCAATTGTTTCGCAATGTTGATGTGGGAAAAGGACCAAGTAGGTCTAACCCACCACGGTAAAATGGTTCCGCGAGTATGTCAATTGGTTGAAGATGGCCAGCGGGCAGCAGTGACGATGTTTCACGACGTTGGCATAGGTCACACATGGCGACGTATCGGCGTACCGAAAGAGCTAGGCCTGGCCAGAAAACACGGTGCCGGACGCGCTCGTACGTGCAGGATACGCCAAGGTGTCCAGCCGTGGGAGCGTCGTGTAGTTCGGTGAGAACATAGCAGCGCAAATGCTTAGGCACAACAATGAGAAGGTCGGGCCCGTCTGGCTGGAAATTGCGACGATATAGCACACTCTTTTGAATAACAAAGTAGTGGACGGAAGCATCATTTGTGGAGGATTCCACACGGCTGATGATGTCAAGCAGCTCTGAATCACGCTTCTGTTCTTCCCCAATATTAAGGAAGTCGGACACTGACAAGATAGAGTTTTCCGTGGGCTCGTCAGTGTCCTCAGGATCGTGGACAGGGTACCGGGAGAGGCAATCGGCATCAAGGTGTAGGTGGCTGGATTTGCAGACCCCCGAATAGCAAAACTCTTGAAGGCGCAAAGCCCAGCGACCAAGGCGGCCTGATGGATCTTTCAGAGAGCTGAGCCAGCAGAGTGCGTGGTGGTCGGTAACTACCGAAAATGGGCGTCCGTATAGATAAGGTCGAAATTTCGCCACCGCCCATACAAGACCCAAGCACTCACGCTCTGTTATCGAAGAGTTACTACGTTCAGGGGCGGATAGGAGGCGGCTGGCATATGCAATAACGCAATTATGGCTATGTTGTTTCTGAGCCAGCACTGCACCAATGTCATGCCCACTTGCGGGTGTACGGATTTCCGTAAGGGTGGCAGGGTTGAAGTGTGCCAGAATTGGAGAGGTAGTGAGAAGAGCGACGAGAGTAGAGAACACAGAAGCCTCTTTGGAGCCGATGAAAACGGGACTTCTTTCTTGAGGAGCTGCGTGAACGGCCTCGCGATGTGCGCAAAATTTTTCACGAAGCGTCGAAAGTAGGAGCAAAGTCCGATAAAACTGCGTACATCCTTCGCCGATCACGGTACAGGTAAGTTTTTGACGGCGCTGATTTTTGCCGGGTCTGGTTGTACACCGTTGGCGTCTACTAAATGGCCATGTACTGTGATTTTATGGCGTCGAAAGTGACATTTGAATGAGTTGAGCTGCAGGCCTGCTCGACGGAAGATTCCCAAGATGGCTGAGAAGCACTCTATATGAGTTTCAAATGTTGGTGAAAAGATGATGACGTCGTCTAAGTAGCACAAACAGGTGGACCATTTGAATCCTCTGAGCAGGGAGTCGATCATTCGTTCGAAGGTGGCTGGAGCGTTACAAAGGCGGAAGGGCATGACCTTGAACTGATATAGGCCATCGGGGCTAATGAATGCCGTCTTTTCATGGTCTATTTCATCTACCTCTTTCTGCCAGTAGCCGGATCGAAGGTCTATGAAGGAAAAAAAGCGGGACCCATAGAGACACTCAAGCGCATCATCTATTCGTGGCAGAGGGTAGACGTTTTTTTTTGTAATTTTGTTTAGGTGTCAATAGTCCACGCAGAAACGCCATGCACCGTCTTTTTTGCGGACTAGCACTACAGGAGAAGCCCAAGGACTGCAGGATGGCTCAATGATGTCTTTGGTGAGCATTTTGTCGACCTCACTTTGAATAATGTGACGCTCAGCCGCCGACACCCGATATAGACGCCGCTTATTACCAGTGTTTATGCGGTGGCTCATACCAGTAGCTTTCCCCAACGGACGGCCGCTGACGTCAAAAACGTCGATGTAGGACAGCAGAACCCGGTGGAGCTCATCAGTCTGCTGCGGCGTTAGGTTGGAAGCGATCATCGAAGTAATAGCGCTGCCGAAGCAAGTGGCAGATTGATGTTGAGCGTGGGGGTCAGAAGGAGCGGCCATCGCGAAACATCTGCCGAATTGTCTTCTAAGGTGCAGAGCAACGCCAAAGAGATCCCTTGTGGCAGAACTTGAGGTGTCAAGCTAAAGTTGACAACTGGGAGGCACGAAGAATTTTCTGCGACGGACAGAATGGTGTGCGGTAATGTAATGCCACGGCTTATGAGGACATCGGTAATAGGGGTCAGAACATAGTCACCGTCGGGAACTGGTGGTATTGAGGTGAGCTCTATGTAGGTCAGTGTCTGTGAAGGGAAACGCGCGTGCGCCGTTGTGCAGAGGCGACTCGGCCGTTGTGCGAGAGGCTCTGTTGCGGGCAAGTGTAGACGGAGCGTACTGGTCGAACAGTCTATAAGGGCAGAATGCGTGGACAGGAAGCCGAGGCCTATGATTACGTCATGGGGGCAATAATCAAGGACGGTGAAGAGAAGAATTGTGTGTCGATCCGCAATGCTCACACGAGCGGAGCACATTCCAACGATAGATGCTATTCCACCATCCGCAACACGGACGAATTGAGTGGTCGTAGGTGTGAGAACCTTTTTGAGCTTGCGGCGAAAATCACTCGTCATCACGGAAAGTTTGGCGCCGGTGTCGCCAAGAACAGTGACATATACGCCGTCTACTTGTACGTCCATTAGGTTCCGTTTTGTTGGTATCGTCAAAAGCGGATTTTCGGTCAGTCCGAGCGATGCAGTGCCACCTCCGGGGGCTGCAACGCTTAGTTTCTCGTCGGGGAACCTCGTGGGAAGGCGGGAGAAGATGGTCGGCGGGGCTGTGGAGAACGAGACTGGCGAAGTTGGGGGGATGGAGATCGGGAGTAGCAATGTTTAGAAGCAAGTTCCTGGGCAAAATGGTCTTGGCTGGTATCATGGTGATAGGCAGGACATGCATAGAATGGACGAGAGGACGGTTGTGCAGGAGGACCCCAGCGACTTCTGCAATGGCGAGAAATGTGCCCGATTCTGTGACACGGATCTTTGTGGATATGGCCAAAAAGCTCGCGGAGCTTTCTCTTGAAGCTGTCCCAGCTTATTATGTCATGCTCGTGGTTGTCAAACCAAACACGAGGGGTTCGTCGAGATAAAAGATCACGTTTGCGGGCATAAGAGTGGGATCCTACCTGTAAGTGGCGCTGACGCGTTCGTAGAGGCGTAGCCAATGGTCAACGTCGGAACCCTCGCTGCCCGAGAACATGCCGGGGTCTTTGAGCGCGGGAAAAGTCACGAAAGTTGTTGCGGGTGCAGGGTGGACAGGTGGGGCAGAAGGGCGGGCGACCGGAGAGGATGCAGCCGAGTCTTGAGGGGTCATATTGTAAGCCGCGAGGGAGCGTCCGCTTCGGAGTTCTGTGGCGAGGACGGGGATCGCACAACTCCACCAAATATGTTACGAGAAGGAGACTGACTCAGAGGGGTAGTCACCGATGTATTTACAGCCGGTTAGGCGAGCAGCGCCAGCCACACAGATTAGCTCGCGCCAGTCTATCAGCTTTGTCTTCATCAACTCCATGCGCTGGCACGTAGCAATATTTTCATTGTGAGGAGCACTGTGTACTGCACAATGGATGCCAAGAATATATACCATACACAAAATTTGGTATTACCTTACACGTCCAAACGTGAAAATTATGATATGCGTGTCACGTAAAACATGACGACATGCTACGCTCATAGCGGGCTCCAGGCTGTTTTGCTTATTCATTGATATCTGAGGTTTAACATCCTAAAAGCACCATATGACTACGAGAGGTGCCGTAGTGATGGGCTCCAGAAATTTCGACCACCTCGGATTGTTTAAGGTGCACCCGAGTCTCAGCCCACAGGTTTAAAACATTTCCGCCTCCATCGAAAATGCAGCCACTACAGCCGGCACTCCATCCAGCGAACTGTGCTCAGCAGCCGAGTGCCTTAGCAACTAGACCACCGCGGCAGGGCTTGCCTTACTATTTTGTTAGCTTCACATATACCAAACTGGGCATCACGTGACGTGAATAGACTACGAAGGTAAATGACATGTCCAAACATGACAATCATGATATGTAGGGCATGCAAAATATGACTTCATGTTACGCTTAGCTTACTCGCGGCTGTTTTGCTTGGTCCGCATATACCAATTTTTGTATCACGTGACTTGAGTAGAAGACGATGGTAAATGCCACGTCCAAACATGATAATCACGCATTGTGAGTTATATAAAACATGACTACATGCTTGCTCACACCATGCTCGCGGCCGTTTCACTTGTTTCACCTATACAAAGTTTCGCATTTCGTAACGTGATAGAAGATGAACACACATACCGGGTGTAAACGAGGTATTCATGAAATGGAGGCCACACACGGCAGGATTTACGTCCGCTTCGAATTCACAAAATAAAAACTTACGGCGAGGTATTTAGAGTCTCCTAAAAATAACTAGAGGGGACTCTGGCACTGCGATCGTTTGGCAACCTTGAAAATTATGGATATATGACATGGGTTTCCTAAGTCTTAGAGTTTTCGGGCGCTTAATCGCCATTGTGGTTTTGCTTATTGGTGTGTTTCGGTTTCGTTTCGAATGAAAGGATAAACAATTTCGAACTTCATCAGCTACTTTGAAATGGTGATACTAAAAGGTCAAGGTGGTGAAGTGTAACTACCGAACATTCGCCGATTGTTGCTTTATTACAAAGCAGCTTAGAGCCACGTGAAGCCGCAAGGAACGTAAATTACGAAGACTAAGCAAATTCATGTACTATGCATGATTCTAGTGCTCGCTGAAGCGCCATGCATTGAAGCTCCCATAGACACTAGTGTCAGAGTTCTTTCTCAAATATTTTAGGAAGCTCTATAGCGTAGTGGGCACTTCACAACGCTCGCAATAAGCATTCAACTAGCGATATTTTCAATTCCTTACGGCACGGTTGAGCGATGTACATTGAGTCGAAGCACGTTAGCCGTTTAGAATGCCCATGACGCCCGATTCGGCTTTCGCGATCTACTCTAAATTGCAGATTGAAGCTTTCTCGAATTTTGAATAGATGAATGTAAAATATTACACCAACATAGATAATAAATGTTGAAGTGTTTTCAATGAAGGGATTTGTTTTAGTTTATCGTTTCATTGTAAGTTTGGAAGTATGCTTTTGGAAATAAGATTGATGCGTCTGTCGTAGGAATCGGTATAGCACGAAAATGATAAGTGTTCTCACATATGTAGTTGAACGCTCAGTGTGAATTGTTTCGTTCTAAGTTTCAAACAATAAACACAATAGTAACAAACTATATTATCATGAAAAGAACACCATGCCTTTTGGAACTTGTTCCTATAAATATTATTTCTACGCAAGTAGAACTTTTATTACATTTATTTGATTTTTGACTAAATATACGTAGACCTTTTTTGTGAATAATTGTGCTTGCTGTATTAGTCACCCTCACTGACCTATGAAGTATACTTCTGAATTATTTTCAATGCCTGGCTCCCTGGTCGTCATGTTGTTTGTTTTGTTTTCGTGCGTGTCATCTGCTTAACAACATCTGTATGAAACAAGTCATTCATGCCATTTAAATGACTTTTTCGATGCGTCGCGTAAGTTGGAGCCAATCAAACGAACGCTGAAGGGAGACGTCAGTTACGCATTTGCTATGTGAATATAAGGCGTTATTCAATTGGCTAACTCTAAGAACACCGGCGTCCTATGTCATAAGCCAAGCGAACCAGTTTTTCTCTTTCGTAAGAGTATTCGAAGTTAATAAAAGAAAGCTATTACTTTGTCAACTATACATAGGTGATTCCGATATCCATAATGCGTATTCTGAGCGCAGATGTTTCTTCCAGCAACGCCATCTTTTTCTTTAGTTTGTGGCTTGCTTCAGTGGAACGAATTCTGCACTCGTCGCATATTGCCATAGAAATTGCCAGCGCTCGAGGTTATCCCACACCACTTCATGTATTAGGCTTTAGTAACACTCAGGCGTTAAGAACCTAGCGAAATGCCGACATTCCCATCAGGACAAGCGAAGCCAGACACCCTGCACGTGCTAGCCCTGCATGCTATCGAGCTACCATCGAGGGCTGAGCGCACATGACGGAGCAATAATTCCACGCGTCTCAACGACGTAATTAGTGACGAGTCTGCATGATAAGGCCCTAAGGTCAATATGGTTCACAATGTTTACCTTGCAGTCACTGACTATACTATGTCTCACGACCTACTGTACTCCGCACTTACTCAGATGTAACCTCTCTAGCACCCAGCTCTAGTTTATACCTTCTGGCGCTAGGAATTTAACCCACGAGAGGCGTGGTGCTAGTCAGCACGAATTTTCTGACGTCCGCTGCAGTGGTAGTGATGATAGTTTAGTGAGCAGAACTCATATCAGGTAATTATTACGCAAAACTACAATTTAATTCCGAGATAAATATGCTAAAAGCGATTTACAAAAATTCTGCAACAAATAGACGCGGCACAACTCAGAATGTCTCACACTACGCAATTCTGCGGCTTCCCACGTTAATAAACTAGTAGGCAATAGGAACTTAACCGTACTAAATAGCTTACTTCACTAGTTGCCTTAGTTTGCACAAACATTCACATAAATGCCCGAATTTGATCGCAGACTGCAAGCGTTCTCGCTGTAGTGCCGTCTAAACAGCTACAGGATAATGGACGAAGAGTTTAGAGGTACCGCCTCCAACGACGAGTTCTGAAACGAGAGAGGGGACATGCGCTTCCACAGGAGCGCCAGTCTGCTATATGGGTGTGTCAGAAGTTCAGTAGGTCATCCTCTGTCTCACCACTTCGGTTCATCACAGCTAAAGATATCGAGTGTAAGTGAACCATATGCATGAGCAGAAAAACATGATTCCATATATAACTACCTTTGAATTGAAAAGGTTGAGGTCTTTGCGTTTGTTTAGCATCTGCTTCTCTAGTTCAATACCTCATATGTTTATTCTACATTACATTTCCATTCTTTTCCTTCATTTGTTGCATCAGCAACCACCGATTGCTGTGGTTTAAAATCAACATGACAGCATCCATGCAAAATCGACGGATATCGACGGTTGGTTTATTCGGAACCAGCCCTTGACGCTCACTCAGACTGCGCGCATAAATGAGTGATTGTTGTAAAACGGCTATGGCTTTGTGCCATCTCACGATCAGTACAGAGTATGGCATAGAATATTTCATTATTGGCGAGAAAAGGTGTTTCTTGAACCGCGCCGCTAACACTACCCACCCCCCGAAAAATTATTAGGGGTTCATGGAAATAGTACAGTGTAACAAATACAAGGCTGCCGAACCTCCAAGGCATATATCTAAAGCAAATATAAGCGTGAGTCTGAAACTTACGGGCCACAGAGCGAACGACGACCACGTGACATAGTTACAGTGGAGGGCGCCCGGATGGACTAATGCTACCATGACTTATTTGGTTCTGTCTATCATTCTATTGCCTGCACGCCGAACGTGTGCCCGTAGACGGCAGAGACGCTTAGCAGGCGACGCGACACGAATGATACATGAGGAGGGTTAATGGCACGTCCTATTGTTTTAGGGACTCTGCAGCTTCTATGCTACCTAAGGGGACTTTTGAGACAGTGTAAATAATAAGTGTTTCTGCTTGTAGGTGTTTTAAGTTGCTTTCTCACAGTTATGGTTCATATAACGTTATTTCACATCATTTTTCGTTTCTAGCATAAGTGGCATGAGTATTGCTCCCATAGAATTTATATTGAGTGGCATAAAGCGTCGACGACAAAGCTTGGCCAAAGATCCAAGGTCTCTACGTTGAAGTGATGATTATTATGCAGGGCTCGTGCTTGTAGTTCTCTGATGTGCATTCACAATTATATTACCGTTTGTCTATCGTCAACCTTTCGTTTTTTTGTAGCGTCAGCTGCACTGCCTGAGGTTGAGAGGCTTCGCGTGGCTTACGACAAGCAGTTCTGCTCTAGCGAAAAAAAAAACAGTAGCTTCAAACGGTGCCCAGGTGGTGCACTGGAGAAGGTCTGGAAGCTCTTGCAGCGACTTGTCACTACTAGGCTGCCAATGCAGTCCCGTGAAATCGCTCGCTCGCTGATCACTCTGCCCACCCAGTCATTGGTGATTCGTCAGTTCGTCCGTCCATCGAACCATCCAGGGCCCGTCCATCCATCTGTGTTCTTCCGTCCTTCCACGCTTCGTTCGTTCATTCACCCATGGTTTGTGTAGATCTGTCCTTTAGTTCATCCTTCTATCTGTGCATACATGGTTCGTCCGCCCGCCCGTGACTCTTCCATTCATTCATACTTCGTTGGTTCATCAATCCGTCTATGCGTAGTTTGTACGTTCATGCTTCTTTCGTCTTTCTGCCAATCTATTCATTCATGCGCTCGTTTATCCGTATGTGCGTAGCTCAAGCTCTGTATATTGTGGCATAAATGAAGTAAGACGTGGCATAAATGAAGAAGTAAGGCATAAATGTGGCATAAATGAAGAAGTAAGTAGTGCTTGCTGAAGCGTCATGCATTGAAGCTCCCACAGACTTAGTGTCAGAACGATAGTTATTGGGCGAGAACATAACGACGACACAGAGGCAAGAAGGCCACGAAACACCCGAGCGCTAAACGTCTTCGGGACCTTCTTGTCTCTTCATCGTCGTTCTGTTCTCGCCCTAATACTATCGTCATGTTATACCAACTAGCCCAAGCTGCCAAACTTCTAGTGTCAGAGTTCCTTCTAAGATATGTTAAGAAGCTCTATGGCGTGGTGGGAACTTGACTGCGCTTGCAATACGCAGTCAACTAACGATTATTTCGATTCGTTACGGCAGAGTTGAGGGATGTACATTGAGCCGAAGCAAGTTAGCCATTCAAAAAGCAGTGCCCATGACGCCCGGTTCCGCTATCGCGATCTGCTCTAGAAAACGGGTTGAAGCTTTTTTGAATTTTGAATTGATGAATGTATAATAATACACCTACATAGATAATAAATTTTGAAGTGATTTCAATGACCACTTTTCTTTGTGTTTATCGTTTCATTGAGATTTTTGAAGTGTTCTTTTGAAAATAGGCTTGATCCGTCTGTAATAGGATATGGAATAGCACGAAAGTGATAAGTGTTTTCACCGATGTAGTTGTGTGCTTTGTGCGCATTGTTTTGTTTATGTTCGAAAAAATGGATACCATAGCAACAAACTATAACGTCATGAAAAAAAACAGCATACCGTTTGGAACTTAATTTCGTTGTTCTAATTGTAAACATTACTTCTACGTAAGTAGATGTTCGGATACCCTTATTTGATTTTTCACTAAATCTACGTAGACCGTTTTTGTGAATAATGGTGTTTTCTGTGTTAGTGACTCTCACTGACCTATGAAGTATACTTCTGAATTATTTTTATGCCTGGCTTCTGGTCGTTAAGTTGTCCGTTTTGTTTCCGTGCGCGCCATCTGCACACCATCATCTGTATAAAGACAAGTCATTCATGCGAATCAAATACATTTTTTGTGCATTGCGGAACTTAGAACCATTCCAACGAACGCTGAAGACAGACGTCAGTTACATAGTTGCTAAGTGAACATAAGGTGTTGTTCATACGGCTAACTCTAAGATCACAAGCGTCCTATGCCGTAAGCAAACCGAAGCAGTTATTCTCTTTCGTAAGAGTAATGGAAGTTGAAGAAAGGATGCTATTACTTTCTCAACTATACAGAGATCATCGAGATACTTCCAATGCGTATTCTGAGTGCAGCTATTTTTTTGAACCAACGCCATCCCTTTTGTATAGTTCATGGCTTTACGCAGAGGTTCGAATTCAGCACTTGTCGCATATTGCCATAGAAACTGCCAGCGCTCGAGGGTATTCCACACCTTTCTCGATATTGCGGGTTGTTAACACTCAGGTATTAAGAACCTAGCGAAATGCCAACATTCGCATCAGGACAAGCGAAGCCAGACACCCTGCACGTGCTAGCCCTGCATGAAATCGAGCTCCCACCGAGGCCTCCGCGCACATGACGGAGCGAAAATTCCACGCGTCTCAATGACGTAAATATGGACGAATGGGCATGCCAAGGTCCTAAGATCACTATGGTTCATGATGTTTACGTTGCAGTCACTGACTATACTATGTCTCACGACCTACTGTACTACGCTGTTGCTCAGGTGTAACCTCTCCAGCGCCCAGCTCTAGTTTATTCCTTTTCGCGCTAGGAATTCAACCCACGTGTGGCGTGGCGCTAGTCAGCACGATTTCGTTGACGTCAGCTGCAGTGGTAGTGATGATATTTTAGTAAGCAGGACTCTCATCAGTTATTATTACGCATAACTACAAAGGAATTCCGAAATGTTTTTACTATAAGTGATTTAAAAATTGTCTGCAACGAATTGGCGCGGCACAACATAGACTGCTTCACAATATGCAAGTCTGCGCTTCCCACGTTAATAAACTAGTAGGTGATGGGTAGTTAAGAACAATAAATAGCTTACTTCATCAGTCGTCTTAGTTTGCATAAACAGTCATATAACTAGCCGCAGTTCATCGCAAAGATCAGGCGTTTTTGCTCTAGCGCCGTCCAAACATCCGCAGAATAGCAGACGAACAGTTTATAGGCAGCGCCACCAACGACAAGTGGTCAAACGAAAAAGAGGACACGCGCTTCTGTAGGAGCACGTGTTTGCTATCTGGGTGGTTCAGAAGTACAGAAGTACAGTAGGTCATTCTCTGTCTCACCACTTCGACTCATCACTGTAAATCTACAAAGTGTAAGCCATTCAGAAGCTTGAGCAGAAAAACACCATTCCATATATAACTACCTTTCAATAGGGCAAGGCTGAGGCCGTTGCTTTTGTTTGGTATCTGCTTCTGCAGTTCGATATCTCATATTTTTATTCTACATTTCATTTTCATCCTTTCTCTTTATTGCATGAGAAACCTCTGACTACTGTGTTTAAAACTCCACATGTCAGCGTCAATCTAGTATCTACGGGCATCAACGGTTGGTTTGATCCATATCAGTCCTTGACGGTCACTCTGACTGCTCGCATCAATGCATAATTGTTGTAACTAGCTTTAGCTTTGCGCCATCTCACGAACACGACAGAGTATGGCATAGAATAATAATAGAATGCCGCCGAAACTCCAAGCCATATATCTGAAGCAGATATAAGCGTCAGTCTGGGACTTACGGCCCACAGAGCGAACGGTGACCACGTGATAAACTCGCAGCGGAGGGAATCCGGATGGCTTATTGCTGCCATGATTTTTTTTTGGCTACACTCTGCCCGCTGAACGTGCGCCCGCAGACGCCAGAGACGTTTAGCAGACGACGCAATGCGGATGATACACGAGGAGGTGTAATCGCCCTTTCTCTTTTCTATGGGGCCTTGTAACCACTATTTTGCCTAAGGGGCTTCTGAGACAGTGTAAATATTAAGGGCTTGTGCTTGTAGGTGTTTTGCATTGCTTCCTCAGAGTTGTGGTTCATATTGCCTATTTCCAAACCATTTTTCCTTTCTGGCATATGTGCCATGAGTATTGCCCCATATAATGTAAATCGAGCGTCATCGACACAGCTGGGCCAAAGGTCGATAATCTCTACGTTGAAGTGATTACTAGTATATAGGGCTCGTGCTTGTAGTTTCGTATTGTGCATTCACAATAATATTACCGTTTGTCTATCGAAAACCCTTCATTTTTGTGGCGTCAGCTGCACTGCCTGAAGTTGAGAGGCTTCGCGTGGCTTACGACAAGCAGTTCTGCTCTAGCGAAAAAAAAAACAGTGGCTTCAAACGGTGCCCAGGTGGCGCACTGGAGAAGGCCTGGAAGCTCTTGCAGCGGCTTGTCACTAGTAGGCTGCCAAATTAGTCACGTGAAATCGCTCGCTCGCTGATCACTCTGCCCACCCAGTCATTGGTGATTCGTCAAACCATCCATCCATTCACCCACCCACGGCCCGTCCATCCATCTGTGGTTCTTCCGTCCTTCCACGCTTCGTCCATCCATCCACCCATGGTTTGTGTAGGTCTGTCCATTAGTTCATCCTTATATCCGTGCATCCCCTCTCCGTCCACCCGTCCGTGGGCCTTCTATTCATTCATAAGTCGTTGGTTCGTCCATTCGTCTGGGCATAGTTTGTGTGTTCATGCTTCTTCCGTATTTCTGCCAATCAGTCTATTCATGAGTTCGTTCGTCCGTATGTGCGTAGCTCACACTCTGTATATTGTGGCATAGGTGATAAAGGACACTGCTAATTTTTTAGGGTAGAAGCTCCTTAGGGTCAAGCAAAGTCCGCCGCCATCCCTCGATTACGATGACGCTGATAAACTTAAACACCAGCGTTGCACAATGCACGATCTATTTCGAGTTCGAGAAAACACACTCACGGCACAGCACATACCAGACACCCAATATACAACCTGGGGATGATGGTGCTGGTGAACCATCCTCTAATTCACTATATTATTCATCGTTCTGCTTATAAATAAAGTACCCGGGTCAGGTCTGTAAGGCGGTATGTGTATCTTGTGTTTTGGCTGAGGACTCGCGAAGCTTCAGCGATACGGCAGCGCCAGGAAGTGAATCCGGAGGTTTTGAGTGCGCAGGGAACGGCTACAAAACACCTATAGAGGTCACTACGTAAGGTTGGTAGCACCGATCTGTGGTTTTGGCATTAGTTTTCTGACCTAAACTTCGGGCAGAGCTTCAAGGTTTGTGACTGCTAGTAGTTCGAATAATATCTGACGAGGATCGCAGACATCATTCTGCGCATCTGCAATCGCTGTGCTGCAGCCAGTCTCCGCCGTTGATCGCAGTGAGTACTGTGTTTGCTTAACGTGTGAAAGTTCATCGGTTGCACGCAAATTCTCTGCAGTGAGCGTAACGTGCGGTACTGCCATCCGCCCAAGCCGGAGCAAGTGCCCACCCTGAAGTCTGTGGAAGAACGATTCGTCAATCTGAGTTAGCTGGTCGTGAGCGTCAGGATTTTGACACACAATGACAAAGAACGATTTGGAGATAAAGATTAGGTGTTTAGGCTCCCCATAGAAGTACAGAAAGTGGTACAGTAGCCTTCTACAACTATACATAATGATATGACCTTCGAAGTGCACACAAGGCAAGCAGTCATTGTTGTGAACACTATCAGTCATGTGATGCTGTTACGACGGCAAGGAATCGAAGTTTGTAGAGCAAACTCTTAGTCTCCAAATGGCACCTGGTGAAGACAAAATACCTGTATCTGTGCACTTTGACGACTACGCCAAAGAACCTTTCACATTCTCGCAAGTATACTTTTTCGTGCCTCGTAAAATCACCAGACCAAAACCGACGTCGTTTACAAAGGCGAGCAGTGAGATCTTCAGAAGTGACCATTGTCGCGTGACCGATGCATTTGTTTTTGCTACCTCTAATTAGATCCTAATCAAGAACTCTTGGCTCTTTATTTCACTGACCATAAGGCAGCCTTAATGAAAGAAAACGAAAAAAGGAAAGTTGGCACATAAATACCCCATATGAACAATAAAACACCATTGTATATACTGTACGCATGTGTTATCACTCAAATGCATGCTAGAGTTGGCAATGTACAGAGAATTCAAGCTTACCCGAATGGTCGCCTGGAGCTTTGCGCACTCATCACCAGCCTCTTCGCGGTTATGCTTTGATTGTGGTTATTCAAGTACATGCATGTTGGTTGGCTGATCATATCTGAGGCCGTCGCCTTTCCTTATCTGAGGCCATCACCTTCCCTACTCTGAGACAGTTATTCCAGAGGAATTTAAACGGCTCGTCATCAAGACTACCTAACGCCGCTCACATTGGAGTTTATGTGAATTCAACATTCACATGAACTCTGATCTGTGTTTCGATACACCGATCACAGGGGGTCCTATATGAACCAGCAGCCCATATCAACCACAATTACTTCGGTCGCATATATAATGTTCAAGAATAAATAAACTTTTCGAAACAAATTTTCGAGAAGTCGCTTCAACGACAATGTAGTGAGCAATGCATTGCTTCACACGCATAACAGCCAGCCCCTATAACCCCTATAAGCCTTCAATTTGACTTTTCTAGCTGAAGCAAAGTATTATCTTGGCGGAAATATAGGCAGGCAACTGTCGTTAAATATTTTAAAAATCTATTTGTACTGCTTTATCAATGCCATGATGCCTACAAGCAAAAGCGTGTCGAACAGAAGAATAATATTGTGAACAATGAAAATAAGCTTCTAACCATCTTCTGATCAATTGAAACGCCCTACAATATCAAATTTAGTGACAGCAAAGAATGTGTACATCTTGATAACTTATTCGATTACTCATTACTATAAAGAACACGCGGCGATAGCGTAGTGGTTAGGCATCAGCCTCGCATGCAAGAGGTTCGTGGTTTGAATGACGGTGCCATTCCGTTCCCTCCCAGGTGTTAGGTTAATCTGCGTTGCGACGGAACTGCATTAAGAAGCCTGGGGTGCGGTATCACCGGTGACCACCAGGGGTAACGCTCTCCGTCATCAGAGTAGGATTGACCACTCTAATGCTGTACCTGGCCACTACCTCCCACATGCAAATGTCAATACACTCAAGGCACTCCAGCAGTTGCGAAGCAACTGACCATGGTGGTGGTCAGATCTGCTACGCAGCCGAGGGTGCTAAGAATCTCTGGATCCGGACTGGCCCACATTATAACGTCAACTTGGCAATATTTACGCTAGAATCTTATCTTGTGAGGCACGTCTAGCTGTACTATTGGATCCGTTGAGGGTGTTCGAAGGAAGGTAATAAAGCACAGGAAGGTTAGGAGGACCGATGAGACCATTACGGTGCTACAGAATGGGCACATATTTTGCTATTGGTACTTCGATGACAGAAGAGAACTGGGACAGGGGTTCCGTATCCACAGAAACATAGTTGGCAACATAGAGTAGTACTATAGCGATAATGAAAGGGTGGTAAATACCGTAAATAAACTGAATAAGAGTTAAATATAGAATGAAGGTTGTAAAGGCTTACGGTCCTACGTCCAGCTATGAAGACGCGTCAGTTGAAATCTTCTATGAAGGTGTGCAACCGGCAACGAGAAGCGTAAAAACACTGTATACTACACAGAAGAGACACTTCAACGCAAAGTAGGGAAGAAGCAGGCTGGAGATCAGGTAGTAGGAGATTATGGCATTGGAACTAAAAATGCCAGAGGGCAGCTACTAGTAAAATTCGCAAAACGCAATAATTTGCACATTTCGAATACCTTCTACCAAAAACGAAGGCACCGTATGTTGACATGAAGGCGCTCTAAAGGCGCAAGTAAGAACGAAATAGATTTTATACTGAGTGCATTCCCAGGCATCATGCATGGTGTGGAAGTGCTTGATAAGGTTTGATGTAGTGAACATAGAATGGTACGGTCTTGAATTCATCTGTACTTGAAGAAGAAACGACAGAAACCACTACGCAAGAAGCCAGTCACTGAGCTCCCATTGAGAGGGAAAGTGCAGGAATTCAGAGACTCGCTTCAGACTAGGTACTGTGCTTTTATCGAGGTAAACAACCTTAGGGTTGACGCAATGAATATGATCTGACAAGTATCGTTACGGAGTAAGCATTGCAAGTTGGAGGTACGGTAGTTAGAAAGGACACTGGAAAGATACCCCAGGAAAAGGGGAATCTCATTCAGAATCGTCAAAGCACGAAATCCTCAAGTACAACAGACAAAATAGCGTTGGTAGAGCTTTGGAAGCTGTATAATAGGCGTAAGGTATCGATGTAATAAAGTATAACATGGAGATAATTGAACACACTCTGGAGAACGGAGGAAGCATCAAATAAGTAAAGAGGAAACTTGGAATAGGCGAAAATGGGATGTATCTACTAAGGCACAACGAAGGCAAAATAACTACTACTCTGAATGGGATAGTTAAAATACCGGAGTAGTTTTACAGAGATCTGAACAGTGGTCGGGTTAACCACACCCTTTTATATAAGAACTTAGCAGTAACCCAGATAACACTGCACTAGTAATGATAGAAGAAGTAATGCTAGAAGAATGTTAGAAGAAGGAGCAGCTTTTAAATGCAAAGCACTTCTTCGCGAACTTCAGCGTATCTATCTACCTGACCGCCTACGACTTGTAGCTCTCCCAGCCATTTCAATAATAGCATAGATACCGAAATTGTTAGGGCATAACATAACCATATTACGAGCATAAATGACTAGTCGCAACATGAAAATTAATATATTCCACCATTGATGAAGGAGCCGCAGTGGCTCATACTCGTTTTGGGCTGCGAAGAAGAAAACATTTTCGTGGCCCTGGTTCGGGTGAACTCCTGGCTGTAATCTGGTAATCGAACTGAGAAAGAGCAGTCGAGAGAAGTACAGAAGATGCCTATTCCAGCCTTTTCAAACAATACGGATGCATCCGTCGCAATAATGTTGTGTATGGACAGATGAGTCAAGTAATCTTTTAACCGAATATTTAAATATTGAAAGGGCAGTTGTTTCGCATTAGAGGGGAAAATATTCATCGCTGAATTATTTGCTATAATTCTAGCGCAGATCCTTTCCGTCGAAATCGCCGTCTTCATCGACAATCATGCTGTCAACGCCCTCGTCGACACCGGTGCCGTCTATTCCGTAATGAGCGACACACTGGCATCTGAACTGAGGAAGGTTACCTCACCATGGCAAGGACCCCAGTTGCGCACGGCAGGTGGCCATCTGGTGATGCCTACTGGTATGTGCACGGCACGCATTGCAATTGCAGAGGTCAATTTGTCTCCTTATTTCACGACAAATTTGTGTTGCCCGAGGAATCGTTCAGCCTAGCAACAGGCATGTTCACTTGCTGGTCACGAACTTCACCGACGAATATCGCCACCTAACGAGACACACTGCCATTGCATATTGTGAAGAACTTGCCGATGCCGAAGGTTCGTCCACGTTAGCTTCATTTTCATCGTATGACCACCCTGGCGAGGCCTTTGCGAGCACTCTCGACGTAAAAGAGGGACTCCCTTCGGCTCAACAAGAAAGCCTTTTGCCTATACTCGGCTCATTTCAAGACTGCTTTGCCACTACGTCAAAGGTTAAACAGACACCACTTGCTCAGCATCGTATCATCACGTAACCCACTGAGAGACCCATCCGACAACATGCCTATAGGGTGTCACAAAAAAAAGCAAGACGCTATACGTGACCAAGTTCAGCAGATGCTTCAGGACGACGTCATCCAGCCATCGACCAGTCCCTGGGCTTTGCCATTTGTGCTAGTAAAGAAGGACAGTACGCTGCGTTTTCGCGTTGATTACCGTAAACTGAACAAGGTCACCAAAAAAGACGTTTATCCTCTACCCCGGATAGGTGACTTATTGTACCCTATACGCAACGCTACATATTTTTCCTCCAAGAATTTGCGTAGCGGCTACTGGCAAATCGCAGTGGATGAGCGTGACCGCGAAAAGATGGCGTTTATTACTCCCGACGGCTTGTACGAGTTTGAAGTGTTGCCTTTTGGTCTATGCTCAGCACCAGCTACTTTCCACAAAGTGATGGATACGGTCTTCATGGGGCTCAAATGACAATCATGTCTTGTATACCTTGATGACGTCTTGGTCTTTGCAGACACGTTTCCACAATACGTCCAATTCCTTCAGGCAGTTCTTCAGGCAATCAGAATAGCGGGGCTTTCTCTCAAACTCGAGAAATCTCATTTTGGATATGAAGAACTGACGTTTCTCGGTCACGTTGTGAGCTAAGCCGGCATCCACCCAGATGCAGAGAAAACACGCGCCGTTGCCACCTTTCCCGTGCCCACAAATAAGCGCGACCTACGCCGATTTCTGGGGCTCTGTGCGTATTACAGGCGCTCTGTCAAAAACTTTTCCAAGGTCGCTGAACCCTTCAACAAGCTTACAAAAAACGGTGTCCCGTTCGTTTGGGGTCCCAATCAGCGCCATGCGTTCGACACCCTCCGAAACCTCCTGCAGGCTTTGCCTGTACTAGATCATTTTGACGAAAGCACCGACACGGAATTACACACTGACGCCAGCAACGTTGGACTAGAAGCGGTATTAGTTCAGTGGCATAAGGGCGTAGAGCGCGTGATCGCTAATGCGAGCAGAACGTTATCCCCAGCGTAGAAAACTATTCATCAAGCGAAAAGGAGTGCGTCGCTGTTGTCTGTGCCATAACAAAGTTCCGCCATATTTGTATGGCCGCCCATTCAGGTTAAGTTGCGACCACCATTCCCTTTGTTGGCTCACGATTCTCAAAGATCCTTCAGGTCGTCTAGCATGATGGAGCCTTCGGCTACAAGATTTCAATGTCCCCATCGTCCACAAATCTGGACGGAAACACACCGACGTTGACTGTCTCTGTTGTGCACCGACAGAAAATGCCAACACTGACCTTGAAGATGACACTTTTCTTTCTGCCGTATCAGCGACCCGCTTGGCTGAACAACAGCGTCATGACTCGGAGCTCATCCCGCTCATTGACTACCTGAAGGACGCAATTCCCACCCTCCTCGAAGCGTTGCACGCTCACTATCCTCCTTTTGTTTCCACGATGGAGTGCTTTATAAAAGGAACTTTAATCCTACACAAGTTAAGTATCTCCTTGTTGCGCCAACTACGCTTCGTGGTGACATTTCACGTGCCTGCCATGATGAGCCATCGTGCGGACATCTCGGCTCTACGCGCACGTTGCAACGGATTGAACGCTCCTACTACTGGCCACGTCTCGCAAAGACTGTGAAGCGCTACGTTCGCAATTGTCGCGACTTTCAGCGATGTCTTCACGACCAGCGGGACTACTGCAACCAATAGGCCCACCAAAGGCGCCCTTTCATCAGATTGGCATGAACTTGCTGTGGTCATTCCCCACGTCTTCATCTAGAAACCGGTGGATCGCGGTCGCTACTGGCTACCTAACAAGTTACTGTGAAAGAAACGCAATTTCAAAAGCCACCGCAGCAGTTTTTCGTTAACAGCATCGTCTTACGTTGTGGTGCGCCAGCTGTTGCCATAACTGATCGTGCGACAGCTTTTACCGCCGAGATGCTGAAAGACGTCTTGCGATTAAATCGCAAAGAACATCGTAAAACAACGGCTTAGCACCCGCAAGCAAACGGGCTCACTAAACGACTCAATAGGAGAATTGCAGACATGATGTCAGTGTATGTGGACATCAATGACAAGAACTGGGACGTCATCCTTCCTTACATAACTTTTGCCTATTGCACTGCTGTTCAAAAAGTACCGGTTTCACACCTTTTCGCTTAGCCCACGGTTGAGAGGTCACGACGATGATCAATGCCATGCTCCTGCCCGACAACTTAGGAATACACCACACGGATGCTGCCTCAGTTGCGCAGTGCGCAAAAGACGGCCGTCAACTTGCTCGTCACCGTGTGCATTATCACCCAACCGCAGACGCGCGCCGCTACTATCTTCGTCACCGTTAAGTTATTTTCCAGCCTGTTGATAAAGTTTGGGTGTGGACCCCTATCCAACAGCGTGGCCATTCTGAAATGCTTCTTCGCTGCTACTTCAGCCTTTTCAAGGTCGTACGACGTCTCAGCAACATAACTTACGAGGTTCTCGCAGTAGGCACTTCAAGACGTTCCCATTGCCCCTTGAAAACTGAAGTCATTCATGTTTCACGGCTCAAACCATACTTTTCGCGCTGTGAATCGCAAGTGAGTGACTGACTTTAGTGGTAACTTCACGTCTTTCTTTTTGTTTCGTCTTTTCCTTGCAATCTTTCCTATTTTTCTTATTTCTCAATTAACTCTTGACTCCAGAACCAACTACGTTATTCGGCCTTACGCCATTATTTTGCTTCCATGGTAAGTTTTGTCTCATTTCTTTTTTTAGCCTTCATGTACAGCATCGAGACGATGCTTCTTCGGAGAGGGGGTAATGCCACCATTGATGAACGAGCCGCTGTGCCTCATACTCGTTTTGGGCTGCGAAGAAGAACAGAACATTTTCGTGGCCCTGGTTAGAGTGAACTCCTGACTGTAAGTCTTGTTTCGCTCGTGACAATATGTATAACATGAATATTGTGATTGGCCTTTCATGGTCTTGCTGCTCTTGCGGTGGTTTTGTTCAAGAGCTGAGCAGTATCGCGATACGAGAGTATTGCGATTGTATCGTAGTGATGTTTTTGAGGATCTGTATTCCTGTTTCGAGATACTTTTCAAAATATTTTAGTATCTTAGTAGCGAAATACTTGAACAGTGTATTTATCATTTCGCGAAAATACTAAGGACGACACGGGTATCTCATTACTTTTTGTTATTGCCCTGAGACGCTTTTTCATACGGGGAAAAAACAATGCTTTATGCTGCCCTTGGCAGCCCGTAGTGTGATGCACCCAACCTTTCCACATTTCTGCTGAGGGCGAAACTGCGTTTTATCTTTTTGAAAACAAGCAAGTCGCTTTGCTACGCGCATCCAATTACGCACCTTCAGGAAGAACCGGTATGTGATTGAATGATCAGCTTTTTGAGCTTGCCAACAACATTATATTTTCATTTAGTATTCCAGCAGCGATATGTTCACTGTGACGAGCATTGTATACTGCACAATGGGCGCCAAGCAGCAGCTTTTTTTTTTCAATGTTTTCTCTCATACCAATTAAACAAGCTGTGCTGTATTTATTGCTCGGTTTTTCTCTTTTGCTTTACGGTGCCCATTTAAAAAACGTGAGCTTAATTCAGAAGCCACAAAAACCACCTAAATATTTTGGTGAATGGTGTTTTGTGCATTAACGACACTTTTTTCTCAAAAACGTTTCTGGAGCTGCCCGCGTGGCCACTTGGGGATTGAAAGCAGGTCTTTTGGCATTCACTTTTGAATTCCTTGTTTTGTTCATTCTTCTTTCGGCTTATTTTATATTTCTACAAAACACTAAACATTCGGCTGGAAGGAAGCGCTTGTCTTCAATGTTTATGTGTTTCCCTCCTGTCTACCAAGTAGACAGCCGTTGAAATAAGCGCCACCACTACAGCGGCAGCAACAAATTGAGAATCTTTTCTTTATTTTTTTGTCAATGACACATGTTGACCGCTGTGAATAAAAGCACACGTTTTCTCCATTCCTCTGTCTATAGTTCTAGCGCTTCGCTTGAACTATGCTATTTCTAGCATAGATAATACTGTTACCGCCAAGTATCCCGGTTTCGGTGTGCATGCCCCGCCATGGTGGTCTAGTGGTTAAGGTACTCGGCTGCTGACACGCAGGTCGCGGTATCAAATCCCGGTTGTGGCGGCTGCATTTCCCATGGAGGCGGAAATGTTGTAGGCCCGTGTACTCAGATTTGGGTGCACGTTAAAGAACCCCAGGTGGTCTAAATTTCCGGAGCCCTCCACTACGGCGTCTCTCCTAATCATATGGTGGTTTTGGGACGTTAAACCCCACAAATCAATCAATCAGTTTCGGTGTATAATGCGTTTGACTCTTACTCTCATACGTAGAAATCATAAAATGCATGTCATGTCAGTCATGACTACACGCTACGCTCATGGTGCGCTCGTTCTTCTATATTCCCATATACCAAATTTGGTATTACGGGACGTGAATAAATGACGAACGTATAAGACTGGTGCAAACATGACAATAACTTCATGCGTGTCATGTAAGAACATGAGCTACATACCACGCTCATGATGTGCTCACGGCCCTTTTGCTAGCTTCATGTATGCCAAATTTGGTATTACGTGAGGTGAATGGACGACGAAGTAACCAGGCACGTCCAATTATGATAATCATGATGTGCGCTTTACGTAAAACATGACTACATGCTACGCTCATAGCGAGCTACAGGCCGTTTCGCTGATTGATTGATATGTGAGGTTTAACATCCCAGAACCACCATAATATTATGGGATGTGCCGTAGTGGAGGGCTCGGGAAATTTCGACCACTTCTGATTCTTTAACTCGCACCCAAATCTGAGCACACAGGCTTAGAGCATTTTCGGCTCCAATGAAACTGCAGCCACTGCAGCCGGGATTCGATCCCGCGACTTGTGGTTGGCATCCGAGTACCTTAGCCATTAGGCCACCGCGACAGGGCTCGCGCGGCCGTTTCGTTAGTTCCACATATACCAAACTTGGCATTACGAGATGTGAATAGACGACGGACCTAAATGACACGTCACAACCTCACAATCATGACATGCGGGTCATGTAAAACATGACTGCATGTTACGCTCATAGCGTGCTCGCGGCTGTTTTGCTAGCTCAGCATATACCAATTTTTGTATCACTTGACGTGAGTAGAGGACGATGGTAAATGTCATGTCCAAACATGATAATCATGCACTCTGTGTCATATAAAACATGACTACATGCTTGCTCACACTGTACCCACGGGCGTTTTAATAGTTTCACATATACCAAGTTTCGTATTACGTAACGTGAATGGAAGATGAACATACATACCGAGCGCAAACAAGGTAATCATGCAATGGCGGTCATATATGGCATAATTTACGCCCGCTTCAAAATCGCAAAAGAGACCTTTATAATGAAGTGCTTAGAGTTTCCTAAAAATGCCTAGAGGGGACTCTGGCACTGCGATTGTTCCACGACTTTCAAAATTGTGGGTATACGACATTTATTTGCCTAGCCTTTGGGTTTGCAGACGGTGAGTCGCACTTGCGGTTTAGTTTATTGCTGTGTTTCAGTTTTGTTCTGAACGAAAGGACAAACCATTTTGAACTTAATCAGGTCATTAGAAATTGTGATACTAAAAGATCAATGTTGTGAAGCGTAACTAGCTAACATTCAATTGTTGTTTTGTTACAAAGCAGCTTCAAGCCACGCGAAGCCAGAAAGAACGTAAAGTACGAAGACTAGGCAAATTCACGTACTATACTATCCCCATTATTTCAGTGCTCGCTGAAGCGCCATGCATTGAAGCGTTCATAGACCATAGTGTCAGAGTTCCTTCTAAGATATACCAAGAAGCTCTAAGGCGTTGTGGGCACTCAACTGCACTCTCAATACGCATTCAACGGTATTTTCATTTTCTTACGCCAAGGTTGATGGTGTACATAGAACCAAAGCACGTTAGCCTTTCAGAAGTGAATGCCCATGACGCCCAGTTCCGCTATCGCGGTCTACTCTAGAAGTACAGGTTGAAGCTTTCTCGAAATTTCAAATGTTAATTGTGTAATGATAAACCTATATAGACCGTAAATTCTGAAATGATTTCAATCGCGGGTTTTGTTTCAGTTTATCGTTTTATTGAGACTTTCGAAGTGTGCTTTTGGAAACAGGCTTGATCCGTATGTCTTAGGAATTGGTATACCACGAAAGTGATGAAAGCTGTCACAGATGTACTTGAGCACTCAGTGTGGATTATTTCGTTTTACGTTTGAAGAAATGGATACAATAGCAGCAATTTATAATGTCATGGAAATGACAGCATCTCTTTGGAACTTGATTTTGTTGTTGTTATTATGAATATTATGTCTACGCAAGTAGAAGTTCGAATACATTTATTTGATTCTTGACTAAATATACGTAGACCTTTTTTGAGAAAAATTGTGTTTGATGAATTAGTCACCCACACTGACCTATGAAATATACTTCAGAATTTTTTTCTGTGCCGTGGATTCTGGTCGCTACGTTGTCTGTTTTGTTTTCGTGCGTTTTATCTACTTAGGAACATCTCTATGAAGACAAGTCATTCATGCCATTTAAATGACTTTCTCAATGGGTCGCGCAAGTTAGAACCGTTCGAACGAACGCGACAGGCAAACGTGAGCTGCGTATTCGCTATGTGGTTGTAAGGCGTTAATCAATTGGCTTGTGTTAGGTTAGGTTAGGTTCTTAAACATTTGTGTTCTTCAACACAAGCGCCCTATGTCATAAGCCAAGCGAAGCAGTTTTTCTCCTTCGTAAGAGTAATGGAAGTTAATGAAATAATGCTATTACTTTGTCAAGTATACAGAGATGATTGAGATATCCGAAATGCGTATTCTGAGCGCAGCTTTTTCTTGCAGCAACGCCAACTTTTTTTAAAGCTCATGGCTTTCTGCTGTGGTACTAATTCAGCACTCGTCGCATATTTCCGTAGAAACAGCTAGCGCTCGAGGTTATCCCACACCACTCCGTGAAATAGGTGTTAGTAACACTCAGGTATCAAGAGCCCAGTGAAATTCCGTCATTCCCATCAGAACAAGCGAAGCCAGACACCCTGCACGGCTACCCCGGCATGCTATCCAGCTCCCTTCGAGTGCTCAGTGAGCATTATGGAGCAAACATTTCACGCGTCTCAACGACGTAAATATTGACGAGTGGGCATGTTAATGGCCTAATGTCAATATTGTTCAAAAAGTTTACCTTGCAGTCACTGACTATACTATGTCTCACGGCCTACTGTACTCCGCACCTGCTCAGATGTAAGCTCTCCAGCGCCCACCTCTAGTTTATGCCTTCTGGCGCTTGGAATTTAACCCACGAGCAGCGTGGCGCTAGTCAGCACGAATTAGCTCTCGTCAGCTGTAGTTTTATGATGATATTTTAGTGAGCAGAACTCATATCGTTTAATTATTACGCACAACAAAACATAATTCCCATATAAATATACTGGAAGCGATTTAGGAATACTCTGCAAGAAATTGACGCGGCAACAAAATAGACTGTCTCATACTATGCAAGTCTGCGGCTTCCCACCGTAATAAACTAGTAGGCAATAGGTACTTAACAACACTAAATAGCTTACTTCACCAGTCGTCTTAGTTTACACAAAATTGTCACATAAATGCCCGCAGTTCATCGCAGACTGAACGTTCTTGCTCTAGCACCGTCCAAACAGCCGCAGAGTAGCAGACGAAGAGTTTATAGGTACCGCCTCTAACGATGAGTGCTTGAATGAGAGAGAGGCCTCGCGCTCACAGAGGAGCGCCTGTCCGCTATATGAGCGGGTGAGATTTCCTGTAGATTATCCTCTGTCTAACCACTTTGGTTCATCACTGTTGAAGCTATGGAGTGGAATCCAACCAGAAGTTTGAGCAGGAAAACACGATTCTATATAAACCTACCTTTCAATGGGCAAGGTTGAGGGATTTACGTTTGTTTAGCATCTGCCTCTGCAGTTCAATATCTCAAATTTTTATTTTACGTTTCATTTTTATCTTTTTTTTCATTGCTTGCATCAGCAACCACTGATTACCGGGGTTCAAAAACAATATGGCAACACTCATGCCGAATCGACGTACATCGATAGTTGATTCGATCGGAACCAGTCCTTGGCGCTCACTCAGACTGCTCGCATAAATGAAGAATTGTTGCGATTAGCTATGACTTTGTGCCGTATCACGATCAGGACTAAGTTTGGCATTGAACTTTAAGTCATGGGCGCAGTAACGTGCTCGTTAAACCACGCCTGCTGACCCTACCGCACCGCGGAATTCATAGTAGTTCATCAAAATAGCACAGTTTAACAAAAACAATGCGTTCGAAACTCCAAGGCTTATTTCTTAAGCAAATATAGGTGTCAGTATGAAACTTACGGGCCCCAGAACGAACAACGACGACGTGATAAACTCGCAGCGGACGGCATACGGATGATCATTGCTGCCATGATTTCTTTTGGGGGGGGGGGGGGGTCTACCGTCTGCCCGCCCCTGTGTGCCCGCCGACACCAGAGACGCTTAGCAGACGACGCAACGCGCATAATACGTGTAGAAGCGTAATCGCCTTTCCTATTGTCAATGGGCCCTGTAGCCTCTATTGTGCTTAAGGGGACTTCTCAGACAATGTAAATATTAAGGGTTTGGCTTGTAGAAATTTTTGAATGCTTCTTCACAGTTATGGTTCATAATATTTATTTCCAAACTATTTTTCGCTTCTTGCGTATGTGGCATGAGTATTGTCCCATATGATGTCGATTGTGTGGCATACAGCGTCGACGACAAAGCTTGGCCGAAGTGCCAAGGTCTCTACGTTGAAGTGATGACTATTATGCAGGGCTCGTGCTTGTAGTTCTCTATTGTGCATTCACAATTCTATCACCGCTTGTCGATCGTCAACCCTTCGTTTTTCGTAGCGTGAGCTGCGCTTTTGATGTTGTGAGGCTTCGCATGTTTTACGTTAAGCAGTTCTGCTCAAGCGCAAGAAGTAGTGACTTCACACGGTGCCCAGCGGGCGCACTGAAGAAGGCCTTGAAGCTCTTGGAGGGACTTGGCACTAGTGGCCTGCATTTTGAGCCGCGTGAGATCGCTCACTCTCTGATCAGTCCACCCGCCCAAGCATAGGTGGTTCATTAGTTCGTCCGTTAATCCGTTCATTCACGGCCTTTCCATACATTTGTGGTTTCATCCATCCAGGTCTTCCATCCAATCATACATCGTTGGTTCGTCCATTCGTTCATGCGTATTTTGCACGCTCATGCTTCTTCCGTCTTTCTGCCAATCAATCGATATATGCATTCGTCGGTCTGCATGTGCGTAGGTCATGCTCTGTATATCGTAGCATAGGTGAAGTAAGGCGCTGCTAATTTTTTATGGAAGAAGCTCCTTAGGTTCGAGCAAAGTCCGCCGTCATCTCTTGATGACACTGCTGAAGACAAACAAGCGCGTTGCACAAAACACGATCTATTTTGTGTTCGAGAAAACACAAAATGGCACACCGCATGGCACAGCACATGACACAGCACATGCCAGGCACACAATATGCATCATGAAGATGATGGGGCTGGTGAACCACCCACTAATTCACTTTACTAATCATCATTCTGCTTATAAGTGAGGTACACGCTACAGGTCTGTAAGGCATTATATGTATTTTGTGTTGGGGTTGAGGGCCTCGTGAAGCGTCAGCGATACGGCATCGCCAGGAAGTGAATCTGGAGGTTGCGAGTTCGTGGGAAGTGGCTTCAAAACACCTGAAGTGGTCGCTACCTGACGTTGGTGGCACCGATGTCGGGTTCAGCATTAGTTACCTGACCCAAGTTTTAGGAACAGCTTCAAGGCTTCTGAGCACTCGTCTTTCGTCAAATATATGACGAGGATAACAGACCTCATTCCGCGCCATTGCAATTGCTCCACTGTAGCGAGTTTCCGCCGTTGACCACAGTGAGTGCTTGGTTTGCTCAGCGTGAAAAAGTTCACCAGTGGCATGCAAAGTCCCTGTAGTGAGCGTTACGTAAAGTACTGCCACCCGCCCGAACTAGAGCAAAATCCAACTTTAAACCCTGTGGAAGAACGATTTCTCAGTCCGCATTTGCCGCTCGTGAGCATCAGGATTTTGACGCAGAATAAAAAAGAACAATTCGGAATTAGAGTTCAAGTGCTGAAGCTCTCAATAGAAATACAGAAAGTGGTGCAGGGGCTTTCTGCAACCATACCTAATGACGTGGCCTTCAAAGTGCACACAAAGCAAGCAGTCATCGCTCTGAACATTATCAGTCATGTGATGCTGTGACGACGGCAGCGAATCGGAGATAGTATCGCGAACGCATAGTCTCCACATGATACCTGGCAAGGAAAAAGTGTCTATACCTGTGCTCATTGACGACTACGTCAAAGAACACTTCAAATACTCGCAAGTATACTTTGGCGTGCCTCGTAAAATCACCAGACTGAAGCCGACTTCGTTTACCAAGGCAAGCAGCAAGGTCCGCAGATGTGATCATTGTGCAGTGACTGACAAACTCGTTTTTGTGACTTCTGACTACATCCCGATCTAGAAACCTAGGCTCTTTAGTTCGCTTATTATAAGGCAACCTTATTGAGCAAAAATATAGGTCTGCACATAAGTACGGTATATAAGCAATAAAACAACCTGAACGCAAGTGTTATATTTCAATTGAATTTTCGAGTTGGTTTCCGAATGGTCGCCCGGAGCTTCGCCCACTCCTCGCCAGCCTGTTCGCGGATACACTGTGATTTTGGCGGTTCACGTACAAGCATGTTGGTTTATCGATCATACCTAAGGCCGTCGCCTATCTTTATCAGAGCCAGTTAATCCAGAGGAAGTTATATGGTTCTTTATCAAGGCTACCCTACGCCACCCTGATTTGAGTTTATGTGATTTAAACACTCACATGATTTCTGACCTTAGTGTCATTGGACAGATCACAGGGTTTTCTATATGAACCGGCTGCCCACATCAACTACAATCTTGGGTCGTATATACAATGTTAAGGAATAAGTAAAACTTCCGAAACAAATTTCTGAGAAGTTGGTTCAACAACAATGCCGTGAGCAACGCGCATAACAGCCAACCAACTGCTGAAATCAGATGGATTTGCCTTACAAATGAGTGATTGTGCATGGCTCGGCATTCCTTCAGGATGACAACTTAGTTCAGAAATTTGATAGCACCCTCGTACACCTTAAATTTGACTTTTCTAGCTAAAACAAAGTATTATCTTGGTGAAAGTAGCGGCAAGTAATTGGAAAACATATTTTTACTGCTTGGTCGATGGCGTGATGCCTACAAAATAAAGTGTATCGAGCAGAACAATAAAGCTTGTAAACAATGAAAAAAAGCTTCTAACTATCCTGTGATAAATCTAAAGGGCCAGCTATTTCAAAAAAAGTGACAGCTTATCAACATGTACATTTTCATAATTATTTGATCACTCCTCATTATGAAGAAGACGCGGCGATGACGTAGTGGTAAGAGCATCAGCCTCGCATGAGAGAGGTCTGTGGTTCGAATCCCGGGGCTGCAGAGTTCCCACCCAGATTTCAAAAAATTCTGCATGGTGGTGAATCTGCATTAAGAGGCCTTGGGTACAGCCTCACTGGTTACCACCGCCGGTAACGCACTTCCTCACCAAAGAAGGATTGAGCACCCTGGTTCTATGTCTGTCCACTACCTCCCACATGCATACGTCAATTAACTCACAGGCCTCAGTACCCAGCAGATACCAAACAATTGACCACGACGGCTGTCAGACCTGCAACGCAGCAGAGAAATCTAAGAATATCTGGATCCCAGCAGGTCGCCATCAGAACCTGAACTTGAAAATGTTTACCACTAGTACCTTATGTAGTGAAGCACGTCTAGCTGTACTGTTCGAGGAGATGAGGGTGTTTAATGTGATGTAATAAAGCTCAAAGAGGTTCGGAGGACAAGTGAGACCATTACGGTGCTACAGAATGGACACGCTCTTTGTTATCGGTGCTTCGATGACAGAATAGAACTGGGACAGGGGTTCCTTATCCACAGAAATGTACCTGGCAACATAGAGGAATACTATAGCAATAATGAAAGGGTGTTAGGTAGAGTAATTAAACTCAAATATAGATACAAGATAAAGATGGTACAGGCTTACGCACCTACGTCCAGCCATGATGAACCGTCAGTTGAAAGCTTCTATGAAGACGTGAAATCGGCAAAAACTAAGGTAAAAACACAGTAAAATATACTGATGGGCGACTTCAATGCAAAGGTA
Organism: Rhipicephalus microplus; assembly: GCF_043290135.1. Taxonomy (NCBI): domain Eukaryota; kingdom Metazoa; phylum Arthropoda; class Arachnida; order Ixodida; family Ixodidae; genus Rhipicephalus; species Rhipicephalus microplus. The sequence goes on along the minus strand of NC_134702.1, from coordinate 146,455,496 downwards.
GGGAAGACGCAGGCTAGAGACCAGGCAGTAGGAGATAACGACATTGACACTAAAAATGCCTTAGTAGAGCTACTAGTAGAACTCGCAGAACGCAATTATTTACGGAATTGGAATTTCTTAACCAAAAACAAGGAAACCGTAAGGGAATATACAGCAGCCCTAAAAGCGCAAATAAAATGACAGAGATCTTATACTGAGTTCGCACCACGGCATCGTGAAGGATGTAGAAGTGCAAGGCAATGTGTGATGCAGTGACCTTGAAATGGCACGGTCTTGAATTTACCTAGACTTGAAGAAGAACCGACGGAAACTGCTACGCAAGAAGTCATTGAGCTATCATTTAGAAGCAACGTGCAGGAATTCAGAGTCTCGCTTCAGAATAGGTACTCGGTCCTTATCGAAGAAACCAACCTTAGCGTTGACGCATTAAATTGATAATATGACTAGCATCAATACGGAGTGTGCAGTGGAAGTTGGAGGTGCGGTAGATAGATAGGACATTGGAAAGCTGTCCTAGAAAACGAAGAATCTCATTAAGGAGCGTCAAAGCATGAAAGCCTCAAGTACAACAGACAAAATAGAGATGGTAGAGCTTTTGAAGTTGATTAAGAAGCGTATTTTACCTGATGTACGAAGGTATAATTTGGAGAGAATTGAACACGCTCTGAAGAACACAGGAAGCGCCAAAGCAATGAAGAGAAAACTTAGGATAGGCGAAAATCGAATGTATCCACTAAAGCAAAAGAAATGCAAAATAACTATTGATACGAATAGGATAGTTAAAATAGCGAAGTAGTTCTACACAGATCTGTACAGGGACCGGGACAACCACGACAATAATGTAAGAACTAGCAGTAGCCCAGATTACACACAACCAGTAATGATAGAAGAAGTCAGAAAAGCTTTCGAGAGCATGGTTAGAAGCAAACCTGCTCGTGAGCGTAAGGTAACATCAGGTCTGCAGAAAGAGGGAGAAGATACTGTGTTAGAAACACTAGCCGCCCTGTTTACGAGGTGTCTCCTCACGTAAAGAGTACCAGAATCTTGGAAGAATGCTAACACCATCTTGATACCATCACCCTCAAGTAGTACTGTGCTCATTAGGCTAGGCCAAAGTACAGCTCAGTCCGAACTTGTACAATCTCTGCCACATGAAAACACGAAAGACCATGCAGCATTATTCCCCCCATTCGAAAACATTGACTCGATGCTTGTAAATAAAAGAAGAAAAAAACCATAAATGCAACACGCGATGACACAGAGAGTGAGAGAGTGAGTACCAGGAAAAACTAAGAGTGCGTATTAGCACCTGCACCATGCGCAAACACGAAAACACCAATGGATAGGTCGGAGAACAAAACACCACACAAGATCGCTGTCACACATGAACAAAGTAACCCTCGAGCACAAAGGCTACGTGTGTAGTACGGCTTGAGTCGTACGACATGCACATATTCGAGTCGAACTTGTCTACGTGAAGACACTGTACCTCCGGAACTACTTCGTAAGTAAGGTCGCTCACACATCAGATAACCTTGCATGGTCCAAAAGAACGACTCAGAAGCTTTTCAGATAAGCCTGGTCGCCGGATAGGAGTACACACCTACACTCCTTCATCAAGTTAATATGCGACGACTCGACGGCGAAGGTTTTAACGTCGCACATCTGTGTCTTGTTGGTGACCGATGTTTACGCGAGCCAATAGACGAGCCTCTTCGGCGTACTGCGTGTATTGCTCGGCTTGTGGAGCAAGGTCATCGCTTTTATTGTACGGCAGCATAGCGTCAAGCATGGTCTGTACATTTTTTCGGTAAACGAGGTGAAATGGTGAAAAACGGGTGGCTTCCTGCATTGCCGTATTATACGCAAACGTGACGTATCGCAAAACGTCGTCCCAGGATTTGTGCTGCACGTCCACGTACACTGACAGCATGTCCGCTATGATCTTGTTAAGCCTCTCCATTAGTCCATTAGTTTGTGGGTGGTAAGTCGCTGTTTTTCGGTTACTTGTGCAGCTCTGTCCGAAAATATTCTCCAGCATTTTTGCCGTAAAGGACGTGCCTCTATTCGTATTCACACATGATGGCGCGCCATGTCGTAGGGCAATGCGGTGCTCGGAGAACTTCACGACTGCCGACGCCGTACCGCTGGGTAACGCCTTTTTCTGAGCATACTGGGCCAAGTATTCGGTTGCCACTATAATTCATTTGTTTCCAATTGCCGACACAGGAAATGACCCTAAAAGGTCCAGTCCCACAAGTTCGAAAGGTGTCCGTGGTGGTGCAATAGGGTGGAGAAGGCCCGCCGGTTTTACAGGTGGTGTCTTGCGACGCTGGCACTCGCGATAGCCTCGCACGTAGCGGTGTAAACTGGTCGAAAGTCATGGCCAATAGTACTGCTGGCACGCTCTGGTGAGCGTCCGCAAGTAGCCCAAGTGTCCTGACGTGAGCTCATCATGGTAGGCGATGAAAATATCATCCCGCATGTCGACTGGTACAACGAAGGGGAAGGCTTTGTTGCTACCTCGAGCATTTTTCTTGAAAGGATGCCCCTCCTTAAGAAAAAGAGTGACAGTTCGTGAGTGATACGCCGAGAAATGTCACAATTTAAGCCTTCAAAGTAATCAATAACAGGACGCAATTTCTTATCTGCTCACTGTCTAGACATAAAGTCAGAATCGCTGAGGGCTCCGAGAAGGCCCTCAGGATACTTCAAGTCTATATCAGGATGTCCTGCAGGTGCTTGAGAGAGTGCGTCAGCACCTTTGCGCTTGTGCCCAGACCTGTACACAATCATGATGTCAAACTCTTGCACGCGTGAGCTCCACCGAGCGAGACAACCAGACGGATCGCGGCGATTGTCCAGCCAACACAGCGAATAGTGATCGGTCATCACCTTGACGGGACCACCGCAGAGGTAAGGTCGAAACTTAGCTGTTGCCCACACGACTGCGAGGCTGTGATGGTGTATTGTGGGCCCAGGATCCGGAATAAATCAACCGGCAGTCAGGTGACTCTGTACACACAACACAGACTTTAATACAAACGATAACTCTTAAAATTCACACACAACACACTATAGCGTTCCTTATTTACATGTCAAACGTCCTACGCGCCTCGGCACACGAACTGTCCTACTCGCCGTTATGGCTGTTGCCGCTGCGGCGAGGTCGGTCGTCACCGGTGTTCCTTGTGCAGTCACGCTGCCTTGACCGTGGTGAGGTGGTGGTGGTGATGGTGGTGCTGCAGGCTGGTAGATCACCAGGTCACTGCAGTGCAGGTTAATGGCCCGTCGCCAACATGAGCCGCGGCCACCTCGTGCCATCACTCGGGCCCAGGATCTCAGGCCACGAACAGACTATGCTGCCGGTGCCCGTGTCAGCGCCCGCCACAGAGCGGGAAGCCAGCTCACCAGGTCCGCAAGGCTGTCGGACACCTGGTTGAGTGACGCAGCCCGAAGCAGGAAGCCAGCTCACCAGGTCCGCAAGGCTGCCGGACGCCTGGTTAAGCGATGTCGCGACCCGAACTGCCGACCAGCAGCTGCCGTTCGAACTGTGTCACGCTCCAACTGCTCGAGCCGCACGCCCGCTCGCGCTACCTTTTCCTCGTCTTCGCCTCCAAGGCGTACCGCAGAGCAGAACTGCCGTTCCCTCTTCGCCCCGTCACGGGCCACACAATCCACTTCATCACACCACCCCCCCCCCTTAAGATAGTTGTGAGCAACTATTCCACTCCACGCCAGGCAGTGAGTAGGCAAAAGTGCAGGCGCGTTTGTAAAGAGGGAACAAGTTCACACGAATCCGAATGGTTGTGATCCACACAGCACGTAATGAAAAAAACACACATGAAAAATACACAAGTGGAGAAAGATTAGAGCAATTCAGATGCGACTTAAGAAGTCCGCTCCTACATTGTCTGAGCCTTTTATGTATTTATTCTACGGTAAAGCTGTACTTTTGCATT